>NW_028262356.1:0-355396 GCF_047370975.1 Nipponia nippon | reverse complement strand
GGCACCCCCAACCCCCCCCCCGGGACCCTCCCAACCCCCCTGGCACCCCAACCCCCCGGGACCCCCCAACCCCCCTGAGCCCCCCGCGCCCTGCCCGCCTGCCGGTAGCACCCCAAAACCCCCCCCCAGGACCCCCCAACCCCCCTGCACCCCCAAAACCCCCCTGCACCCCCAAAACCCAGCTCTGCTCACCCAAAAGCCCCCCAATTCCCTCCCTGCACCCCTAAAACGCACCCTGGGCCCCCCAAGCCTCCTCCTGTGCGCCCAGCCCCCCCGCACCCCCAAATCCCCCCCTGCACCCCCAAAACCCAGCTCTGCTCCCCCAAAACCCAGCTCTGCACCCCCAAATCCAGCCCTACACCCCCAAACTCAGCCCTGCAGCCCTGAAACCCAGCTCTGCACCCCCAAATCTCCCCTGCACCCCCAAACCCCAGCTCGGCACCCCCAACCCCCCCCCCAAATCCCCCCTGCACCCCTAAATCCAGCCCTGCACCCCCAAATCCCCCCCTGCACCCCCAAAGCCCCCCCCCCAATGCCCAAAGTCCCCCGGGACCCCCAAAATTCCCCTCTGAACCCCCAAACCCCCCCCGCACCCCCAAAGCCCCCCGTAGCCCCCCCGCGCCCTGCCCCCCTGCCCGTAGCACCCCAAAACCCCCCTGCACCCCCAAAACCTCCCTGGACCCCCAGCCCCCCCCCCCGTAGCCCCCTGCACCCTGCCCATAGCACCCCAAAACTGGACCCCCGCACCCCAAACCCCCCCCCACCCCCCAACCCCTGCCCCCCTTCCGCCAGCACCCCAAAACTGACCCCCCCCCAACCCCCCCGTACCCTGCCCCCCTTCCAGTAGCACCCCAAAACTGCCTCCCCCTCCCGCACCCCCAAAACCCCCCGGCACCCCCAAACCCCCCGGCACCCCCACCCCCCCCGGGACCCCCAACCCCCCCCCGGCACCCCCAAACCTCCCCCGGCACCCCAACCCCCCCCGGGACCCCCCCCACCCCCCCCGAGACCCCCGTGCCCTGCCCGCCTGCCGGTAGCACCCCAAAACCCCCCGGCACCCCCAAACCCCCCCGGCACCCCCACCCCCCCCCGGGACCCCCAAACCCCCCCCCCGGCACCCCCAAACCTCCCCCGGCACCCCAACCCCCCCCCCGGGACCCCCCCACCCCCCCCCTGAGACCCCCGTGCCCTGCCCGCCTGCCGGTAGCACCCCAAAACCCCCCGGCACCCCCAAACCCCCCCCGGCACCCCCACCCCCCCCGGGACCCCCAAACCCCCCCCCGGCACCCCCAAACCTCCCCCGGCACCCCAACCCCCCCCGGGACCCCCCCACCCCCCCCTGAGACCCCCGTGCCCTGCCCGCCTGCCGGTAGCACCCCAAAACCCCCTGGCACCCCCAACCCCCCCCCCCGGGACCCCCCCCAACCCCCCCTGGCACCCCAACCCCCCCCGGGACCCCCCCCAAACCCCCCATAGCCCCCCGCGCCCTGCCCGCCTGCCGGTAGCACCCCAAAACCCCCCCCAGGACCCCCCAACCCCCCCTGCACCCCCAAAACCCCCCTGCACCCCCAAAACCCAGCTCTGCTCACCCAAAAGCCCCCCAATTCCCTCCCTGCACCCCTAAAACGCACCCTGGGCCCCCCCAAGCCTCCTCCTGTGCGCCCAGCCCCCCCCCGCACCCCCAAATCCCCCCCTGCACCCCCAAAACCCAGCTCTGCTCCCCCAAAACCCAGCTCTGCACCCCCAAATCCAGCCCTACACCCCCAAACTCAGCCCTGCAGCCCTGAAACCCAGCTCTGCACCCCCAAATCTCCCCTGCACCCCCAAACCCCAGCTCGGCACCCCCAACCCCCCCCCCCCCAAATCCCCCCCTGCACCCCTAAATCCAGCCCTGCACCCCCAAATCCCCCCCTGCACCCCCAAAGCCCCCCCCCCCAATGCCCAAAGTCCCCCGGGACCCCCAAAATTCCCCTCTGAACCCCCAAACCCCCCCCGCACCCCCAAAGCCCCCCGTAGCCCCCCCGCGCCCTGCCCCCCTGCCCGTAGCACCCCAAAACCCCCCTGCACCCCCAAAACCTCCCTGGACCCCCAGCCCCCCCCCCGTAGCCCCCTGCACCCTGCCCGTAGCACCCCAAAACTGGACCCCCGCACCCCAAACCCCCCCACCACCCCCCAACCCCTGCCCCCCTTCCGCCAGCACCCCAAAACTGACCCCCCAACCCCCCCGTACCCTGCCCCCCTTCCAGTAGCACCCCAAAACTGCCTCCCCCTCCCGCACCCCCAAAACCCCCCGGCACCCCCAAACCCCCCGGACCCCCAACCCCTGCCCGTAGCACCCCAAAACAGCCCCCCTGCACCCCAAACCCCCCCCCCCCAACCCCCAAAACCCCTGCGCCCTGCCCCCCCTTCTGGTCAGCACCCCAAAACTGCCCCCCCCCCCCCCATGGGTCACCCCAAAACAGGGACCCCCCCCCCCCCAACCTCACCCCCAAAATGGGGGTCCGGTCACTGGGGGTGCCCCCAAAATGGGGTGGGTTGACCCCAAAACTGGGCTGGGGGGGGGTGGGGGCACCCCAAAAGTGGGGGGGGGACCCCCAAAAGTGGGGGGGGACCCCCAAAGGTGGGGGGGGCCCCCCCCTGAACCCCGATTTCGGGCAGGCACCAGGCGCTGTGGGAGCGGTACATGACCGTCATCACCGCCTGTCTCCTGCGCATGTACCACGACTGAACCCCCAAACCGGGGGGGGGGACCCCCAAAAGTGGGGGGGGGACCCCCAAACCGGGGGAGGGACCCCCAAAACTGGGGGGGGACCCCAAAAATGTGGGGGCGGGGCACCCCGAAAACCCAACGTGCCGAAAACGGGGGCTGCAGGAGCTGCGACACCCCAAAAAAAAACAACCCCCAAAAGTGGGGTGTCCTGGGACACCCCCCCCCCAAACTGGGGCACCCCCAAACTGGGGCACCCCAAAACTGGGGCACCCCAAAACCAGGCTATGGAGAAAATGGGGGGGGGGGTCCCAGGAGCTGCGACACCCCAAAAGTGGGGGGACCCCAAAAAACCAAGGACCGAGACCCCCAAAACCCAGGACGTCGGGACACCCCCAAACTGGGGCACCCCCAAACTGGGACACCCCCCCCCCCCCAAACTGGGAACCCCCCTGAAACCGGACAGCAACAGACGGGGACACCCCAAAACTGGGGCGTCTGGAAGCCAGGACCCTCCCCAAAATTTGGGGGGGACCCCCTCCCCCCCCCCCCCAAAATCTGGGGGTGCCCCTTCCCTGGACCCCCCCCCAAATCTTGGGGGGGGGGGGGGAGCCCCAGAAGTGGGGGAGGGGGTGGAATAAAGCACAGTTGAAAGCGGAGCTGATTTTAGGGGGGGGTCTGTGGGGGGAGGGGTCCCCGAAATTTCGTGGGGGATGGGCGGGAATTGGGGGGGTCCCCTAAAATCTCGTGGGGGGAGGGGCGGGGGTGTCCCTAAAATCTCGTGGGGGGAGGGGAGGCATTTGGGGGTCCCCGAAATCTCGTGGGGGGAGGGGGAGGAATTAGGGGGAGGGGTCCCCAAATCTCGTGGGGGGAGGGGCAGGAATTGGGGGGAGGGGTCCCCAAAATCTCGGGGGGAGGGGCGGGATTTGGGGGTCTCCAAATCTCATGGGGGGAGGGGCAGGAATTAGGGGGAGGGGTCCCCAAATCTCGTGGGGGGAGGGACAGGAATTGGGGGGAGGGGTCCCCAAAATCTCGGGGGGAGGGGCGGGATTTGGGTGTCCCCCAAATCTCGTGGGGGAGGGGTCCCCAAATCTCGTGGGGGGAGGGGCGGGAATTGGGGGGAGGGGTCCCCAAAATCTCGTGGGGGGAGGGGCGGGAATTGGGGGTCCCCAAATCTCGGGGGGGGGGAGGTCCCCTGACGGGTGGGGGAGGGTTGGAACCCGCCTGGGTCCCATGGGAGGGGGAGGGGCAAGGGGATGCCCGGACTCCTGGGTCCAGGGAGGGGTGGGGGAGGAGCTGGGGTGGGGGAGGAGCTGGGGTGGGGGAGGAGCCCTCCCGGCCGCTTGGGTCCCCTGGCCGGAGTGGGGGGGGGAGGTGGGGGAGGGGCGGGGGGGGGTCGGACCGGAGCGGGGTGAGTAGGGCGATGGGGGAGGGGTGCTCGGACGCTTGGGTTCCCCCTTTTCAGACCCCCGCCCCCCTCCCCTCCCCCTCCCCGCGCCCTTCTGGTTCCCCTTCCCCCCCCCCCCCACCCCCTTCCCGGACGCTTCGGTCCACGTTGGCTTCAGCTTCCCCCTCCCCCACCCTCCGACGCCTGGGTCCCCTCTCAGGGCCCCCCCCCCCCCCCCCAACCCCCCTGGGGGGGGTTGGGGGAGGGGGGGGTGCCCTGAGAGGGGACGGGGGGGGGGGGAGGGGACCCAGGCGTCCGGATAACGGTGGAGACCCGGGGGGGGGGGGGGGGAGGGGAGACCCAGGGCGGGGACCCAGGCGTCCGGGATGGGGGAGGGGGACCCAGGCACCCTGGTGACCCCCCCCCCCCTCCCCCCCCCCCCAGGGCCATGGGACCCCTCGCCTTCCTCCTCTTGGTTGCCACCGTGGCCACCGTCGCCCCCCAGGACCTGGACGAGCCCGAGGACTACACGGTGAGGGGGGGGAGGGGCCCGGACGCCTGGGTCCCCTATGGGGGAGGGGTGGGGGGGGGGGTGGGGGGGGTCTTGGACCCCTGGGTGAGCCCCTCCCCCCCCCCCCCAGGAGTGCAGTGATGGCTACGAGTGGGACCCCGAGACGGAGCATTGCAAAGGTGGGGGAGGGGGGCCGCCCGCGGGGGGGGGGGAGGGAGGGGGTGTCAGGCATGGGGTGGGGGAGGGGGTTGGGGGGTCCGGGATGCCTGGGGGGGGGGGAGGGGTTTCCCCATGCTGGGGGGGGGGCGGGTCCCGGACGCCTGGGTCCCCTATGGGGGGAGGGGTCCCCTATGGGGGAGGGGTTGGGGGGGGGGGGTGTTCCCTATGGGGGGAGGGGTCGGGGGTCCCGGGGGCTTTGGGGGTGGGGGTTGGGGGTCCTGGAGGCTTGGGATCCCCAATATGGGGGGGGAGGGGAGGGGTCCCCTATGGGGGAGGGGTTGGGGGGGGGGGGGGTGTTCCCTATGGGGGGAGGGGTCGGGGGTCCCGGGGGCTTTGGGGGTGGGGGTTGGGGGTCCTGGAGGCTTGGGATCCCCAATATGGGGGGAGGGGGGATTTGGGGGGGGGGTTTGGGGGTGTCCCAAGGTATTGGGGGGAGGGGGGCGTCCGGACGCCTGGGGCCCGGGGGGGAGGGGATTTGGGGACAAACCCCCCCCCCCGTGCTGGGGTGTTGGGGGAGGGGTCCCCAGGCATCGGGGGGGTGGGGTCCCCCAGCAGGGTGGGGGTTGGGGGTCCCCTGTGGGGGGGGGGGGGGTTGGGGGTCCCCAGGCTTGGGGTGGGGTTAGGGGTGGGGTCCCGACTCCGCCCCTCCCCCCCCCCCCCAGACGTGGACGAGTGCGCGGGCGGCCCCTCCCCCCCCCGTGCCGGGGGGCCCTGCGGTGCCTGAACCACTTCGGGGGGTACCTCTGCCTGCCGCGCTCCGCCGCCCTCCTCAGCCCCGCCCCCCTCGCCCCGCCCCCCTCGCCCCGCCCCCCGCCCCGCCCCGCCCCCCGCCCCGCCCCCCCCGCCGGGCGCGGCCGCTGCCCGCCCGGCTTCAGCCCCGCCCCCGACGGCGCCTGCCAAGGTTAGTGGGCGGGGCCGGGGGCGGGGCTGAGGCCCTGGGGGCTGTTGGAGGCCGGGGGCGGGGCTAAAGGGATGGGAGGGGGTGGGCGTGGGATTAAACGTGGGGGGGCGGGGCTAAGGGGCGGGGCTATGGTGGGGCGGGGGTGAAAGGCTTTGGGGCGGGGCTAAGGGGCTGGGGAGGGTCTAAAGGGATGAGTGGGGGCAGGGCTAATGGGCTGGGGGTGGGGTTATGGGGCGGGGCCAAGGGGCTGGGGGTGGGGCTATGGGATTGGGGCGGGGCTAAGGGGCTGGGGTGGGTCTAAAGGAATGGCTGGGGGTGGGGCTATGGGGCTGGGGGTGGGGCTATGGGGCTGGGGCGGGGCTAAGGAGCTGAGGTGGGGCTATGGGGCTGGGGCGGGGCTAAGGGGCTGGGGTGGGGCTATGGGGCTGGGGTGGGGCTATGGGGCTGGGGGTGGGGCTATGGGGTGGGGTGGGGCTGGGGGCGTGGCTATGGGGCTGGGGGCGTGGCTATGGGCTGGGGGCGGGGCTGGGGGGGCTGGGAATCCCCGGGAGGGGCTCAGTGGGGCCATGGGGGTGTTGGGGGGGGGGGGGGGGGGGGCGGCTTGGAGATTGGGGGGGGGTCCCGGGGGGGGGGAGGGGTGACCGGTGCCCCTCCCCCGCCCCCCCAGACGTGGACGAGTGCGCGGGGCCCCCCATGCCGGCCCAGCCAGGACTGCGTCAACCACCCGGGGGCTACGAGTGCCGCTGCCCCCCGGCTACCGGCACCGGCGCAGCGAGTGCGTGGGTCAGTGGGGGGGGGGGGGGCGAGGGGGGGCTGGGGGGGCCTATAGGGGGTATGGGGGGGCTAGGGGGGTCTATAGGGGGTTATGGGGGGGCTGGGGGTGCCTATAGGGGGGTATGGGGGGCTATGGGGGGTCTATAGGGGGGTATGGGGGGGTGGGGGGGCTGGGGGGGCCTATAGGGGGTATGGGGGGGCTAGGGGGGTCTATAGGGGGGTATGGGGGGGCTGGGGGGTGCCTATAGGGGGGTATGGGGGGCTAGGGGGGTCTATAGGGGGGTATGGGGGGCTATGGGGTGCCTATAGGGGGGTATGGGGGGGCTAGGGGGGTCTATAGGGGGGTATGGGGGGCTGGGGGGTGCCTATAGGGGAGTATGGGGGGCTAGGGGGGTCTATAGGGGGGTATGGGGGGGCTGGGGGGGCTGGGGGGTGCTCATAGGGGGGTATGGGGGGCTATGGGGTGCCTATAGGGGGGTATGGGGGGCTATGGGGGGCTCGGGGGTGCCTATAGGGGGGTATGGGCGGCTATGGGGTGCCTATAGGGGGGTATGGGGGGCTATGGGGGGGCTGGGAGGTGCCTGTAGGGGGGTATGGGGGGCTATGGGGTGCCTATAGGGGAGTATGGGGGGCTAGGGGGTCTATAGGGGGGTATGGGGGGCTGGGGGGGCTGAGGGGTGCTCATAGTGGGGTATGGGGGGCTATGGGGGGGCTGGGGGGTGCCCATAGGGGGGTATGGGGGGCTATGGGGGGCTGGGGGTGCCTATAGGGGGGTATGGGGGGCTATGGGGGGGCTGGGGGTGCCTATAGGGGGGTATGGGGGGGCTATGTGGTGCCTGTAGGGGGCTGGGGGGTATGGGGTGCCAATAGAGTGCTATGGGGGGGTCATGGGGTGCCTATAGGGTGCCATGGGGGTTATGGGGGTGCTATGGGGGGCTATGGGGTGCCTATAGGGTGCTATGGGGGGGTATGGGGTGCCTATAGGGTGCCATGGGGGGGTTATGGGGGGGCTATGCGGTGCCTATAGGGTGCTATGGGGGGCCTATAGGAGGCTGGGGGGTACTGGGTGCTATGGGGTGCCTATAGGGTGCTATGGGGGGTATGGGGTGCCTATAGGGTGCCGTGGGGGTTTATGGGGCACCGTGGGGGTTATGGGGGGCTGTGGGGGGTTATGGGGTGCCGTGGGGGGGTTATGGGGGGCTGTGGGGGGGTTATGGGGGGTTATGGGGCGCCGTGGGGCAGCTGAGGGTGCCGTGGGGCAGACGAGGACGAGTGCCGGTTCCGCTGGTGCCAGCACGGCTGCGCCAACTCCCCGGGCGCCTTCGCCTGCCGCTGCCACCCCGGCTTCCGCCTCGGCCCCGACGGCCGCTCCTGCCTCGGTCAGCGCCCGCCCCCGGCCCCGGGACCCCCAAACCCTGGGACCCCCCAACCCTGGGGACCCCCCAACCCCTGGGGACCCCCAAACCCCTGGGGACCCCCCCAACCCCCGGGACCCCCCCAGCCCCGGGACCCCCCAAACCCCGGGACCCCCAACCCTGGGGACCCCCCAACCCCGGGACCCCCCAACCCCTGGGACCCCCCCAACCCTGGGGACCCCCCAACCCCTGGGGACCCCCAAACCCCTGGGGACCCCCCCACCCCCCGGGACCCCCCAAACCCCGGGACCCCCAACCCTGGGGACCCCCCAACCCCGGGACCCCCCAACCCCCGGGACCCCCCCAACCCCTGGGACCCCCCCAACCCTGGGGACCCCCAAACCCCTGGGGACCCCCCCAACCCCCGGGACCCCCAAACCCCGGGACCCCCAACCCTGGGGACCCCCCAACCCCGGGACCCCCCAACCCCCGGGACCCCCCCAACCCCTGGGACCCCCCAACCCTGGGGACCCCCAAACCCCTGGGGACCCCCCAACCCCCGGGACCCCCCAAACCCCGGGACCCCCAACCCTGGGGACCCCCCAACCCCGGGACCCCCCAACCCTGGGGACCCCCCAACCCCTGGGACCCCCCAACCCTGGGACCCCCCAACCCTGGGGACCCCCCAAAATCCCGGGACCCCCCCAACCCTGGGACCCCCCAACCCTGGGGACCCCCAACCCCGGGACACCCCAAACCCTGGGACCCCCCCAAAACCCCTGGGTCCCCCCCAAATCCCCAGGGTCCCCCCCAAACCCTTGTTGCCCCCCCAAAATCCTGGCTCCCCCCAAGCCCTGGGTCCCCCAAAACCCCAGGGTGCCCCCCCAAATCCTGCCCCCCCCCCCAAAATCCTGGGTCCCCCCATCACCCCTGGGTCCCCCCCCAACCCCTGGGTCCCCCCCCCAACCCCTGGGTCCCCCCCCAAATCTCTGGGTCCCCCCCCAAAATCCTGGGTTTCCCCCCAAAACCCGCGGGAGCTGGGCAGTCGCCGGGTGGGGGAGGGAGTGGGGGAGGGGCGGGGGGAGTGGGGGAGGGCTGTGCCCCTCCCCCCCCCACCCCCCGCCGCCCCAGACGTGGACGAGTGCTCCATGGGCGCCCGCTGCGCCCAGCGCTGCCTCAACACCTTCGGCTCCTTCCGCTGCCGCTGCCGCCCCGGCTTCGCCCTGCGCCCCGACGGGCGCTCCTGCGACGGTAGGACACGCCCCCCCCCGGACACGCCCACCGCCCCACGGCCACGCCCACCGCCCCACAGCCCGGCCCCATAGCCGCGCCCCAGCCCTCTAGTCTTGCCCTCAGCCCCCTAGCCCCGCCCCCAGCCCCATAGAGCCGCCCACAACCCCATAACCCCGCCCCCAGCCCCATAGCCCTGCCCCAGCCCCATAGCCCCACCCCAACCTCATAGCCACGCCCCAGCCCCATAGCCACGCCCTCAGCCCCATAGACCCGCCCCCAGCCCCATAGACCCGCCCACAACCCCATAGCCCTGCCCCAGGCCCATAGCCCCGCCCCAGCCCCATAGCCACGCCCCCAGCCCCATAGCCACGCCCCCAGCCCCATAGCCACGCCCCCAGCCCCATAGCCACACTCCAGCCCTATAGTCTTGCCCTCAGCCCCATAGCCCCGCCCCCAGCCCCATAGCCACGCCCCAACCTCATAGCCCTGCCCCAGCCCCATAGCCCCGCCCCAGCCTCATAGCCCCGCCCCAGCCCCATAGCCCCTCCCCTAGCCCCATAGCCACGCCCCCAGCCCCATAGACCCGCCCACAACCCCATAACCCCGCCCCTAGCCCCATAGCCCTGCCCCAGCCCCATAGCCCCGCCCCAACCTCATAGCCACGCCCCAGCCCCATAGCCACGCCCTCAGCCCCATAGACCCGCCCCCAGCCCCATAGACCCGCCCACAACCCCATAGCCCTGCCCCAGGCCCATAGACCCGCCCCAGCCCCATAGCCACGCCCCCAGCCCCATAGCCACACTCCAGCCCTATAGTCTTGCCCTCAGCCCCGTAGCCCCGCCCCCAGCCCCATAGACCCGCCCACAACCCCATAACCCCCCCCCCAGCCCCATAGCCCCACCCCAACCTCATAGCTCCGCCCCTGCCCCATAGCCCCGCCCATCAACCCTAAGGCCCCTCCCCTGATCTGGCCCCACCCATTGCCTGGTCCCACCCATTGCCTAGCTCCACCCCTTCCCCTTGGCCCCACCCCCACCCTCACCTTGGTGGGCCCCGCCCTGGCCCCACCCCCATCTGACCCCACCCCTAAACCACCCCCCCAACCCCCCCTGGGCTCCCTGTGTGCGCCGTGGGGCAGCCGTGGGGCAGCCGTGGGGCAGCCATGGGGGGGGGGATGTGGGGCAGCTGTGGGGCAGCCGTGGGGGGGCCGTGGGGCAGCCATGGGGGGGCCGTGGGTCCCCACGGGTGTCGCCGTGGGGCCAACCGTGGCCCTGTCACCCCCCCCGGCCGTGGCGCCGTGGGTCGCGCCGTGGGTCGCGCCGTGGGGCAGACGTGGACGAGTGCGCGGGGGGGGCGGCCCTGTGCCAGCACCGCTGCCAGAACGGCCCGGGCTCCTTCGCCTGCCTCTGCCCCCCCGGCTATGGGGCGCGCGGCCTCCACTGCCAGGGTACGGCCCTGCCCCACGGCCGCCCCACGGCGGGGGGCTATGGGGCGGGGAGGGGGTTCGGGGGGGGCTATGGGGGTGTTTGGGGGGGCTATGGGGCAGTGGGGGGCTGGGGGAGGTTATGGGGGCTATGGGGCAGCGGGGGGGCTGTGGGGCAGTGTGGGGGGCTGGGGGGCGCAATGGGGGGTCTATGGGGCAGTGGGGGGCTATGGGGCAGTGGGGGGTCTATGGGGCAGTGGGGGGCTATGGGGCAGTGGGGGGCTGGGGGAGGTTATGGGGGGGTCTATGGGGCAGTGGGGGGGCTATGGGGTATTTGGGGGCTGGGGGGCACAATGGGGGGGTCTATGGGGCAGTGGGGAGGCTATGGGGCAGTGGGGGGCTATGGGGCAGTGGGGGGCTGGGGGAGGTTATGGGGGGTCTATGGGGCAGTGGGGGCTATGGGGCAGTGGGGGGCTGGGGGGCACAATGGGGGAGTCTATGGGGCAGTGGGGGGCTATGGGGCAGTGGGGGGCTGGGGGAGGTTATGGGGGGGCTATGGGGTATTTGGGGGGCTGGGGGAGGTTATGGGGGGCTGTGGGGCAGTGTGGGGGGCTGGGGGGCGCAGTGGGGGGTCTATGGGGCAGTGGGGGGGGGCTCTGGGGCAGTGGGGGCTGGGGGGAGGGGCTCTGGTGCCCCCCCCCCCCCACGCCCCTCTCCTCCCTCCCCCCCCCAGACCGGGACGAATGCGCCGAGGGCACCCACGGGTGCTCGGGGGCCGAGCGCTGCCTCAACACCTTCGGGGGCCACCGCTGCCTCCCCCGCCGCCTCTGCCGGGCCCCCTACGCCCCCCACCCCCGCAGCCCCGGGTAGGCCCCTCCCCCACCCCCCTCCCCCCCCACCCCACCCCCCCCCCGCGGGGGGGGGGCCCCAGGGGTGGCTCCCAACCCCCCCCCCCCCACCACCCCACCCCCCCCGCGGGGGGGGCCCCAGGGGTGGCTCCCAACCCCCCCCCCCCCCACCACCACCACCCCACCCCTCCCCCCAGGACGTGCGTCTGCCCCCCGGGGGTCCCCGCCTGCGCCCCCCGCCCGCGCTGGCTCCTCCATCGCTTCCTGGCCGCCCCCAGCCCCCCCGAGGCCCCCGCCCCCATCTTCCAGCTGCGGCGGCCCCCCGGCGCCCCACAGCGCCTGCGGCTGCGGGGGGGCCCCCCCGGCGCCTTCCGCCTGCGGGTAGGGGGGGGAGGGGGGGGTTGGGGGCGCTTGGGGGGGCTGGGAGAGGGGATTTGGGGGGGCTATGGGGGGATTTGGGGGGCTATGGGGCAGGGTGGGGGGGCTATGGGGGGATTTGGGGGGCTATGGGGCAGGGTGGGGGGCTGGGAGAGGGGATTTGGGGGGCTATGGGGCAGGGTGGGGGGGCTATGGGGGGATTTGGGGGGCTATGGGGCAGGGTGGGGGGCTGGGAGAGGGGTTGGGGGGGCTATGGGGGGATTTGGGGGGCTATGGGGCAGGGTGGGGGGCTGGGAGAGGGGATTTGGGGGGCTATGGGGCAGGGTGGGGGGGCTATGGGGCAGGTTGGGGGGCTGGGGGGGATTTGGGGGGCTATGGGGGGATTTGGGGGGCTATGGGGCAGGGTGGGGGGCTGGGAGAGGGGATTTGGGGGGCTATGGGGCAGGGTGGGGGGGCTATGGGGGGATTTGGGGGCTATGGGGCAGGGTGGGGGGCTGGGAGAGGGGTTGGGGGGGCTATGGGGGGATTTGGGGGGCTATGGGGCAGGGTGGGGGGCTGGGAGAGGGGATTTGGGGGGCTATGGGGCAGGGTGGGGGGCTGGGAGAGGGGTTGGGGGGCTATGGGGGGATTTGGGGGGCTATGGGGCAGGGTGGGGGGGCTATGGGGGGATTTGGGGGGCTATGGGGCAGGGTGGGGGGCTGGGAGAGGGGTTGGGGGGCTATGGGGGGATTTGGGGGGCTATGGGGCAGGTTGGGGGCTATGGGGCAGGGTGGGGGGGCTATGGGGGGATTTGGGGGGCTATGGGGCAGGGTGGGGGGCTGGGGGGCAGGTTGGGGGGGCTATGGGGCAGGGTGGGGGGCTGGGAGAGGGGATTTTGGGGGCTATGGGGCAGGGTGGGGGGGGCTATGGGGGGATTTGGGGGGCTATGGGGCAGGGTGGGGGGCTGGGAGAGGGGATTTGGGGGGCTATGGGGCAGGGTGGGGGGGCTATGGGGCAGGTTGGGGGCTGGGGGGCAGGTTGGGGGGGCTATGGGGGGATTTGGGGGGCTATGGGGCAGGTTGGGGGCTATGGGGCAGGGTGGGGGGGCTATGGGGGGATTTGGGGGGCTATGGGGCAGGGTGGGGGGCTGGGAGAGGGGATTTGGGGGGCTATGGGGCAGGGTGGGGGGGCTATGGGGGGATTTGGGGGCTATGGGGCAGGTTGGGGGGCTATGGGGGGATTTGGGGGGCTATGGGGCAGGGTGGGGGGCTGGGAGAGGGGTTGGGGCATTTGGGGGGGCTGGGGGGCAGCCATGGGTGGGGGCGGTCCTTCCTCCCCCCCGACCCCGCCCCCTCCCCAGGACCTGTCCAATCAGAGCACGCTCCTGGAGCTGACCCGCCCCCTGGCCGGGCCCCTCGACCTGGTGCTGGAGGTGGAGCTGCTGCCCCCCGGGGCCCCTCCCCCCACCGGGGCTCCTCCCCCCACCGGGGCCCCGCCCCCCAACGGGGCCCCGCCCCCCGCCGGGGCCCCGCCCCCCGCCCTGGCCCTGCTGCGCCTCAACCTCTTCCTGGGGGAGCACCCCTTCTAGGGCCCCTCCCCCACTGTCGCCCCTCCCCCACTGTCACCCCTCCCCCAAAGTGTAGCCCCTCCCCCACTGTCTCCTCCTCCCCCAATTGTCGCCCCTCCCCCCACTGTCGCCCCTCCCCCACTGTCACCCCTCCCCCAACGTGTAGCCCCTCCCCCACTGTCTCCTCCCCCCAAATTGTCGCCCCTCCCCCCCCTGTCGCCCCTCCCCCCCAGCGTCGATGGGGGGGGGGCGCTACCAAACAATGAGTTTGTCAGTGCTCAGCTGAGTCCCACGTGGTCAGGGGGCACTGGGGGACACTGGGAGGGTACTGGAGGGCACTGGGGGACACTGGGAGGGTACTGGAGGGCACTGAGAGGGTACTGGGATGCACTGGGGGACACTGGGAGGGTACTGGAGGGCACTGGGAGGGTACTGGGATGCACTGGGGGACACTGGGAGGGTACTGGAGGGCACTGGGAGGGTACTGGGATGCACTGGGGGACACTGGGAGGGACTGGGAGGCACTGGGGAGCTGTGGGAGAAAGTGGGGGGCACTGGGAGGCACTGGGGGGACACTGGGAGGGTACTGGAGGGCACTGGGAGGGTACTGGGATGCACTGGGGGACACTGGGAGGGACTGGGAGGGTACTGGGGGGCACTGGGGAACTGTGGGAGGAACTGGGGGGCACTGGGAGGGGACTGGGAGGCACTGGGGGACACTGGGAGGGTACTGGGATGCACTGGGGAGCTGTGGGAGAAAGTGGGGGGCACTGGGAGGGGACTGGGAAGCACTGGGGGACACTGGGAGGGTACTGGAGGGCACTGGGAGGGCACTGGGAGGGTACTGGGATGCACTGGGAGGGACTGGGAGGGTACTGGGGGGGCACTGGGGAACTGTGGGAGGAACTGGGGGGCACTGGGAGGGGACTGGGAGGCACTGGGGGGACACTGGGAGGGTACTGGAGGGCACTGGGAGGGCACTGGGATGCACTGGGAGGGACTGGGAGGGTACTGGGGGGCACTGGGGAACTGTGGGAGGAACTGGGGGGCACTGGGAGGGGATTGGGGGGTACTGGGAAGGGACTGGGGGGTAACGGGGGCACTGGGAGGTACTGGGGGACACTGGGGGGTACTGGGAGCCACGTGGGAGGCTGTGGGAGATACTGGGTGTCACTGGGGGTTACTGGGGGGGGGCTGGGAGGCACTGGGAGAAACTGGGGTTACTGGGAGGGCACTGGGGAGGTGTGGGAGAAACTGGGAGGCACTGGGGTGTACTGGGGGGGACTGGGAGGCACTGGCAGAGACTGGGGTTACTGGGAGGGGACTGGGAGGCACTGGGAGAAACCGGGGTTACTGGGAAGGTACTGGGAGGCTGTGGGAGAAACTGGGAGGCACTGGGGGGAGTACTGGGGGGGCGGGGAGGCACTGGGAGAAACTGGGGTTACTGGGAGGGTACTGGGAGGCTGTGGGAGACACTGGGGGTCACTGGGGGGGGTACTGGGGGTCACTGGAAGGCACTGGGAGAAACTGGGGTTACTGGGAGGGTACTGGGAGGCTGTGGGAGACACTGGGGGTCACTGGGGGGTACTGGGGGGCACTGGGAGAAACTGGGGTTACTGGGAGGGTACTGGGAGGCTGTGGGAGGCACGGGGGGTCACTGGGGGGGGTACTGGGGGTCACTGGAAGGCACTGGGAGAAACTGGGGTTACTGGGAGGGTACTGGGAGGCTGTGGGAGACACTGGGGGTCACTGGGGGGGTACTGGGGGGCACTGGGAGAAACTGGGGTTACTGGGAGGGTACTGGGAGGCTGTGGGAGACACTGGGGGTCACTGGGGGGGTACTGGGGGGCACTGGGAGGCACTGGGAGAAACTGGGGTTACTGGGAGGGTACTGGGAGGCTGTGGGAGACACTGGGGGTCACTGGGGGGGTACTGGGGGGCACTGGGAGCCCCCCAATAACCACACTGGTCCCTTGCGTTTCCACCCCGGGGGGGGGGGGGCATTTATTACCCCCCGGAGGCCACGCCCCACCCCGAGGCCACACCCACCGAGGCCACGCCCCCTCCAAGGGGGGGGCGCCGGCCCCTCTTGCCCGCCGGGGGGGGGGTGGGGGCGGGGCGTTTTGGGGGGTGGGGGGGCGTTTTGGGGGGTGGGGGAGGGGCGGGGGGTCAGTGCCCCACGCGCAGGTGGGGGTTGTTGAGGGGCTCCAGCGCGGGGTCCCCGCCCCCCGCCCCCCCCCGGCCCAGGCTCCCCAGGAGGAGGAGGAGGGCGACGAAGGCCACGACCCCCCCCAGCGCCAGCGCCAGCAGCGGGGGGCGGGGGGGGCCCCGCGCCCGGCACCTGGGGGGAGGGGCGAGGGTGAGTGACCCCCCCAGCCCCACAAGTGCCCTCCCAGCCCCACAAGTGCTCCCCCCCATCTGCCCCCCAGCCCCCCATCGGCCCCCCGATTTGCCCCCCAGCCCCCCAACTGCCCCCTAAGAACCCCCCAGCCCCCCAAGTGCCCCCTCCAAGGCCCCAACTGCCCCCCACCCACCCCCCAAGTGCCCCCCCGTGACCCCCCTGCCCCCCACATGCCCCCCCAGCCCCCCAACTGCCCCCTAAGAACCCCCCAGCCCCCCAAGTGCCCCCTCCAAGGCCCCAAGTGCCCCCCAGCCCCCCCAAGTGCCCCCTAAGAACCCCCCCAGCCCCCCAAGTGCCCCCTCCAAGGCCCCAACTGCCCCCCACCCCCCCAAGTGCCCCCACGTGACCCCCCAGCCCCCCAAGTGCCCCCTAAGAACCCCCCAGCCCCCCAACTGCCCCCCAAGTGCCCCCTCCAAGCCCCCACATGCCCCCCAGCCCCCCAAGTGCCCCCTAAGAACCCCCCAGCCCCCCCAAGTGCCCCCTCCAAGGCCCCAACTGCCCCCCCCCCCCCCAAGTGCCCCCCCGTGACCCCCCAGCCCCCCAAGTGCCCCTCCCCCCCAGCCCCACCTGAGGGCGGGGGGCAGCCAGGCGAGGGGGGGCCGCCGCCGGTACTTGTCCTCCTCGCGGTCGGGGGGGGCCCGGCTCTCGCGCCCCCCCAGAGGCTTGCGGGGGCCCGAGCCTGGGGGTGGGTGGGGGTCAGGGGGGGCCCAGATCCCCCCAGCCCCATAGCGGGGAGCCCCCTCCGAACCCCCCCCAGCCCCATAGCGGGGACCTGGGACCCCCTGAACCCCCCAGCCCCATAGCGGGGAGCCCCCCCGAACCCCCCAGCCCCATAGCGGGGACCTGGGACCCCCTGAACCTCCCCAGCCCCATAGCGGGGAGCCCCCCGAACCTCCCAGCCCCATAGCGGGGACCTGGGACCCCCTGAACCCCCCAGCCCCATAGCGGGGAGCCCCCCCGAACCCCCCAGCCCCATAGCGGGGACCTGGGACCCCCTGAACCCCCCCAGCCCCATAGCGGGGAGCCCCCCGAACCCCCCAGCCCCATAGCGGGGACCTGGGACCCCCTGAACCCCCCAGCCCCATAACGAGGGGTCCCCGCCCCATAGCGGGGGGTCCCAGCCCCATAGCGAGGGATCCCAGCCCCACAGCGGGGGTGCCCCTCCCCCCAGCGGGGTGCCCCTCCCCCCAGCTTACCCGCGTGCAGGGTGAGGCTCTCGGCCCCCATGTGGACGACGGCGTGGGGCGGGGGGGCTCGGGGGGGCGCGGGGGGCCGGCGGGGGCTGCGGGGAGAGAAAGGGGGGGGTGGGGGGGCGCCGCGGGGGGGGGGAGGGGCCCCAAGTTGGGGGGCGGTGGGGGGAGGGGGGAGGGGGCCCTCACCGCTGAAGCCCCCCAGCTGCCGGCGGCCGCCTCCGCCTCGGGGTCGGGGTCCGGCGTCGCCTCCGCGTCCTCGATCTGGGGGGGGGGATGGGGGGATGGGGAGGGGGGGACCCCAATAAGGGGGGGGCCCCCCCGAGGGATTTGGGGGTCCTTGAGCGGGGGGGAGGGGATCAGGGGCACCCCCGGGGGGGGTGGGGTGCTGGGGGAAGGGGGGTTGGGGGGGTTTTGGGGTGCCGGGGGGTTTGGGGGTGCCCGGGGGGGGTGGGGGTGGGGTGCAGGGGGGTTCAGTTCAGGGGTGCTGGGGGGGGGTGGGGTGCCCGGGGGGGTTCGGGGGTGCCCGGGGGGGTGGGGTGCCCGGGGGGGGTGGGGGTGGGGTGCTGGGGGGGTCGGGGGTGCTGGGGGGGGGTGGGGTGCCCGGGGGGGGGGGGTGGGGGGGTCGGGGGTGCTGAGGGGTTGGGTGCGGGGGGGTTCAGGGGTGCTGGGGGGGGTGGGGTGCCCAGGGGGGTTCGGGTGCCCTGGGGGGGGTGGGGGTGGGTCGTGGGTGCTGGGGGGTTGGGTGCGGGGGGGTTCAGGGGTGCTGGGGGGGGTGGGGTGCCCGGGGGGGGTGGGGGGTGGGGGAGGGGTGCTCACCAGGGGGAGGCCGAGGCCGGGGCGGGCCCAGGGGGCGGAGGCCAGGCGGCTGCGCAGGGCGGTGGCCAGGGGCCCCTCCAGGTTGGGGGGGGAAGAGGGGGCCAGCGCAGGTGGGGCAGCGGTGGCCGGCGGGGGCCGTGCGGGGGGCAGGGCCCGGGCCCGCGCCGCCAGGCAGCCCCAGTGAAAGACGTCTGGGGGGGGGAGGGGAGGGGGAGGGGGAGGGGGGTCAGCTCTCCCCCACCCCCCCCCCCCAAAGCCCCCCGCCGCCCCGAAAGGGCAGGTTCAGCCCCACCTCCCCCAACCCGGGGGTTTCGAGGCCCCCCCCCCCCCCAAAAAAATCAGTTTCAAGGCTCCCCAGCCCCCCCCAAAAGCCGCCTTAAGGCCCCCCAGCCCCCCAAAACCCAACCTGGGGAGCCCCCACCCCCCAAAAGGGCCATTTTGAGGCCCACCCCCCCAAAAAATCAGTTTCAAGGCTCCCCAACCCCCCCAAAAGCTGCCTTAAGGCCCCCCAGCCCCCCAAAACCCCACTTTGGGGGGACCTCCACCCCCTTAAAGCACAGCCTGGGGAGCCCCTGCCCCCCAAAAGGGCCATTTTGAGGCCCACCCCCCCCAAAAATCAGTTTCAAGGCTCCCCAACCCCCCCAAAAGCTGCCTTAAGGCCCCCCAGCCCCCCAAAACCCAACCTGGGGAGCCCCCACCCCCTAGAAGGGCCATTTTGAGGCCCCCATCCCCCCCAAAAATCAGTTTCAAGGCTCCCCAACCCCCCCCAAAAGCCGCCTTAAGGCCCCCCAGCCCCCAAAACCCAACCTGGGGAGCCCCCACCCCCAAAAGGGCCATTTTGAGGCCCCCATCCCCCCCAAAAATCAGTTTCAAGGCTCCCCAACCCCCCCAAAAGCTGCCTTAAGGCCCCCCAGCCCCCCAAAACCCAACTTGGGGAGCCCCCACCCCTAGAAGGGCCATTTTGAGGCCCCCATCCCCCCAAAAATCAGTTTCAAGGCTCCCCAACCCCCCCCAAAAGCCACCTTAAGGCCCCCAGCCCCCAAAACCCAACCTGGGAGCCCCCGCCCCCCAAAAGGGCCATTTTGAGGCCCCCGCCCCCCAAAAATCAGTTTCAAGGCTCCCCAACCCCCCCAAAAGCTGCCTTAAGGCCCCCAGCCCCCCAAAACCCAACCTGGGGAGCCCCCACCCCCAAAAGGGCCATTTTGAGGCCCCCACCCCCCCGAAACCCCGTTTCGAGGCGCCCCAGGGCCCCCCAGCCCCCCAAAAGCCGCTTTAAGGCCCCCCAAAACCCAACCTGGGGAGCCCCTGCCCCCCAAAAGGGCCATTTTGAGGCCCACCCCCCCCAAAAATCAGTTTCAAGGCTCCCCAACCCCCCCAAAAGCCGCCTTAAGGCCCCCAGCCCCCCAAAACCCAACCTGGGGAGCCCCCACCCCCCAAAAGGGCCATTTTGAGGCCCCCACCCCCCCAAAAATCAGTTTCAAGGCTCCCCAACCCCCCCAAAAGCCGCCTTAAGGCCCCCAGCCCCCCAAAACCCAACCTGGGGAGCCCCTGCCCCCCAAAAGGGCCATTTTGAGGCCCCCATCCCCCCCAAAAATCAGTTTCAAGGCTCCCCAACCCCCCCAAAAGCCGCCTTAAGGCCCCCCAGCCCCCCAAAACCCAACCTGGGGAGGCTCCCCAGGGCCCCCCGCCCCCCAACCCCGCGCCGGGGGGGTCCCCACCGTAGCAGACGAGGCGCACGGTCTCGCGGGCGGCCAGCGGGGCGGCGCAGAGGGGGCAGTCGGGGCTGTAGTCGCTGTCCTGCAGCCAGCGCAGGTAGGACTGGACGACGCACTGCCGAACGCCGGGGGAGGGGGTTCAGGGCGGGGGGGGTGTCCCCCCAAACCGCAGGGGGCCCCCCCCAAAGCCCCCCTCCCCCGAGCCCCCCGACCTTGTGGTGGCCGCTGACCAGGCAGCTCTCGCAGACGTTCACCCGGTGCTCGAAGCAGAAGAGGTTGGTGACCTTGCGCTTGGGGCACTTGCAGAGGCCCATGGCGGCGCTGGGGGGAGCCGGGGGTTTGGGGGGGCCGGGGGGGCTGGGAGTTTGGGGGGGCCGGGGGGGGCTGGGGGTTGGGGGGGAGCCGGGGGTTTGGGGGGCTGGGGGGGCTGGGGGTTTGGGGGGGCCGGGGGGGGGGGGCTGGGGGTTTGGGGGGGAGCCGGGGGTTGGGGGGCCTGGGGGTTTGGGGGGGCTGGGGGGAGCAGGGGGTTTGGGGGGACCCAGGGGCTGGGGGGGCTGGGGGTTTGGGGGGCCGGGGGGGGGGCTGGGGGTTGGGGGGAGCCGGGGGTTTGGGGGCTGGGGGGGCTGGGGGTTTGGGGGGAGCCAGGGGTTGGGGGGCCTGGGGGTTTGGGGGGGCTGGGGGGAGCAGGGGGTTTGGGGGGACCCAGGGACTGGGGGGGCTGGGGGTTTGGGGGGGCCGGGGGGGGGGCTGGGGGTTGGGGGGAGCCGGGGGTTTGGGGGGCTGGGGGGGCTGGGGGTTGGGGGGGAGCCGGGGGTTTGGGGGGGCCGGGGGGGGCTGGGGGTTTGGGGGGGAGCCGGGGGTTGGGGGGGGCTGGGGGTTTGGGGGGACCCAGGGGCTGTGGGGGGCTGGGGGTTTGGGGGGGCCGGGGGGGCTGGGAGGGAGCCGGGGGTTGGGGAGGAGCCAGGGGTTTGGGGGGGCTGGGGGGAGCAGGGGGTTGGGGGGGACCCAGGGACTGGGGGAGCTGGGGGTTGGGGGGAGACGAGGGTTTGGGGGACCGGGGGGGGGGGCTGGGGGTTTGGGGGGAGCCGGGGGTTGGGGGGAGCTGGGGGTTTGGGGGGGCCGGGGGGAGCCGGGGGTTGGGGGGGACCCAGGGGCCGGGGGGGCTGGGGGTTTGGGGGGGAGCCGGGGTTTGGGGGGGCTGGGGGGGGACCCAGAGGCTTGGGGGGGTTGGGGGGACCCGGGGGTTTGGGGGGGCCGGGGGGATCCAGGAACTTGTTTGGGGGGGACCCGAGCGTTCGGGGGGGCCGGGGGTTTTGGGGGGGGGGTGGGGGGATCCGGGGGGATCCAGGAGTTTGGGGGGGGCCCCGGGGTTTGGGGGGGGCCCGGGGGTCCCCGCGTTCCGCCCCCACTCACGGTTCCTATGGCGACGCGCTGCCCCGTTGGCGGCACTTCCGGCCCCGGCGCCTCTTTCACCCCGTCACTTCCGGCCCCGCCCCGGAAGCGCGGCCCGCCCTCGGGTGCCGCTCTCAAGATGGCCACGCCCTCCCCCTTCCCATCTCGCGCCGCGCGCGCACACCCCCCCCCCCCACCCCGCCCTGTGACGTCACTTCCGGCGGTTCGAACGGCGATGGCGGGAGGCGGCGGCGGGAGGCGGCGATCGGAGGGGGCGACCCCGAGGGGTGAGGGGGGGCGGGGCGGGGCCCGGGGGGGCTGTGGGGCGGGGGGGAGGGGCGCTATGGGGCGGGAGGGGGGGGCGATGGGGCAGGGGCTCCATGGGGCGCTGTGGGGCAGGGGGTCCCTGGGGGGGCTGTGGGGCAGGAGGGGGCTGTGGGGCAGGGAGGGGGCTGTGGGGCAGGAGGGGGGCTATGGGGCGGGGGGTTCCATAGGGGGGCTATGGGGCAGGAGGGGGGCTATGGGGCGGGGGGGTTCCATGGGGGGGCTATGGGGCAGGAGGGGGGCTATGGGGCAGGAAGGGCGCTATGGGGCAGGCTATGGGGCAGGAGGGGGGCTCCATGGGGGGGCTATGGGGCAGGAGGGGGGCTATGGGGCAGGGGGGTTCCATAGGGGGGCTATGGGGCAGGAGGGGGGCTATGGGGCAAGGGGGGGCTATGGGGGATCTATGGGGCGGGGGGGCCATGGGGGGGGGGGGCTATGGGGCAATGGGGGGCAGATATGGGGTGGGGGGGCTGAGTGGGGGGGTGGGGTGGGGGCGGGGTCTATGGGGGGAACCTGCGGGGCGGGGGGGAATCTATGGGGCAATGGGGGGCAGCTGGGGGTCACGGGGGGCAGTTGGGGGTCAGGCCCCCCACCCCCCCCCCCTCCCCCTCCCCCAGCAGCGCGACGCAGCCCCGGGGGCCTGGTGGCCTCCGCCCCCGCGGGGGCCCCCCTGGGTGCCCCTCCCCCGCCGCACCCAGAGCAGCCCGGTGAGTGGGGGAGGGGTGGGGGCGGGGGGGGGGGGGGAGGGGCACCCAGGATCCCTCCCCCATAGGTGCTCTGTGTCCCGCCACCACCCTGCCCCCCCTCGAGCGGTGGGGGAGGGGCACCCAGGGGTTTGGGGAGCACCCGGGGGTGGGGGAGGGGCCATGGGTTTGGGGAGCACCCAGGGGTGGGGGAGGGGCAGGGGTTTGGAGAGCACCCAGGGGGGGGGGAAGGGGAGCCGGGGGTGGGGGAGGGGCAGGGGGGTTGGGGAGCACCCAGGGGTGGGGGACCGCGGGGTGGGGGAGGGGGCCCGAGGTCGCTGAGCCCTCCCCTCCCCCGCAGGTTGGCGAGCGCCCTTTCCCCTCGCGGCGGAGCCCCCGGGTGAGGTTGGGGTGGGGGGAGGGGAGGGGAGGGGACCGGGGGGGGGGGAGGGGCCACATGGGGACAAGGCGGGGGGAGGGGTGCCCCCGCGGTCGGGGGTGGACACCCCTGGGGACACCCCTCTCCCCTCCCCCCGCAGCTCCGCAGCCAGAAGGAGAACGTCCCGGTGGCCGCCGCCCCTCCCCCGCCGCCCTCCCCTCCCCCTGCCGCCCCCCCTCCCCTCCCCCTCCCCCCCGCCCCGCCCCCCCGGGTCCGGCGCTCCTACAGCCGCCTGGAGGCCGCCCCTCCCCCCGCGGCCTGGGGGGGGGCCCGCTCTCCCCCGCCCCCCAACGCCGCCCCCCCGCCCCCCCCGCCCCCCCCGGCCCCGAGCGCAGGAGGAAGAAGAAGGTGGCGCCCATCGACGTGAGTGGCCCCATCCCCCCCCCCCCCCGCGGCCCCATCCCCCCCCCGCGGCCCCCCCACAGTGTCCCCACGGCCCCCAGCCCCCCCGCCCCCCCTGCTCCCCCACTGTCCCCACGCCCCCCCCCATCCCCCCCCCCCCACTGTCCCCACGCCCCCCCCCCAGCCCCCCCGTGGCCCCCCCATCCCCCCCCCACTGTCCCCACGCCCCTCCCCCAGCCCCCCCGTGGACCCTCCCCATCCCCCCATCCCCACAGCCCCCCCGTGCCCCCCCCACTGTCCCCATGCCCCCCCCAGTGTCCCCACGCCCCTCCCCCCGCTGTCCCTCTGCCCCCCCGCGGGGGGGGGGGGGAGGGGCGCCCCTGACGCTGCCCCTCCCCCCCGCAGCTGGGGGAGCTGGAGGCCTGGGCCGCCCGCATGAACGCCCAGTTCGAGGAGGCCGAGCGCTTCCGCCTCGTCGTCGAGTAGGGGGGAGGGGGGGCGGGGGAGGGGTGACCCCCCCTCCCCCTCCCCCCCCACGTGCGAGGGACCCCTCCCCCCACGTGCGATGGACCCCCGGCGTGCGAGGGACCCCTCCCCCCATCGTGTGAGAGACCCCTCCCCCCATGTGACGGGACCCCCGGTGTGCGAGCGACCCCCCCCCCCCCGTGCACCAGAACCCCTCCCCCATGCGAGAGCCCCTCCCCCCCCCCCCCGTTGTATTCATTAAACGAGGATTTTGGGGCTGTGATGATGTCATGTGCGGCGTCGCGGGTCGCGCAAGGGGGTTGTGATGTCACGCAGCAGCGCCACCCCCACCCCCACCCCCCCCGAGATGGAATTTGGGGGGGCCCTGGGGTAAGGGGGGAGGGGCTGGGGGGGGAGGGGGGCCCGGACCCCTGGGGGGGTGGAGTCTGGGTCCTCTGGGGTGGGGGAGGGGCGGGGTGTCTGGTCACCCGGGTCCTCAGTAGGGGTGGGGGAGGGGGTTGCCCGGATGCCGGGGGTCCCCTTGAGGGGGGGAGGGGCGTGGCGGGTGGGGGAGGGGCGTGGGATGACCCCGAGCCCTCCAGGGCCTGGGGGGGGGGGGTGGGGACACCCACGGACACACGGACACTGCATGGCCCCGGCCCCACCCCCCCCCCCCCCCAGCGACCGCGCGCCCCCAGCTCGTTCGGATGCGCGTTTATTCCCGGGGCCGCGACCCCCCCAGCCCCCGCGGGCGCTCGTTGGCCCCATCCCCCAACGAGCGCCATTCTGGTGCCATCTTCACCAGGGGTTCGTTAGTCCTGGTCCTTAACGAGCGGGGTCTCTCGCGCCGCCATTTCCCTGCTCCTCATTCATCCCATCCCCCAACGGGCACCATTTTGGTGCCGTCTTCGCCAGGGGTTCGTTAGCGCGGGTCCTTAACGAGCGCCTGGCCCGGGCCTGGTTCACCAGGGGTTCGTTAGTCCTGGTCCTTAACGAGCGGGGTCTCTCGCGCCGCCATTTCCCTGCTCCTCATTCATCCCATCCCCCAACGAGCGCCATTTTGGTGCCATCTTCGCCAGGGGTTCGTTAGCCCGGGTCCTTAACGAGCGGGGTCTCTTCCAGCGCCGTTTCCCTGCTCCTCGTTGGCCCCATCCCCCAACGGGCGCCATTTTGGTGCCGTCTTCGCCAGGGGTTCGTTAGTCCGGGTCCTTAACGAGCGCCTGGCCCGGGCCTGGTTCACCAGGGGTTCGTTAGCCCGGGTCCCTAACGAGCGGGGTCTCTCGCGCCGCCATTTCCCTGCTCCTCATTCATCCCATCCCCCAACGAGCGCCATTTTGGTGCCGTCTTCGCCAGGGGTTCGTTAGCGCGGGTCCTTAACGAGCGGGGTCTCTTCCAGCGCCGTTTCCCCGCTCCTCGTTGGCCCCATCCCCCAACGAGCGCCATTCTGGTGCCGTCTTCGCCGTCCCCCGCTCAGTCCAGCTCCTGGATCAGCGGCCTCCCCTCGTTAACCCGGCCGCTAACGAGCTCCCCGCCGCCCCCGACGGCGGCGTGGACGCGCCGGACGTCCGCCGCCAGCTCCGCCATGGCCGCCGCCGCCGTCGCGCTCCAGGCCAGGAGGTAGCGGCACTTGCGCCGGGCTTTGCCGAAACGGCGCCGTTCCTCCGGCGCCAAACCCCGGCCTCCCCTGCGCAGCAGCCGCTCCAGGTGCGCCAAGGCGGCGGCGACGTCGGCGCCGGGCTCCCGGCCTTCACGGCCTTCCAAGAGTTGCGCTACCGCCAGGACGGCGCCGGCGTGGCCCGAGGGGCAGCGCGGGTAACCGGCGGCTTCGGCGTCGCGCCGGGCGGCCTCCAGGGCTTCGGCGGCGGAGGCGAAGGGGCGGCGGGCGCGGAGGGCGGCCGAGACGTCGAGGGCGGCGGCGGGGAGCTCGGGCAGCAGCGCCTCGTCCCCCCGGTGCAGGCTGAGGGCGAAGGCGTAGCCGTAGAGGACGTTGGGGAGCTGGAAGGGGAGAAGCGGGGAGGGGGGAGGGGCGGGGAAGCGGCTGAGGGGGGGGAGGGGGCGGGCGGGGGGGGGTGGGGGCGACGGCGGCTTCCTCCCCCTCCCCTCCCCTCCCCCTCCCCCTCCCCGTCCCCCTCCTCCTCCCCGCCGCGCCGCCACCACCACGGCCTCCAGGGCGGCAGCAGCCCCGCCGCCTCCCCCGAGCTCAGCAGCCGCTGGAAACCCGCCCGCTCCGCCGGGCTGAGGCTCTCCCACAGGTCGCGGCCTTCGGGTTCCGCCAAATCCTCGGCCTCGCCCAGCAGCCGCAGCCGGCGGAAGGCGGCCTCCAGGCGGTGGCGGCCCGGCGGGGAGCCCCGCTCGGCCTCCAGCGCCTGCAGCACCTGCTCGCGGTAAAAGGCCTCGGCGCAGCCGCCGTGGCCCCGGTAGCAGCCGAGGGAGCAGAGGCGGCGGTGGCAGCGCGGGCAGGTGTAGGGGGCGGCGGCGGCGCCGCAGAGGCCGCACGGCGCCTCCTCGCCGGGCGCCGCCATCTTGGCGGATGATTCTGCCTCTTCCGGTTCCGCCTCGGCAGCTTCCGGCCACGCTTCGGCAACGCTCGGCTCCTTCCGGCACTGTTGGGCGCCGCCCGGGAATGTTCGGCTCTTTCCGTCACCGCTCGGCCCCGCCCCGCCCCTTCGGCCCCGCTTCGGCGCTTTCCGCCCCGCCCTTCGGCTCTTTCCGTCACCGCTCGGCCCCGCCTCACCCCTTCGGCCCCGCTTCGGTTCTGTCCGTCACCGCTCGGCCCCGCCCCTCGGCTCTTTCCGTCACCGCTCGGCCCCGCCCCTTCGGTTCTGTCCGTCACCGCTCGGCCCCGCTTCGGCTCCTTCCGCCCCGCCCTTTCGGTTCTGTCCGTCACCGCTCGATCCCGCCCCGCCCCTCGGCTCTTCCTGTCACCGCTCGGCCCCGCCCCTTCGGCCCCGCCTCGGCTCTTTCCGCCCCGCCCCTCGGCTCTTTCCGTCACCGCTCGGCCCCGCCCCTTCGGTTCTGTCCGTCACCGCTCGGCCCCGCTTCGGCTCCTTCCGCCCCGCCCTTTCGGTTCTGTCCGTCACCGCTCGATCCCGCCCCGCCCCTCGGCTCTTCCTGTCACCGCTCGGCCCCGCCCCTTCGGCCCCGCCTCGGCTCTTTCCGCCCCGCCCCTCGGCTCTTTCCGTCACCGCTCGGCCCCGCCCCTTCGGCCCCGCTTCGGCTCTTTCCGCCCCGCCCCTTCGGTTCTGTCCGTCACCGCTCGGCCCCGCTTCGGCTCTTTCCGCCCCGCCCTTTCGGTTCTGTCCGTCACCGCTCGGCCCCGCCTCGCCCCTTCGGCCCCGCTTCGGTTCTGTCCGTCACCGCTCGGCCCCGCCCCGCCCCTTCGGCCCCGCTTCGGCTCTTTCCACCCCGCCCCTCGGCTCTTTCCGTCACCGCTCGGCCCCGCCCCTTCGGCCCCGCTTCGGTTCTTTCCGGCAGCGCTCGGCCATTTCCGCCCCCCCCCCCATACACCCCCATTCTCCAGCCAACGCCGCGCCGCTCCCCTCATTCCCCCCCTCTAATTAACGCTAATTAACGCTAATCCCCCCCAACCAGCGCTCCCCGCCCCCCGCCGACCCCGCCTTGCCCCCCTCGGCGGCCGCTTTCCCCCCCAACCTCCCCCAACCCCCCAAAACCTCTTAAAAACCCTCACAAAAACCCGGACGAAAGCCTAAAAACGCCCCCAAAAAGCCCCCAAAAGCCCAAAAAGCGGCGAACCGGCCCCAATTCCGCCGCCGTTTTACTGGGGGGGGGGGGGCTCAGGAGTTGGCGCTGGGCCCCTTCTTCTTGCCGAAGCGGGGGCCGACGTTGCCGAAGCGGCGGTTGTACTGCATGCCCCGCTTGGCTCGCCCCGTCTTCTTCTTCTTCTTCTCCTGCTTGGCCACCTGCGGCGGGGGAGGGGGGAGGGGGGTCGGGGAGGGGGCCCCAAAACCGAGGGGGGGCCCCCCCAAAGCGAGGGGGACCCCAAAAGCTCCCCCCCCCGCAGCGCTCACCTTGGGGGTCTGGCCCCTGACTTTGCCGGCGCGGGCGAGGGAGCCGTGGACTTTCCCTGCGGGAAATGGAAGGGGGGGGGGGCGACGTTAGGCTAACGAGCGCCCCGTTAACGAGCGCCCCGTTAATTAGCAACCCCCCCCCCCCCCCCAAAAACGTACCCCCCAGGAGGCGGGTGGTGAGGTCCAGCGTGGCGAATTCGGGGAGGGGGCTCTGCCCCAGCACGGCGTCGTCGGGGAGGGGGGTCCCGGCGAAGAGCAGGATTTGGTCCTCGGGGCGGGGGCGCCCGCCAGCGCCGCCACCTTCGCCTGGGGGGGGAGGGGGCGGGGAGGTGAGGGGGGGCGAGCACCCCGAAAAGGGGCTGAATTGGGGGGGGTGGGGGGGCTGACCTTGATTTGGGCGACGGTGGCGGCGGCGGGGACCTCGATGGCGTGGAGGGAGTGGGCGCGGATGAAGAGCTGCATGGTGGCGCTGGGGGGGGGGGGGCGCGGGGGGGGTTTAGGGGTGCCCCCCCCCCCAATAAAGGGGGGGATCCCCGGGGGTAACCCCCCCAAGGTGGGGGGAGGGGGAGGTTGGGGGTCTCAGAGCTCCCCCTTGGTCTCTTGGGGTCCCCCCACAGCCTCCCGTGGCGCCCCAGCCCCCCCAAAACAGCCTCCCGCCCCCCCCCCAATGCCTCAGAGCAGCCCCCCCAAACCCTCCCCCAACCCCCCAATCCCCTCAGGGCCCCCCCAAACCCCCCCAGGACACCCCAAACCCCTCCACAAATTCCCTAATCCCCCCTAAATCCTCTCAGAACCCCCCAAAATCCCCTCAGCCCCCCCCAAACCCTCCATCAAACCTCTTAATCCCCCCCAAATTGCCTCAGGGCCCCCCAAATCCCCTCAGGACGCCCCAAATCCTCTAACAAACCCCCTAAGCCCCCCAAATCCCCTCAGGGCCCCCCAACCCCCATATTCCCTCAGGACGGCCCAAAGCCTCTCCCAACCCCCCTAAATGGCCTCAGGACCCCCCAAACCCCCTCAGGACCCCCCAGAACTCCCCCAAATTCCCTCAGGGCCCCCCAACCCCCATATTCCCTCAGGACGGCCCAAAACCTCTCCCAACCCCCCTAAATCCCCTCAGGGCCCCCCAAATCCCCTCAGGACCCCCAGAACTCCCCCAAATCCCCTCAGGACCCCCCAGAACTCCCCCAAATCCCCTCAGCGCCCCCCCAAACCCTCCGTCAAACCCCTTAATCCCCCCCCCCCCCAATCCCCTCAGGACGCCCCAAATCCTCTAACAAACCCCCTAAGCCCCCAAATCCCTCAGGGCCCCCCCAAACCCTCCGTCAAACCCCTTAATCCCCCCCCAATCCCCTCAGGACGCCCCAAATCCTCTAACAAACCCCCTAAGCCCCCCAAATCCCCTCAGGGCCCCCCAAACCCCCCCATATTCCCTCAGGACGGCCCAAAGCCTCTCCCAACCCCCCTAAATGGCCTCAGGACCCCCCCAAACCCCCTCAGGACCCCCCAGAACTCCCCCAAATCCCCTCAGGGCCCCCAAATCCCCTCAGGACCCCCCAGAACTCCCCCAAATCCCCTCAGCGCCCCCCCCCAAACCCTCCGTCAAACCCCTTAATCCCCCCCCCCCCCCCAAATCCCCTCAGGACGCCCCAAATCCTCTCCCAAACCCCCCAATCCCCCCCAAATCCCCTCAGCCCCCCCCGGGCCGCGGCCTCACCTCAGCGTCTCCTCACCAGACGAGAACGCGCCGAGGAAAGGGCGGCTCCGCGCATGCGCCGGGGCGTGGCGGCGGCGCGCTTGCGTCACGTCCGTGCGTGCGCGAGGGGGGTAGGCGGGAAGAAGGCGGCGCTGCCAAGATGGCGGCGATGGCGGCGCTGGGCCGGCGGCTGCGAGCGCTCGGGCGGGCGGTGGGGTGCAGGGGGGTGCAGGTAGGGGGTCGGGGGGGGGGCTGAGGGGGTCTTTGGGGGGGAAAAGACGGATTTTGGGGGTGGGGGGGGGGCGAGGGGCCTGAGGGGAGATGGGGCTGGGAGAGGGAGGGGGGATTTGGGGGGGCTTTTGGGGAGGGGGGATTGGGGGGCTCCTGAGGGGGCAGAAGGGGGGGGGCTGGGGGGATTGGGGGGCTTTTGGGGAGAGGGAGGGGGGATTTAGGGGGAGGGAAGGGGTTTGGGGGGGCTTTTGGGGAGGGGGGGATTGGGGGGGCTCCTGAGGGGGCAGAAGGGGGGGCTTTTGGGGGAGAGGGAGGGGGATTTGGGGGGCTTTTGGGGAGGGGGGATTGGGGGACCCCAGGGAGACGGGGGGAGCTTGGGGGGGCTTTTGGGGAGAGGGAGGGGGAATTTGGGGGGCTTTTGGGAGGGGGGGGAATTGGGGGGGGGGGCTCCTGAGGGGGCAGAAGGGGGGGCTGGGGGGGCTTTTGGGGGAGAGGGAGGGGGATTTGGGGGGGTTTTGGGGAGGGGGGGATTGGGGGGGTCCTGAGTGGGCAGAAGGGGGGGCTGGGGGGGCTTTGGGGGAGAGGGAGGGGGATTTGGGGGGGCTTTTGGGGAGGGGGGATTGGAGGGGGTCCTGAGTGGGCAGAAGGGGGGGGGGCTGGGGGGTTTTAGGGGAGAGGGAGGGGGGATTTAGAGAGAGGGAAGGGGTTTGGGGGGCTTTTGGGGAGGGGGGATTGGGGGGACCCCAGGGAGACGGGGGGAGCTTGGGGGGGCTTTTGGGGAGAGGGAGGGGGATTTGGGGGGCTTTTGGGGAGGGGGGATTGGGGGGGGGGGGGCTCCTGAGGGGGCAGAAGGGGGGGGCTGGGGGGGGGGGATTGGGGGGGCACAGGAGGGGTTGGAGAAGGCTTTTGGGGAGGGGGTGGATTTGGGGGTGCCCCCAAGGCGAGGGGCCCACAGCGCTGCCTTCCCCCCCCCACCCGTCCCTTTTCCAGAACCTTCCGGGGGGCCCCCCCGAGGCCCCCCCCGAGCCGCTGGAGTCGGCGGCCGACTACGCCTTCGTGGAGCGGCTGCTGCCCCCCACCCGCGTCCCCGACCCCCCCCCGCACCCCGCCTACCCCACCCCCCCGCGCTGGGGCCCCCCCAAAGGTCGGGTTGGGGGGGGGGGGGGGCCTTAATCCCCCCCCCCGGGCAAAGTGATGCTCCCCCTCCCTTAATAAGGGGGGGGGGGGGGGGTATTCACCCGTTTGGGGGTGATAAGGGATGGTATTTGCCCCCAGGGGGGTATCTACCCTTGGGATGGATTTACCCCGGGGGGTATTTCACTCGGGGGGGGGTGATAAGGGAGTGTATTTACCCCCCCAGGGGGGTATTTACCCCTGGGGGGGGTAACATGGGGGTATTTATCTCGGGGGGGGGTATTTACTCCCAGGGAGCAATGGGGGGGTATTTACCCCAAAGGGGGTAATTACCCCCGGGGGGGATTACACCCGGGGGGTATTGACCCTGGGGGGGGGCAGGTATTTACTGCCAGTAAGGGGGATATTTCCTCCCAGGGGGCAATTAAGGAGGGGGTATTTACCCCAACGGGGGTAATTACCCCTGAGGGGGGCATTATTGCATTATTTACCGGGGGGGGCAACAAGGAGGATATTTACCCCCCCCCCGAGAGCACAGTATTTACCCCCAGTGAGGCGATTATTTGCTCCTGGGGGCAATTAAGGGGGGTCTTTACCCCAAAGAGAGTAATTACCCATGGGGGGGCATTATTTACCCCCGGGGGGGGTATTTACCCCCGGGGGGGGCAACAAGGGGGGGTATTTACCCCCTGAGAGCACAGTATTTACCCCCAATAACGAAATTATTTCCTCTCAGGAGGTAATTAAGGGGGGGTATTTGCCCCAAGGGGGGTATTTACCCCCCAAGGGGGGGGTGTATTTGCCCCGGGGGGGGGTAATTGAGTTGTTGTCCCCCCCCCCCCCCCAGGTCCCCCCCCGGGACTCCCCTACTTCGTCCGCCGCTCCCGCCTGCACAACCTCCCCGTCTACCCCCGCCGCGGGAAGGGCGGCCGGCGCCTGACGGAGCTGCGGCGCGTGGAGGGGGACGCGAGGGTGAGGAGGGGGGCGGTTTGGGGGTGGGGGATGGGTTTTGGGGTGCCGATGACCCACCTCCCCCCCCCCCCGCAGGCGCTGGAGCGGGAGCTGCGGGCGTTTTTGGGGGGCCTGGGGGCGACGGAGGTGGAGGCGCAGGTGAACGAGGTGACGGGGAGGCTGCGGCTGAAGGGGAGCTGGGAGCGGGAGCTGCGGGGGTGGCTGCTGCGCAGGGGCTTCTAGCGCCCCGAAATGGGGGGGGGAACCCCAAAATGGGGGAAACCCTGAAATGGGGGGCGCCCCAAAATGGGGTGGGGGGACCCCAAAATGGAGGGGAGATGGTTGTGAGGGATGGGGGGGGACCTCGAAATGGGGGAGGACCCAAAATGGGGGGGATGACCCCAAAATGAAGGGGGGGGACAACCCCGAAATGGGATGGGGGGACCCCAAAATGGGGGGGACCCAAGATGGGGGGACAACCCCAAAATGGGGGGGCGCCCCGAAATGGGGGAACCCCGAAATGGGGGGAGAACCCCGAAATGGGGTGGGGGGACCCCGAAATGGGGGGGGAGATGGTTGTGAGGGATGGGGGGACCTCGAAATGGGGGAGGACCCAAAATGGGGGGATGACCCCGAAATGGGGGCGCCCCGAAATGGGGTGGGGGGGACAACCCCGAAATGGGGTGGGGGGACCCCAAAATGGGGGGGACGACCCCAAAATGGGGGGGGACTCCCCGAAATGGGGGGAACCCTGAAATGGGGGGGCGCCCCAAAATGGGGTGGGGGGACCCCAAAATGGGGGGGGAGATGGTTGTGAGGGATGGGGGGGACCTCGAAATGGGGGAGGACCCAAAATGGGGGGGATGACCCCAAAATGGGGGGGACTCCCCGAAATGGGGGGGGGACGACCCCAAAATGGGGGGGGACCCAAGATGGGGGGGACGACTCCAAAATGGGGGGGACTCCCCGAAATGGGGGGTGCCCCGAAATGGGGGGGGACCCCAAAATGGGGGGGACGACCCCGAAATGGGGGGGGGCGGTCGCAAAGTAGAAAATCCTAAAACGGAGACGAAGCGAGAAAAGCGGGGGGACCCCAAAACGGGGGTGAGGGGGCCCCAAATCGGAGTCAACGCCGCGCGTGAGCGGCACAGGCCCCCCCAAAACGAGGTGTAAAGCTGCTGCGAAGGGGCGGGGGCCCCCCAAAACGGAGCCAAACCCCCTCTGAAGCGGAAGAGGCGCCCCAAAACGAGATGTAAACCTGCTCCCACGCGTCGGGGACGCCCCAAAACGGAGCCAACCCCCCTCTGAAGCGGGAGAGGCGCCCCGAAACGAGACGTAAACCTGCTCAGAAGTGGTGGGGGCCCCCCAAAACAACATCGACTCCCTCTGAAGTGGAAGAAGCTCCCCAAAATAAGATGTAAAACTGCTCAGAAGTGGTGAGAGCCCCCCAAAACGGAGCCAACCCCCCTCTGAAGTGGAAGAGGCGCCCCAAAACGAGATGTAAACCTGCTCAGAAGTGGTGGGGGCCCCCCAAAACGGAGTCAAACCCCCTCTGAAGCCGAAGAGGCGCCCCAAAACGAGACGTAAACCTGCTCAGAAGTGGTGAGAGCCCCCCAAAACGGAGCCAACCCCCCTCTGAAGCCGAAGAGGCGCCCCGAAACGAGATGTAAACCTGCTCCCACGCGTCGGGGACACCCCAAAACGGAGTCAACCCCCCTCTGAAGCGGGAGAGGCGCCCCGAAACGAGACGTAAACCTGCTCAGAAGTGGTGGGGGCCCCCCAAAACAACATCGACTCCCTCTGAAGTGGAAGAAGCTCCCCAAAATAAGATGTAAAACTGCTCAGAAGTGGTGAGAGCCCCCCAAAACGGAGCCAACCCCCCTCTGAAGCGGGAGAGGTGCCCCAAAACGAGACTTAAACCTGCTCAGAAGTGGTGGGGGCCCCCCAAAACGGAGTCAAACCCCCTCTGAAGTGGGAGAGGCGCCCCAAAACGAGACGTAAAACTGCTCAGAAGTGGTGAGAGCCCCCCAAAACGGAGCCAACCCCCCTCTGAAGCCGAAGAGGCGCCCCGAAACGAGATGTAAACCTGCTCCCACGCGACGGGAACCCCAAAACGGAGCCAACCCCCCTCTGAAATGGAAGAGGCGCCCCAAAACGAGACTTAAACCTGCTCAGAAGTGGTGGGGGCCCCCCAAAACGGAGCCAATCCCCCTCTGAAGCGGGAGAGGCGCCCCGAAACGAGACGTAAACCTGCTCCCACGCGACGGGAACCCCAAAATAACATCACACCCCACCCCCCCCACCCCCCCCAAAATGGAACAACCGCCTCCGGCGAGCGCCGAAACTCCCCGAAAACCGAATTAAACGCTGCCGGCGAGCGCCGGGGGGGCTCCTTGCGGCGCCGCCTCTTTATTTACATCCCCCCTCCCCCCCCCCACGGCGAAGGGGGGCCAAAAAATGTACAGAAAGGTGTTTTTACTGAAGGTAGGGGTTTAGAAAAGGGGGTGGGGGCGAAGTTGGGGGGCCGGGGGTCCCCGGCTCAGCTCTGCGAGTAGTATTGGTTGTAGTTCCACGGTGTTTGGTAGCTGTAGGCGCCGTAGCCGTGCTGGGGGGACGGAGGGGGGGTCGTCAGCGCGACCCCCGCCCCGCCGCAGCCCCGGGGCTCCCCCGGCCCCCCTCCCCCCCACTGACCTGGTACCAGTAGTTGTAGGCGGAGGGGTTGGAGCCGACGTCTCCCCCCGAAGCGGAGAAGTTGAGGGGACCCAAAAGGCCGGAGGTTTCGTCGGGGCGGAGGCGTTTGTCGTCGGGTTCGTCCGAGCTGGGGGGAGAGGGGGGGGATAAGGGGGAAAATTGGGAATTTTGGGGGGAAAAGGAGAAATTTGGGGGTAAAAGGGGAGAAATTTGGGGGTAAAAAGGGAGAAATTTGGGGGTAAAAAGGGTGGAGAGGGGGGAAAGGGGAGAGGTTGGGGATAAGGGGGAAAATTGGGAATTTTGGGGGAAAAAGGAGAAATTTGGGGGTAAAAGGGAGAAATTTGGGGGTAAAAGGGAGAAATTTGGGGGTAAAAAGGGGGGAAAGGGGTGAGGTTGGGGAAAATTGGGGGGAAAAAGGGGGGAATTTGGGGGGAAAAAGGAGAAATTTGGGGGTAAAAGGGAGAAATTTGGGGGTAAAAAGGGTGGAGAGGGGGGAAAGGGGAGAGGTTGGGGATAAGGGGGAAAATTGGGAATTTTGGGGGAAAAAGGAGAAATTTGGGGGTAAAACGGAGAAATTTGGGGGTAAAAGGGGGGGAAAGGGGTGAGGTTGGGGAAAATTGGGGGGAAAAAGGGGGGAATTTGGGGGTAAAAAGGATGGAGAGGGGGGAAAGGGGAGAGGTTGGGGATAAGGGGGAAAATTGGGAATTTTGGGGGAAAAAGGAGAAATTTGGGGGTAAAAGGGAGAAATTTGGGGGTAAAAGGGGAGAAATTTGGGGGTAAAAGGGGAGAAATTTGGGGGTAAAAAGGGGGGAAAGGGGTGAGGTTGGGGAAAATTGGGGGGAAAAAGGGGGGAATTTGGGGGGAAAAAGGGAGAAATTTGGGGGTAAAAAGGGTGGAGAGGGGGGAAAGGGGAGAGGTTGGGGATAAGGGGGAAAATTGGGAATTTTGGGGGGAAAAGGAGAAATTTGGGGGTAAAAGGGAGAAATTTGGGGGTAAAAAGGGGGGAAAGGGGTGAGGTTGGGGAAAATTGGGGGGAAAAAGGGGGGAATTTGGGGGGAAAAAGGGAGAAATTTGGGGGTAAAAAGGGTGGAGAGGGGGGAAAGGGGAGAGGTTGGGGATAAGGGGGAAAATTTGGGGGAAAAAGGGGGGAATTGGGGGTAAAGGGAGAAATTGGGGGTTAAAGAGGAGAAGAAAGGAGGTAAAAGGAAGAAATTTTGGGGGAAGAGGGGAGAAATTGGGGGGTAAAGAGGAGAATAAAGGGGGTAAAAGGAAGAAATTTTGGGGAAAAGAGAGAAATTTGGTCATAAAAGGGAGAAATTGGGGATTAAAAGGGGAGAAGTTGGACACAAAAAGGAGAAATTGGGGAATAAAAAGAAATTGGGGAATAAAAAGAAATTGGGGAATAAAAAGGGGAGAACTTGGGGAATAAAGCGGCAGAAATCGGGGGGAAAAAGGGAGAAGTTGGGCATAAAAAAGGAGAAATTGAGGAATGAAAAGGGCAGAAATTGGGGGGATAAAAGGGGAAAAATTGGGCAAAAAAAGGGATAAAAGGGGAGAAATTGGACATGAGAATGGGGAATAAAAAGGGCAGAAATTGGGGGATAAAGGGGGAGAAATGAGGGATAAAAGGGGAGAAATTTGGGATACAAAAGGTGAAATTGGGGGATAAAGGGAGAATTCGGGGGATTAAGGAGGAGAAATTGGGGGATAAAAATGGGTGAAAACGGGGATAAAGGGGAGAAGGCGGGGGATAAAAATGGGCGAAGTTGGGATTAAAGCAGTGGAATTGCGGGGTGAAAACGCGGTAAAAGAGAAAAAATTGGGGGATAAAAGGGAAAATGAATTAAAAAAAGGGGAGAAAGTGGAATAAAGAAGGGAGAAGTGGGGATAAAAAGGGAGAAGTTTGGATCAAAAGGAGCAAAATTGGGTAAAAGGGGGAGAAGTTGGGGGATAAAAAGGGAGAAATTGGGATAAAAAGGGGCAAAATTGGGTAAAAGGGGGAGAAGTTGGGGGATAAAAAGAAGTTGGGATAAAAAGGGAGAAGAGGGGGGATAAAAGGAGCAAAGTTGGGATAAAAGGGGCGAAATTGGGTAAAAGGGGGAGAAATTGGGATAAAAAGGGAGAAATTGGGGATAAAAAGGGGCAAAATTGGGATAAAAAGGGAGAAGTTGGGATCAAAAGGAGCAAAATTGGGTAAAAGGGGGAGAAGTTGGGGATAAAAAGGGAGAAATTGAGATAAAAAGGGGCAAAATTGGGTAAAAGGGGGAGAAGTTGGGATAAAAAGGGGCAAAATTGGGATAAAAAGGGGCAAAATTGGGATAAAAAGGGGCAAAATGGGGGATAAGGAGTTGGGATAAAAGGGGAGAAGAGGGGGGATAAAAGGAGCAAAGTTGGGATGAAAAGGGGCGAAATTGGGTAAAAGGGGGAGAAGTTGGGGATAAAAAGGGAGAAGTTGGGATAAAAAGGGGCAAAATTGGGTAAAAGGGGGAGAAGTTGGGGATAAAAAGGGAGAAATTGAGATAAAAAGGGGCAAAATTGGGATAAAAAGGGAGAAGTTGGGGATAAAAAGGGAGAAGTTGGGGATAAAAAGGGAGAAGTTGGGGATAAAAAGGGAGAAGTTGGGGATAAAAAGGGAGAAGTTGGGGATAAAAAGGGAGAAGTTGGGGATAAAAAGGGAGAAGTTGGGGATAAAAAGGGAGAAGTTGGGGATAAAAAGGGAGAAGTTGGGGATAAACAGGCCCAAAATCGGGTAAAAGGGGAGAAGTTGGGGGATAAAAGGGGCGAAGCGGGGCCGTGAAAGGAGAGAAGTTCAGGGGATGAAAGGCGCAATTGGGGCAGTAAAAGGGGAAGAATGGGGGGGATAAAAGGGGAAGGACTGGGATAAAGAGGGGGGAAGCGGGGGTCCGAAAGGGGTCCCCTCACCCGTTCTCGGGGGCCCTCTTGCGCGCGGCGTGCTGTTTGAGGATCTTCTGGTGCTCGTCGTACGCCGTCAGCAGGCTGCGGGGGAGAGCGAGGCGGGGGTGACCGGCCCCTTCCGCGGCCCCCGCGGCGCGTTTTGGGGTGTCTTTCCCCACCCCCGCCCCCCCCCCCAACACCCAACCTGTGTATGCTGGAGCCGAAATCCTCGAGGAATTCCACGCGGCGTTGGGAGAAGATGAGTTTGGCTTCGTCGGGGAGGGGGCTGCGCAGCGCCCGCTCGAAGCAGCTCATGGTGTTGCCTTCGTTTTGGCGGACGTCGGCTCCGAATTCCATCTCCAGGAGGTTGGCGTGGAGGCGGGCGTTGTCCTGTACCCACCGCCCCCGTCAGGTTTGGGGGGGGGGGGGGGTGTCCCCAAGGTCAAGGGGGGGGTCCCCAAGGGGATTTTGGGAGCCCCCTTTGGGGTTCTGGGGTCCCCGGGGGGGTTTGGGGGGCCCCCAAGGGGGTCTGTGGGGTCCCCGGGGGGGTTTGGGGACCCCTGAGTGGGGCTGTGGGGTCCCCAAGGGGATTTTGGGAGCCCCCTTTGGGGTTCTGGGACCCCTGAATGGGGCTGTGGGGTCCCCAGTGGGTCCCCAAGGGGATTTTGGGAGCCCCCTTTGGGGTTCTGGGGTCCCCGGGGGGGTTTGGGGACCCCTGAGTGGGGCTGTGGGGTCCCCAAGGGGATTTTGGGAGCCCCCTTTGGGGTTCTGGGGTCCCCGGGGGGGTTTGGGGACCCCTGAGTGGGGCTGTGGGGTCCCCAAGGGGATTTTGGGAGCCCCCTTTGGGGTTCTGGGGTCCCCGGGGGGGTTTGGGGACCCCTGAGTGGGGCTGTGGGGTCCCCAAGGGGATTTTGGGAGCCCCCTTTGGGGTTCTGGGACCCCTGAATGGGGCTGTGGGGTCCCCAGTGGGTCCCCAAGGGGATTTTGGGAGCCCCCTTTGGGGTTCTGGGGTCCCCGGGGGGGTTTGGGGGGCCCCCAAGGGGGTCTGTGGGGTCCCCGGGGGGGTTTGGGGACCCCTGAGTGGGGCTGTGGGGTCCCCAAGGGGATTTTGGGAGCCCCCTTTGGGGTTCTGGGACCCCTGAATGGGGCTGTGGGGTCCCCAGTGGGTCCCCAAGGGGATTTTGGGAGCCCCCTTTGGGGTTCTGGGGTCCCCGGGGGGGTTTGGGGACCCCTGAGTGGGGCTGTGGGGTCCCCAAGGGGATTTTGGGAGCCCCCTTTGGGGTTCTGGGGTCCCCGGGGGGGTTTGGGGACCCCTGAGTGGGGCTGTGGGGTCCCCAAGGGGATTTTGGGAGCCCCCTTTGGGGTTCTGGGGTCCCCGGGGGGGTTTGGAGACCCCTGAGTGGGGCTGTGGGGTCCCCAAGAGGATTTTGGGAGCCCCCTTTGGGGTTCTGGGACCCCTGAATGGGGCTGTGGGGTCCCCAGTGGGTCCCCAAGGGGATTTTGGGAGCCCCCTTTGGGGTTCTGGGGTCCCCGGGGGGGTTTGGGGGGCCCCCAAGGGGGTCTGTGGGGTCCCCGGGGGGGTTTGGGGACCCCTGAGTGGGGCTGTGGGGTCCCCCTTGGGGTTTGGGGGGCCCCCAGAGGGGTTTCAGAGCCCCCAAGGGGTTTTGTGGACCTCGGAGAGGAGGTTCTAGAGCTGCAGCTGGGGCTTGGGGGCTTTTGGCCTTTGTGAGGCTCAAAGTGGGGTGACAGAGCCCCAAAAGGGGTCGGGGGGTCCCCAAAAGGGGTCGGGGGGTCCCCAAAAAGGGGTCGGGGGTCCCCAAAAAGGGGTCGGGGGTCCCCAAAAAGGGGTTGGAGGTCCCCAGAAAGGGGTCGAGGGTCCCCAAATGGAGTCTGGGGTCCCCAAAAAGGGGTCTGGGGGTCCCCAAAAGGGGTCTGGGTCTGGGGGTCCCCCAAAAGGGGTCTGGGTCTGGGGGTCCCCCAAAAGGGGTCTGGGGGTCCCCCAAAAAGGGGTTTACAGCACCTACAGAGCCCAACCACGAGACCTCCAGCCCCCCCGCGACCACGTCCAAGCGATCGCCGTCTTCAGAGCCGAAAGCCCACCCCGCCGCCGCGGCCCCCCACCGATCCCCCCCCCCCCCCTCCCCCCCCGCCACTCGTTAGAAGCGCCCTAACGAGCTTTTCCGCCTCACCGGATCCTTTTCCAGGGCGTCCACCAGCACCTTGCGAGCTTTGCCGAGGTTTTTCTGCACCTTGCAAGCTTGCCGAGCTAATTTGACGGCGTAGAAGGAAGCGAGGGGCAGCCCCTCGTTAGCGTGCATGGCTTCCAGCAGCAACGCTTCCGCCTCTTCCAGGTTTCCCTGCCGTCGTTCCAGGCTGACGCGGCGCAGCCGGACCATGGCCAAACCCGGCACCACCTCCTCGAAGCAGCGTAGGATACGCCGGGCTTCGTCCAGATTCCCTGGAGAGGAGGATTTGGGGGTGGTTATGGGGGTCCCGGGGCGGTTACGGGGTCCCCAGGGGGGTTAACGAGGGTCCCTGGGCAGTTACGGGGGTCCCTGGGGTGGTTACGGGGTCCCCAGGGGGGTTACGAGGGTCCCTGGGGTGGTTATGGGGGTCCCTGGGGCGGTTACGGGGTCCCCAGGGGGGTTACGGGGGTCCCTGGGCAGTTACGGGGGTCCCTGGGGTGGTTACGGGGTCCCCGGCGCAGTTATGGGGGTCCCGGGGCAGTTACGGGGTCCCCAGGGGGGTTACAAGGGTCCCTGGGGTGGTTATGGGGGTCCCCAGGGGAGCTATGGGGGGGTCCCTGGGGTGGTTATGGGGTCCCCGGGAGGGTTACGGGGTCCCCGGGGCGGTTATGGGGGTCCCTGGGGCGGTTAGGGGGTCCCAGAGAGGTTATGGGGGCCCCTGGGGGGGGTATGGGGGTCCCTGGGGGGGGTATGGGGGTCCCCAGGGCAGTTACGGGGTCCCTGGGGGGGTTATGGGGGCCCCAGGGGTGGTTACAGGGCCCCAGGGGGGTTATGAGGGTCCCTGGGGGGGTTACGGGGTGGTTATGGGGGTCCCCAGGGCGGTTATGGGGGTCCCTGGGGGGGGTTACGGGGTCCCCGGGGTGCAGCCTCGTCCCCTCCTGCTTGAGCTGGCGGCAACGCAGGATTATTTTGGGGGGCTAAATACAAATTCAGTGGCTTTGGGGGGAAACGCGGCGCCTCTGCCCGAAAACGGAGCGTTTGGGGGGGAAAAAAGGCATCTGAGCCCCCAAAAAGGAGCGTTTTGGGGTGAAATGCGGCCCCTGCGCCCCAAAACGGGAACATTTTGGGGTGAAATTTGGTATCTCAGCTCAAAAAAATGGAGGTTTTCGGGGTAAAATGCGGCACGCCAGCCTGAAAACAGAGCGTTTGGGGGTGAAATTTGATGTCTCGGCCCAAACATGGAGCATTTTGGGGCAAAACGCAGCATTTCAGCCCCAAAATTGGAGCGATTTGGGATGAAATACGGCATCTCAGCCTGAAAATGGAGTGTTTTGGGGTGAAATGCGTCTCCTCTGCTCCAAAACAGAGCATTTTGGGATGAAATTTGATGTCTCAGCCCCAAAATGGAGCGTTTTGGGGTGAAATGCAGCATCTCAGCCCCCAAAAAGGAGCGATTTGGGGTGAAGTTTGATGTCTCAGCCCAAAAATGGAGCGTTTTGGGATGAAATACGCCATCTCAGCCCCCAAAAAGGAGCGATTTGGGGTGAAATGCAGCATCTCGGCCCAAAAATGGAGTGTTTTGGGGTGAAATATGCCATCTCAGCCCCAAAAAAGAAGAGATTTGGGGTGAAATTTGATGTCTCAGCCCAAAAATGGAGCGTTTTGGGGTGAAATACGCCATCTCAGCCCCCAAAAAGGAGCGATTTGGGGTGAAATGCAGCATCTCAGCCCCCAAAAAGGAGCGATTTGGGGTGAAATGCAGCATCTCGGCCCAAAAATGGAGCATTTTGGGGTGAAATATGCCATCTCAGCCCCCAAAAAGGAGCGATTTGGGGTGAAGTTTGATGTCTCAGCCCAAAAATGGAGCGTTTTGGGATGAAATACGCCATCTCAGCCCCCAAAAAGGAGCGATTTGGGGTGAAATGCAGCATCTCGGCCCAAAAATGGAGCGTTTTGGGGTGAAATATGCCATCTCAGCCCCAAAAAAGAAGAGATTTGGGGTGAAATTTGATGTCTCAGCCCAAAAATGGAGCGTTTTGGGGTGAAATACGCCATCTCAGCCCCCAAAAAGGAGCGATTTGGGGTGAAATGCAGCATCTCAGCCCCCAAAAAGGAGCGATTTGGGGTGAAATGCAGCATCTCGGCCCAAAAATGGAGCATTTTGGGGTGAAATATGCCATCTCAGCCCCCAAAAAGGAGCGATTTGGGGTGAAGTTTGATGTCTCAGCCCAAAAATGGAGCGTTTTGGGGTGAAATACGCCATCTCAGCCCCCAAAAAGGAGCGATTTGGGGTGAAATGCAGCATCTCAGCCCGAAAATGGAGCGTTTTAGGATGAAATGCAGCATCTCAGCCCCCAAAAAGGAGCGATTTGGGGTGAAATGCAGCATCTCAGCCCAAAAATGGAGCGTTTTGGGATGAAATACGCCATCTCAGCCCCCAAAAAGGAGCGATTTGGGGTGAAATGCAGCGTCTCAGCCCAATCCCGCAGCGTTTTGGTGTGAAATGTGCCCTCTCCGCTCAAACCCGCAGCGTTTAGGAGCGCAACGTGGTGTTTTAGCTCAGAAACGGGGCCGTTTTAGGGCCGCCCGAGGCCCCCCGCGCCCCCAAAACGCCCCTTTCTGATCCCGCCGCCGCCCCAGCACCCCCAAAATTGTCCGTTTTAGGGGTTACCTCACCTTGTTTTTCCTCAAAAGCCGCCCAGAGGAGGTGGATGTTGGGTTTCCTGGGGAGGTGATACCCGCACGCGCGCTGAAAAACGCTCCTGGCTCCCGTCACCGTGTGGTTTTCTAAATATTTGGTGTACTGGAGAGGGGGGAAAAAAAGGTGGGAAAAAAAGGGGGGGGGGGGGAACGGGACGGGACAGACAGACAGACAGACGGACGCGTGAGCATCCCCCCGCCGCCCGGCCGGGCGGGGACGTGCTGGATCGGGTGGGGGGCACTCACGTTAAGACCCCTCGCTTCCGAATTTCCTGCGCCCTCTTAGGCGGGGGGAAGGCGCCGCGGGCGGGTAAAAAAGCAGCAGCGGAATTTAAGAAAAGGGAGTTAGAACCGCGGTCGCGAGGGGAGCGCGAGCTCGGAGCGGCCCCCGCCGGCGGGGGGGCGAGGGGAGGCCACCCCACACCAACCTGAGGGGGGCTCGCTCCTTTGGGGGGGGCTCGCTCCTTTGGGGGGGGCTTCCTCCTTTGGGGGACGGGCTCGCTCCTTTTGGGATGGGCTTCCTCTTTTTGAGGGGGGCTCGCTCCTTTTGGGGGGGGGCTCGCTCCTTGGGGGGGGCTCGCTCCTTGGGGGGATGGGCTTCCTCTTTTGGGGGGGCTCGCTCCTTTTGGGATGGGCTTCCTCTTTTTGAGGGGGGCTCGCTCCTTTTGGGGGGGGGGCTCGCTCCTTGGGGGGGGCTCGCTCCTTGGGGGGATGGGCTTCCTCTTTTGGGGGGGGGCTCGCTCCTTTTGGGATGGGCTTCCTCTTTTTGAGGGGGGCTCGCTCCTTTTGGGGGGGGCTCGCTCCTTTTGGGGGGGGGCTCACTTCTTTGGGGACGGGCTTCCTCTTTCAGGGGGGGCTTCCTCCTTTTGGGGGGGGGCTCGCTCCTTTTGGGATGGGCTTCCTCTTTTTGGGGGGGGGCTCGCTCCTTTTGGGGGGGGGCTCGCTCCTTTTGGGGGATGGGCTTCCTCTTTTGGGGGGGGCTCGCTCCTTTTGGGGGGGGCTCGCTCCTTTTGGGGGGGGGCTCACTTCTTTGGGGACGGGCTTCCTCTTTTGGGGGGGCTTCCTCCTTTTGGGGGGGGGCTCACTCCTTTTGGGATGGGATTCCTCTTTTGGGGGGGGGGGCTCGCTCCTTTGGGGGGGGGGGCTTCCTCTTTTGGGGGGGCTCGCTCCTTTTGGGGGATGGGCTTCCTCTTTTGGGGGGGGGGCTTCCTCCTTTTGGGGGGTGGGCTTCCTCTTTTGGGGGGGCTCGCTCCTTTTGGGGGGGGCTCGCTCCTTTTGGGGACGGGCTCACTCCTTTTGGGATGGGCTTCCTCTTTTGGAGGGGGCTTGCTCCTTTTGGGGGATGGGCTTCCTCTTTTGGGGGGGGCTCGCTCCTTTTGGGGGGGGGGGGCTCACTTCTTTGGGGATGGGCTTCCTCTTTTGGGGGGGCTTCCTCCTTTTGGGGGGGGGGGCTCGCTCCTTTGGGGGGGGGGGCTTCCTCTTTTGGGGGGTGGGCTTGCTCCTTTTGGGGGACGGGCTTCCTCTTTTGGGGGGGGCCCACTCCTTTTGGGACGGGCTCGCTCCTTTTGGGATGGGCTTCCTCTTTTTGGGGGGGGCTCGCTCCTTTTTGGGGGGGGGGGCTCGCTCCTTGGGGGGATGGGCTTCCTCTTTTGGGGGGGGCTCGCTCCTTTTGGGGGGGGGCTCGCTCCTTTTGGGGGATGGGCTTCCTCTTTTGGGGGGGGGCTCGCTCCTTTTGGGGGGGGGGCTCGCTTCTTTGGGGACGGGCTTCCTCTTTTGGGGGGGGCTTCCTCCTTTGGGGGGGGGCTCGCTCCTTTTGGGGGGGCTTCCTCCTTTGGGGGGGCTCGCTCCTTTTGGGGGATGGGCTTCCTCTTTTCGGGGGGGGGCTTCCTCCTTTTGGGGGGTGGGCTTGCTCCTTTTGGGGGATGGGCTTCCTCTTTTGGGGGGGGGCCCACTCCTTTTGGGACGGGCTCGCTCCTTTTGGGGGGGCTTCCTCTTTTGGGGGGGGGGGCTTCCTCCTTTGGGGGGGGGCTTCCTCCTTTGGGGGGGCTCGCTCCTTTTGGGGTCGGACTCGCTCCTTTTGGGACGGGCTTCCTCTTTTGGGGGGGGGCTCGCTCCTTTTGGGGGGGGCTCGCTCCTTTTGGGGGGGGCTTCCTTTTTTGGGGGGACGGGCTCGCTCCTTTTTTTGGGACGGGCTCCCTCGTTTTTGGGGACGGGGTCTCTGCTTTTTTGGGACGGGCTCGCTCGTTTTTGGGACGGGCTTCCTCTTTTCTGGGACGGGCTTTCTAGTTTTTTGGGTGGGCTTTCTAGTTTTGGGGGTGGGCATTTTCTCTCTTTTTTTTGGGACGGGCTTTCCCTTTTTTGTAATGTTTTTTTTTTTTTATTTTTTGGGGTTTGGGGATTTTTTTTGGGGGGGGTTGGGGTGCTTTTCTTGGGTTTTGGGGTGGGCTTTCTCTTTTTTGGGACGGGCTCTCTTTTTTGTAATGGGTTTTTTTGGATTTTTAGGGGGTTTGGGGATTTTTTGGGGGGTTTGGGGATTCTTTGGGGGGTTTGGGGGTGCTTTTCTTGGGTTGTGGGGTGGGCTTTCTCTTTTTTGGGACGGGCCTGTGGCTTTTGGGGACGGGCTCTCTTTTTTTTGGGACAGGCTCTCTTTTTTGTAATGGTTTTTTGGGGGGTTTGGGGATTTTTTGGGATATTTTTGGGAGGTTTTGGGGTGGTTTTCTTGGGTTTTGGGGTGAGCTTTCTCTTTTTTGGGATGGGTCTTTGGCTTTTGGGGACAGGCTCTTTTTTTGGGACAGGCTCTCTTTTCTGTAATGGTTTTTTTGGGATTTTTGGGGGGTTTGGGGATTTTTGGGGCGGTTGGGGATTTTTTGGGGGGGTTGGGGTGCTTTTCTTGGGTTTTGGGGTGCTTTTCTTGGGTTTTGGGGTGGGCTTTCTCTTTTTTGGGACGGGCTCTCTTTTTTGTAATGTTTTTGGGGGGATTTTTGGGGGGTTTGGGGATTTTTGGGGCGGTTGGGGATTTTTTGGGGGGTTGGGGTGCTTTTCTTGGGTTTTGGGGTGGGCTTTCTCTTTTTTGGGACGGGCTCTCTTTTTTGTAATGTTTTTTGGGGGGTTTTGGGGATTTTGGGGGGGTTCTGGGATGGTTTTCTTGGGTTTTGGGGTGGGCTTTCCTTTTTTTGGGACGGGCTTTCCCTCCTTTGGGGTGTTTTTTGTTGGGTTTTGGGGTGGGAGGGTGCCGGCGCGGCGGTCTCACCTTGATCCAAAACTCCTCGTAGAGGGCGCAGGCGATGACGCAGCGTTCGAAGAGGACGATGGTGCGTTCGTGCGAGCCGGCCGCCATTTCGTAATCCAAATAATCCCGCCAATTCCGCAGCTGAGCCCTCTCCAACGGCTTCACGTGGAAATAAGGACGCTTGATCTGCCCGGAAAATTGGGATGGAGGCGTGAAAACGCGGCGACGGCATTTTTGGGAAGGCCCTGGCGCGATGTTGGGGTGGTCGATCCGATTCTACGTACCCCGTCCTCAAAATTCCAGCGTTTGCTGACTTCCGCCTCGTTTTGAGCGTAGATTTGTTGCCGCATGGAAATCACCAGCTCCCGGATTTTTTCCTGGTCTAAATCCTCCTGGGAATTAAATGGGATACGGGTGGGAAACGGGGGGGATCCCCAGAGAACCCCCGGGATCCCCCCTTTGGGTGCCTACCTGGGCGTCCGCCGCCGCCGCCGCCGCTTTCCCCTCCACGCCGGGGGGTAAATCCTCTCCCGGCGGCGCTTCCGTCCCTTCCGGCTCCGGCGGTTTCGGCACGGGATCGGTGGCCAGCTTGGATTGGACCCAGAGAAGCTCCTCCGGAGACAAGATGTCTTTCGGGGGGTTGTGGAGGACGTGCTCCTTGAACCTGGCGGGGGACGAGGGTTGAAGGCGGGGGGACGCCATCCCGGAGGGATCGGGACAGGGAATGGCGGGAATTGGCCTCGGCAGCCGTTTTCCACAGGGATATTTTGCCCCCACGGGGATACTTTGCCCCGGTGGCCATTTTCCGTGGGGATACTTTGCGCCCCAGTGGCCGTTTTGCCCCAGCAGCCATTTTCCGCAGGGATATTTTGCCCCTGTGGGGATATTTTGCCCCAGCAACCATTTTCCACAGGGATATTTTGCCCCACGTGCCCATTTTTCCACAGGGATATTTCCCTACCGGGAAGTTTTACCATTGTGGGTAATTTCCACAGGGATATTTTACCGCTACGGGCATTTTCCGTGGGGATATTTTGCCGCAGGGATGTTTTACCGCTGCGGTTATTTTCCACAGGGGAATATTTTGCCACCGTGGGCATTTACTGCCGCCGGTATTATTTTCCGCAGGGATATTTTGCCCCGTGGGCATTTTCCGCAGGGATATTTTGCCGCTGCGGGTATTTTCCTACCACGGAAATTATTTTTGGGGGACGTTTCACCGCCGCGGGGTATTTTCCGCGCCGGCGGGGGTACGTACTTCTCCCAGTGATGGTTGTAGAGCTGCGTGGGCATGGAGAGGACGCGGTCGTAGATACCGGTGACGGCTCGCAGGTCTCCCTGTTCCCGTTCCCACTCGACGTAAAGCTCCCATAACTTATCCGAACGGAAATCCATGCCGGCAGCCGCCACCGCCGCCTCGAAAACGCTAACGGAGAGAGAGGGAGAGGTGGAACGGGCAGCGCCGGGACGGCGATTCCCTACGCCGGAGCTGTTCGCCGCCTACGCCCGGCGCTTACCCGCGGATTTTTTGGATGGATTCGGGAAGATTCATGTCCAGGGTGGATTGGAGGTAGGAGATGTAGTGGATCCAGAGGTCCATGCTGAGGGGGATGGACTGCAGCCCCCGCTCAAAAACCTGCCGGGGGGACACCGAGCGTCACCGACTGTCCCCACCACGGGACGGGGACCCCCGACGGGACGGGGTACCCCACCCTGCACCAAAAATTTGGGTGAAATGAGGCAAAATGCCTCCGGAGAGGCTGGGAATGGGGGTGGAAACAGGCGGCGGCAGCCCAAAGCGGTTCGGAAACGCTGTTTTGATGGCAAATGCAGCGTAGAAATGGTGTGGAGACCCCCAAAACACCCCGCGGAGCCCCAGAATACCCGTCTGACCACCAAAATACCCTTGGGGACCCCCAGAACACCCCTGTCCGCCCACCAAAGAGGGGAAAAGAGGGGGTGACAGCCCAAAACCAGTGTGGGGACCCCCAAAACACCTCCATCTGTCCTCCAAAATACCCTGGGGACCCCCAAAACACCCCCGCCTGCCCACCAACAAGGGGAAAAGAGGGGGTGACACCCCAAAAACAGTGCGGGGACCCCCAAAACACCCCTGTCTGTCCCCAAAATACCCTGGGGACCCCCAAAACACCCCCATCTGCCCACCAAGGAGGGGAAATGAGGGGGTGACACCCCGAAACCGGCGCGGGGACCCCGCACCGCACCTCCTCGGTCTCCCGGCTGCAGTCGAAGCGCCGCTCCATGTCGGCGTATTTTTTCCAGTAGCCGTAGCAGTAGGGGTAGTGGGCGAAGAAGGCGTCGAAGGCTTTGCGGGCGGCGAAGAGGTGGTTCTGCAGCGGGGGTTTGGGGTAAAAACAGGCGGTTTTGTAGCAACAACAAGAGCAGTTCGGCATCGGGGGGTTTCTCATGCTCTATTTATTAATTGAGATTAATAATTACGCGTAAGGAATCATCCCTGACGCGAGGAAAAACAGCCCCGGGCAGCGGGTGATGCCATGCGGTTTGCACCAGGGTGAGTTTTAATTAGGGTTTAACGAGGCCGGTGGCTTGAGGTGAGTTTTAACGAAGGTTTTAACGGGGCCGGCGGCTCAGGGTGAGTTTTAACGAAGGTTTTAACGGGGCCGGCGGCTCAGGACGAGTTTTAACGAAGGTTTTAACGGGGCCGGCGGCTCAGGGCGAGTTTTAACGAAGGTTTTAACGGGGCTGGCGGCTCAGGGCGAGTTTTAACAGGATTGGTGGCTCAGGGCGAGTTTTAACGAAGGTTTTAACGGGGCCGGCGGCTCAGGGCGAGTTTTAACGAAGGTTTTAACGGGGCCGGCGGCTCAGGGCGAGTTTTAACGAAGGTTTTAACAGGGCCGGCAGCTCAGGGCGAGTTTTAACGAAGGTTTTAACAGGATTGGTGGCTCAGGACAAGTTTTAACGAAGGTTTTAACGGGGCCGGCGGCTCAGGGCGAGTTTTAACGAAGGTTTTAATGCCGCCACTGACTCAGCACGAGATTTAATGACGGTTTAACGGGGCTGAAGCCTCGGGGTGAGTTGTAACGAAGGTTTTAGTAGGGCTGGGGGGTCGGGGGGAGCTTTAAGTCAGGTTTTAACGGGGGCGAGCACGTCTTAACGAAGATTTTAATTACCTCTTGCTCGACGTACTGGAGGAGCTCGGTCCAGGCGGTGAAGTCGTGGGGGTTGTTGCGCGCCGCCTGCCAAAACTTCTCGAATTCGAGGGGGTAGGCGAGGGCGGGCTCCTCGGCGGGGGGCTCGGGCTCGCGGGGGGCGGGGGTTCCTCGGGAGCGGCCGGGGGGGCTCCTCGGGCTCGGGGGGCGGGGGCGGCGCCGTTGCAGCTCTGCGGGACGGGGGGCGGCGGCGGCGGCGGCATCGCGCTGCTCCTCGGTGGGGCTGGGGGCCGGGGGCGGCAGCTCGGCCACGGGGGCTGGGGGGGGGACACGCACAGGGTTAATGAGGCGGTGGGGGGGCCAGGGACCTGATTGGGGCCCCCCGCTGCTCCCCCTCCGTCACCCCCCAGCTCTGCCCCCTCCCCGCTCCGTGCCCCACTGCGGCACCCCCAGCCCATCCCGCCCCACTGGTCTCCGCTCCCAGCCCCCTGCCCCGCAGCTCCCCCCCCTCAATGAACCCCCAATTCCCCCCAATCAACCCCCCTAAGTCCCATCTGCCCCCAGAGCTGCCCCACAGCCCCCTGCCCCATAGCCCCCTCCCAAATTACCCCCTAAGTCCTATCTGCCCCCACAGCTGCCCCACAGCCCCCTCCCCACCCCACCCCCCCATTAACCCCCAGTTCCCCCCAGAGCTGCCCCACAGCCCCCCAATTAACTCCCAGTTCCCCCCCAATTAATCTTCCATAAGTCCCATCTACTCCTAAACCCGCCCCAAAGCCCTACCTCAGCCCCCCAATTAAGCCCCAGTTCCCCCCAATTAACCCCCAGTTCCCCCCCAGAGCCGCCCCACAGCCCCCCTGCCCCACAGCCTCCCCCCCAATTAACCCCCAGTTCCCCCCAATTAGCGCCCAGTTCCCCCCTAAATCCCACCTCCCCCAGAGCTGCCCCACAGCCCCCCTCAGCCCCCTGCCCCACAGCCTCCCCCCAATTAACTCCCAGTTCCCCCCAATTAACTCCCAGTTCCCCCAATTAACCCCCAGTTCCCCCTAAATCCCACCTGCCCCCAGAGCTGCCCCACAGCCCCCCATTAACCCCCCAATTAACCCAATTAAGCCTCACCTCCCCCCGAGCCGCCCCACAGCCCCCTCCCCACCTCCCCCCCCAATTAACCCCCACCTCCCCCCAGAGCTGCCCCACAGCCCCCCATTAACCCCCCAATTAACCCAATTAACCCCCACCTCCCCCCGAGCCGCCCCACAGCCCCCCCCCCCCCCCCCCCCAATTAACCCCCACCTCCCCCCAGAGCTGCCCCACAGCCCCCCTCAGCCCCCTGCCCCACAGCCTCCCCCCAATTAACTCCCAGTTCCCCCCAATTAACGCCCAGTTCGCCCCTAAATCCCACCTGCCCCCAGAGCTGCCCCACAGCCCCCTGCCCTACAGCCTCCCCCCAATTAACTCCCAGTTCCCCCCAATTAACTCCCAGTTCCCCCCAATTAACACCCAGTTCCCTCCTAAGTCCCACCTCCCCCCAGAGCTGCCCCACAGCCCCCCATTAACCCCCCAATTAACCCAATTAAGCCCCACCTCCCCCCGAGCCACCCCACAGCCCCCTCCCCACCTCCCCCCCAATTAACCCCCACCTCCCCCCAGAGCTGCCCCACAGCCCCCCATTAACCCCCCAATTAACCCAATTAAGCCCCACCTCCCCCCAGAGCCGCCCCACAGCCCCCCATTAACCCCCCAATTAACCCAATTAACCCCCACCTCCCCCCAGAGCCGCCCCACAGCCCCCCCTCAGCCCCCTGCCCCACAGCCTCCCCCCAATTAACCCCAGTTCCCCCAATTAACCCCCAGTTCCCCCCTAAATCCCACCTGCCCCCCGAGCCGCCCCACAGCCCCCTCCCCACCTCCCCCCCTTCACCTCACCTCACCTCAGCCCCCCGCCCCCCCTCGCCCCCCGCCGCTCTCCCCTCACCCCCCCCCTTGCTCACCGGGGGCCCCGGTGCCGCCGTCCCCGCCGTCCCCCAGCGCTCCCTCGGCCCCACCGCGGCCCGGGCTGCCCGGAGCCTCCGGTCCCTCCGCCGCCATCTCGTCGCGCCCGCCGGGACCCGGATGAAGCAACCAAAGAGAGGGGCGGGGGCGGGCGGGACAGAGCGGCGGCGGCGGCGGGGGGGGGGGTGGCGCAGCAGCGCCGCCTGGCGGGCGGGAGGAGCCATAGGGGCAACGCGTTCACCACCGAGCCGCCGGCGTTCACCATAGAGACGCAGCAGCGGGCTAGAGCGACTTCCGCTTTCTCTTCCAAAACCATAGAGACGCGGCGGAGAAGAGACGCCAGAGCGGCCTGGAGGCTCTGTGACAACCATAGAGACGCTGAGGAGGGGGGGGGGGGGGAAGACAGACCAGAGCGGTCAACTGGCTGTTGAACAACCATGGGGGGGGGGGGGTGTCACTGAGCGACCATAGAGACAGGGCGGCAGGCCTAGAGTGGCCGACCGCCATCTTGACCGAGGGAAGAGCGCCCGAGCTTTACTGCAACCTTTATTCCGCCGTATTTACAATCAAGCTAATAAAAATTTATACATTATTTACAAATTAAATAATTCCGCTGACGCCACACGAAAGGGAAACGGTTTTGGGGTGAAAGGGAGCGGTTTTGGGGTCAAACGGCCCCAGTCCGGTCGCCTGCGCCTCTTTGTTCCCTCCCCGCGGTTTTCACCCCAAAACAAAGGAAATTTTGAGGAATCTCCCCCCCCAAAAAAAAAACAAACAACAAAATTACCCACGTGAAATAGAACCGGCCACAAAAATTCATGATTTCGGCTCAAAATGTTAAAAAAAAAACAAACAAAAAGGGTTAAAAAAAAAAAAAAAAAATCAACTCGCCAAAGCGGCTCCTCGGCGTCTCCCAGCGCCGCTTCGGCAGCACGAAATTCCTCAAGTTCGGTGCAAAAATTGAAGCAGAGTGGAAAAAAAAAAAAAAAAAATCAGCTTCGTTACCGAAAAGAACCATTCCCGCTCCTCCCCGCCCCCAAAAAAATCCCTCCTCGCCCCACGCCGCCACCGCTTTTTGGTGCAAAACAACAACAAAAAAAATGACGTTTTCCGCCCCAAAACGCTCCGGTTGCCGCCGTCTCCGAACGCGGTTTTGTCTTTTTTTTTTTTTTTTCCCTGAGATATTTGGGCTCCTCGAAGCCCTTTTCGGTTCAAAGAGGCACTGAAGAGTCGCGGCAACGCTACCGAAAATTTGGCGCTCGGGAGGTGACCAAAAAAAAACCCAACAAACAAAAAACCGGCACCGTCGGTAGAGCGAAACCAGTAAAAACCAGTTTGGGCGCGTTGGGGCACCGGTTGGCGTCGGGCAGAGGATTTGGGGGTTTATTAAGTTGCCGATCGGCGCCGTGGGTGCGCCGACGGGCGTTATTTCGGTGCGGGAAGCGGCGCTCCCGGGGGGAAGGGTGCGTTAATACTGTTAATGAGCTCGTTTGCTAACGAGGGGGGGGGGGGAGGTGAAAGCCGCCGGCGGCGGCGGCGCCCCAAAATCCCCGGTAAAGCGGCGGCAACAAAAAACGGGCGCAGCTCGAGGTGGGGTTTGGTAGCGGTGACGCTACCGGTGACCCGCTCCGCAACCGGGAGAAGACTTTGGGTTAAAACCAGGCGATTTTGAGTAATTTCAAGCGGCGCCGGCACTCGCTCGATGGCCGTCACCGCGATCCAAGCCCCCGTCATTAATTACCGCTCCGAAACGGGCGCGGTTACCCCAAAACACGCAACCGGCGGCTCCGAAATGCGCACCGGATCCCAGCTCACCGGATAGGTAGAGAGAATTGGGGCAAAACCAGGGAAAAACAGGGAAAACCAGGTCAAGAACGCGGCTGTTTGCCACGGTGCCGCGGAAAAAAGGGGCGGCGATGTTTTAGGGGCGCCAACGGGCGTAGCCGGGAACCGGTTTTGCTTCCGGACGAGGATTTTGGTGGAAAATGAGGGAAAAAAAGGCAGAAAAAGGGGCACCGTCCGGTTTGCAGCGTCCGAGGTTCCGGAAACACCGAGGACAAGGGGTCGACAACCCCAAAATGGCGTCCGCGGCACGGCCGCGGCACAACCGACAGGCGTCAGTGGGAGGCTGCCAGCGGCGACGCCAGTTTCTGTAGCCGCCGGCGGCGGAGCTCCGCCGTGTCGGGTTCGTCCAGCGAGGATGAGCCTTCACCGCCGTCCTCGTCCTCCTCTTCCTCCTCGGCGGTGAAGCCTTCGGCACCCGCCGGCGCGGTGGGATCTGGTAAAGGGGAAAGGCACCGGTTTAGCGTCCGGTAAAACCGGTAAACTCAGCTTTAACCACGAGCCAGGCTCAGGATTGGGGGTTTGCCGGGAGACGCGCTCCCCAGCGGCGTCTTAACCGGGGATTCGGCTTTTAAAACACCGGGGCTAATTAGCGGAGGAATTAACGACGGCGGTAATTAGCCGGTGATAGAGAAATAATAATTAGGCGGTTATAAAAGGGTACGGCGGTGGGTTTGGGGGGCAGTGGGACCCCCGGGAGCCCCGTTCCCCCCCCCCCCCCCCGACGGTGCTGAGGGTCTCTGCCGGGGTGTTTCCCCCCCACCCCGTAGCTTCCCCACGCACCGGCGGCGGCGGCGGTTGCGGGCGCCGAAGGGCTGCCGGGCGAGCGGAGCGGGGCGGGTTCCTCGGCGGGGGTCTCGCGGGTGGAGGGGGGCCGGGGAGCGGCGGGCCGGGGCGACCTGGGAGGAGAAAATGAAACAATAAATCCAATTTGGGGTTAATTTGGGGAGTTTTTAGGCAGGGCACGGCTTTGCCGTAACCAAATCTTGCCTGTCCACCCCAAAATCGCCCCCCTTTTTTTTTTTTCCCCCGGCAACGTCACCCGATGGTGGCCAGGACCGTCAGGTATTGGTTGATCTGCACCATGGCGGCGTCGAGGAGGGTGTGGATGTTCTGGAGACACTGTAACCGCGCTTCCAGGTTTTGCCGATCGTGGCCCTCCATGGCTCGAAGTTCTTCCTCCGTCAAGCCGGCAAAGCCAGCCGGCGGCACCGGCATCGGCGGGAAGCCTGCGGCGAGAAGAGGGATGAGGGGAGAGCCCCAGGAAGTGAACCCCAAAATCCTTCCCCCGCCCTTGCTTACCGAAGAGGGGCGGCCACGGCATTCCCATCCACGGCGGCGGGAAAGGAAGACCCGGCGCCGTCCCTGCCGCCGCCGCTTCCGATCCGGCGTTGGCGGCGTCACCGGGTCTGGCGGCTGCGGTGACAAACGGGATGTGAGGGTGGCAGGGGAGGAGGGAGCCCCATTTCGGCAGCACCGACCCCTCGGATTTCGGGAGAAAACTCACCCGAAGCGGCACCGGAACTCGGCGCGGCGTTTTCGGCGCTGTTGGGCGGTTGAACGCCGGGAACCGGTGGGAAGGGACCAACCGGTGGCCAGAAGGGAAACATTCCAGGAGGGAAGGGGGGAAGGATTCCCTGGGGAACTGCGGAGGGAGAAGAGGGCGGTGAGAGCCCCGAACGCCCAGATTTCCTTCACCGCAGCCAACCGGAACGTGCCACGTCACCAGTTTGGTGCCGCATAACCGTGCCGGCAACGTTTCCCTGAACGCACGCCGTCACAGGCGGAAATACCACCGGCTCGCGCCGCCGCCTGTGGGGACTTGACCTCCCAACCCTCTTCTCCAGCTGTTTGTTCCCCCAGCGCCGTGGACAACAACCCCGCAAAGCTCAACCGGCGCGGTGCTGGGTAACCGGCGGTTGGTGACACCCGTCCCGCCGCGGAGGGGTGATATCGGGGTGCAAAGACGACTCACAGTTGGGGGGCTGAGGAACTTGGGGGGTCTGGGGCGGGGGCGGGGCTTGCTCCGGCGGCTCGGGAGGCGGCTGTGCCGGGAGGGAAGCGCGGAGAACGTCCATGCGGCAGGTGGGACACGTCTGCTGGCGCTGGAACCACGACCGCAGGCAGCTGCGAAGGAGACGGACGCCGTTAATCGCACGGCAACGCCACGGCGGGGGACAAAGACCTTCCCGAAACACCCCACCACCACCGAAAGCGGCTGTTATTTCACCACCGCCTCACCGAGAACACCGAAACCGCCGACATTGAGGGGACGGGGAGCGGGCGCCTCACCCACCTGGTGTGGAAGATGTGGTTGCAAGGCAAACGCTTGGCGCCCGTCACCATCTCCTCGCGGCAGATGATGCAGACGTTGTCCATGGCCTGCAGCTCTTCCGGCGTGGCGTCGGGGTAGCTGCGCGGGGAGGAGAATGAGGCGGAAAACGCCGGGGAAAAAAGAACCCTTCCCGCCATTTTGGGGGGGGGTCCAAGGGGGATATGGGAAGGTAGCGGGGCTTCTGGGTCCTCCCCGCTGCCGGCCGACCCTTCCTCCTCGCCGTTATCCACCAGATTTTTGGTTAAATTAAGGTATTCGGCAGGAGGAGCTTGACCCCGTCACCCTACAGCGTCCTTCCCACCCCTTTCCCATGTGGCAAATGAGGCGTTTTCCTCAAATTTGGGTTTTTTTTTAGGTGGGTCCCACCTCAAAATCAACCAGCAAGGAGACGCCAACGGAGCTCAAAGCGCCCGGGAAGGGGCGGAAGCCGCGTTCTCCGCGTTACTCACAGCGTGTTCATGTTGCGGATGGCCCGGCGGGACATGATGGCGTCCGTCACCGCTTTCTTAAACTGCCTGGAAGATAGGGAACCGGTGGGATGAAACCGACAGCGTGCCGGCAGCCGTGCCGGCGTCGGAGGCCGCGGCAAAGTCAACTCACCTCATCGCCAGGTACATGGGGCGGATGGCGAAGAGCGGGAAGGTGTGGACTTTGATCATGATGGTCATGAAGGCCATGTAGAGGAGGACTTTGATGAAGCCTGGAGGAAACAAGAAGATCAGGGTCTTGTTCTTGGACAACCCCAGGTTGGTTGAGGTGGGATGGGACCTCCAAGGTCATCTGGTCCCGTCTTGGATGACCACAGGTTGGTTGAGGTGGAACGGGACCTCCAAGGTCATCTGGTCTCTTGTTCTTGGACAACCCCAGGTTGGTTGAGGTGGGATGGGACCTCCAAGGTCATCTAGTCCCATCTTCTTGGATGAACATGGGTTGGTTGAGGTTGAACGGAACCTCCAAGGTCATCTGGTCTCTTGTTCTTGGACAACCACAGGTTGGTTGAGGCGGAACGGGACCTCCAAGGTCATCTGGTCCCATCTCGGATGACCACAGGTTGGTTGAGGTGGGATGGGACCTCCGAGGTCATCTGGTCCAACCATCTTCTCAAGGAGGTCACCAAGAGCTGCTCATCCAAGACCACGACCCAACGGCTTTTGAGTATCTCCAAGGATGGAGATGCCACCACCGCTCTGAGCAACCAGTCCCAGCTCTCTCAGCCTCTCCAGTCCCTTCCATTGGCTTGGTGGCCCTTTGTTGGACATTCTCCAGTATGTCCCAGTCTCTCTTGGACTGAGGAGCCCCAGAAGTGGACTCAGGTCTCCAGGTGTGGCCTCACCACCCCCGATCCACCTCCCTCAACCTGCTGACAACCCTCCCAGGACACCGTTGGCCTTCGGTTGTTGGCTTGTGCTCAACGTGGTGTCCACCAGAACCCCCAGTTGAACCACTGCCCAGCGTATACTCATGCTGGGGCTTGTTGGACTCGGCCCATCCCTTCGTTGAACCTCGTGAGGTTCTTGGACCATTTCTCCAGCTGGAAAATGGTCCCTCTGGACAGGGGCATGACCCTGCGGTCCATCAGCCAACTCCTCCCGGACTTCACCTCTTCGTTGATCGACGGCTAATTGAGCTTCATAACGATGTGTCGAGATTTATCGGGCCACGCCCAGATGGGAAAGCCCCCCCCCCAACCCCCAAAATTGGGTGGGATGAGAAGAAAAAAGGGGGGGGAAAGAGGACAACGTACCCGTGAAGAGCTCCGTGTACAGCATGTAGACGGCTTTGCTGTCCCAAGGGTTCTCGTTCTGCAGGTCGATGGAGTGCAGGACGTACTTGATGAAGATGGTGAGCACCATGGTCATGAGGATGGCGTACTGCAGGGAGGAAGAGCGCGGTAGGGCGTGAGGACGCGGCCGAGGAGCCGTTTGTCCGTCCCCGGGACGGATGCGGAGGTTTGTCCGTCCCCAAGGGGAAGCCATCTCCTACCTCGAAGCCGAAGACGAGCTGGACGGAGGCTCCTCGCGTGAGGATGCTGTGGTAGGCGTGGTTAACGAAGAGGAAGTCCAGGATTCCCAGGAGGAACATCAGGGCTGCGGTGGGGGAAAGAAAATCGGGATGAGGGGATAACGAGGAAAGGAGATAACGAGCCTCGAGGTGGGGGGAGACCCCCAAAAACTAAAGCTCCAAGGGTCACACCCCAAAACGTAGCCCGCCAGAAGAGCAGGACCCTCGAGGAGCATCGGTCCCGGGGTGGGGCTAAAGGGCTCTGCGCTAATGAAGGGCTGAATTAACACATCCTGGTAACGAGGCTGTCTCGTTTGAAGCCCCCTCTGCTTCGAGCCGCGTCTTGTGTCCTCCTGTCTCACCAAAAAACCCCTAATTCCTTCAAAAGACGATTTTTACATCCCTAAATCCCCTTTCCCCGAAGCAAGAATGTATTTTGCCGTGGTTTTCTTCCCACCCGGCAAAGCCAGAGCTCGTTAAACCCCCAGCAACCCCATCCCGCTCCCTCTGCGGCCCCATTAACGCTCCCTCCTTAACGAGGCTGCCCTGATAAGCTTTATCGAGCACCGATGGTCGCACGCTCGGCTGCAGCAGGTTCTTCCCCGGACGTATGCAAACGCGTTGCCAAAATTATCTTTCCTGACCAGCTGCCGGCAACGAGCCAAATGGCAAAGCGCCCGCGGCCGGGCAGGATCCGGCCCAGGGTGGAGAAAAGCAAGATACTCACAGACGATACGGAAGTGGAAGAGCCAGGAGATGTTGGGGCTCCTTTCCATCTGCAAAAGAGGGGGGCAAAAAAGGTTGAGGTTTTTCCCAAAAAAGGCTTTTTTTACGCCCGTTTTCCCACCACTCGGCACTCACAAAGTCCACCCGGTCTTCAGCCAACCAGTGGAAGCACTTGAGGAAGAGGAGGAGGGTGAAGAGGGCGACGAAGCGGGGGCTGAAGTCGTCCCTGAAGACGGTGAAGGCCAGGCAGGTCTCGGTCACGGCGTACCACGACCGCTCGAGCAGGTGCTGGGGCAGAGGAGGAGGCGGTGAGGGGCGGGGGCGGCTTCCCCCCAGCCTTCGCCCCCCGGTTTTGAACCTAAAACGGTGCCCAAGGCCTCTCGGGGTTCAAAATCCCCCCAAAAATGGTGCCCAGGGCCTCTCGGGGTCCAAAATCCTCCCCCAAATGGTGCTGAAGGCCTCTGGAGATCCAAAATCCCCCCAAAATGGCACCCAAGGCCTCTTGGGGTTCAAAATCCTGCCTAAAAACGGCACCAAAGGCGTCTCAGGGTTCAAGATCCCCCCCCCAAAATGGTGCCCGAGACCTCTCAGTATTCAAAATCCCCCCCCAAAATGGCAACAAAGGCTTCTTGGGGTTCAAAATCCCCCCCAAAATGGTACCCAGGGCCTCTCGGGGGTCCAAAATCCACCCAAAAATGGTGCCCAAGGTCTCTCAGGGCTCAAATCCACCCAAAATGGCACCAAAGGCCTCTCAGGGTCCCAAAATCCCCCCAAAATGGTGCCCGAGACATCTCCGTATTCAACCCCCCCTCCCCAAAATGGCATCAAAAGCCTCTCAGGGTTCAAAATCCCCCCCAAAACAGTGCCTAAGTCCTCTTGGGGTCCCAAATCCCCCCCAGATGACACCCAACGCCTCTCGGGATCCCAAATCCACCCAAAACAGCAACCAAGGCCTCTTGGGGTTCAAAATCCACCCCAAAAATGGCACCGACGACTGCTCAGTTTTCAAAATCCCCCCCAAAATGGTGCCCGAGACCTCTCAGGATTCAAAATCCTCCCCAAAATGGCACCAAAAGCCTCTTGGAGTTCAAAATCCCCCCTAAAAATGGCACCAAAAAGGCTGTTGGGGTCCAAAATCCCCCCAAAATGGTGCTGAAGGCCTTTCCAGGTCCAAAATCCCCCCCCAAAACGGCACCAAAGGCCTCTCGGGTTCCAAAATCCCCCCAAAACCCCTCAGTATCTGCACGTCCCTGTGGGCTTTAACCCCCCCACCAGCACCGATGCCGCCTCCAGCGCCGGCAACAGATTTGCCCATCCCCGGCACCGAATTTAAACCGTTCCCCACCGTCGCTCACCTCCATCTCCGCTGCTCGCAGCTGCCCGAAAAACACCTTGCCCATAAATTTACCCAGAAGAAAAACCAACACGAAGGCTTGGATGTAGAGAACCTGCGGGGGAAAAACGGGGAGAGGAAGGAGACGATGGAGGGGAAAAAGCCGCGGCGCAGCCAAAACCCGTTTTGGTCACAACCGGATGCAGGGGAGGGTTTGGTGCCGCGAATTTGGGTCCCAGGGGACGGAGGAGACGGCGATCGGGTACCGGCTCGGCCCCAACCCCGTTTTGGGGCTGCCTGAGGGCTCCTGCGCAGGCAGGAGGCGGCGGCGGCTTCCCACCCTCCCCGTGCGCCGATGGGCGCAGCGGTGGCTCTCGGCGCAGGCGCTCGCTCTCCCCAGGGGGTCCGCGGCGTTTTCGGTGAGCACCGTTCAACAGAAAACGACCCATTTCGGTCACCAAAAGCAGAAGTGAGCCGTGATGCTCAGCCACGAAGGTGTTGCACGAGCCAAGAGGCTCGTTCCCCAGCCATACAGGTTAATTACCCGCCGCTAATTAATTAACTGGGTACTTACGGCCATGCTGGGGCTGGATTTGGTGAGATAAACCACGGTGGGGTAGAATTGGTGCTTGAGGTAATAGGCGTGAGCCACCACCGCCGTCGTCAGCGCCAGGCTCCCCGCCATCACCACCGCCGTGTAGAGCATCTCCCCGGCTCGGCCTGCCAGATTCAAACCCATCAAATCGCACCAAAAAAAGGGATTTTTCATCCAAAAAAAACCACCATTTAGCGTAAAATTGGGGATTAAACGGCCGCCCTCGCATCTTCAGGGCGCTGCCAAAGCCCTTTTTGGGGTGATTTTGGAGTCCAACAGGAAAATAAGACCCTAAAACTAACGATGCCACTAAAGTTGATTTTTTTTTTTTTTAACCCGCTAACGATTCCTACGGGTAATGAAAAACGTGCGGCTTCAAACAGAGCTTTTCTGCCCCAAAAACGCTCCCAGCAGTGCCACCAGCTCGTGTCCTACATACTCGGCGTCACCGGCTCCCACGTCCCCAAACGCCACCTCCTTGTCCCCAACGCCACCTCCTTGTCCCTGTCCCCATCGCTCCCCACCTCCTCGTGCCCCCGCCCTCTCCCTCCCTGCAGTGGGGGCCAGACCCCCCGCGCCCCCCTCCCCACTCCCACCCCCTCAGGTGACAGTCAGCTCCCCCCAACTCCCCACACCCCACTCGGTGCCCCCCCATCCCTCTTCATGTCCCCCCCTCACCCCACAGACCCTGCACTCTGCCCCACTGCAGGCCCCAACCTGCGTGTGTGTGTGTGTCCCCCCCCCAGATGTCCCCAACATCCCCACCTCTGTGTCCCAGCCCCCCAGGTGCTCCCCATGTCCCGACATCCCCCCCAGCCCTCCAGGTGCCCCCCATGTCCCGATATCCCCCCAAGTACTCCCCATGTCCCTGTCCCCCCCAGCCCCCCAGCTGTCCCCCATGTCCCCCCAGCTGCCCTCCATGTCCCTACGCCCCTCCCAGCCCTCCAAGTGCCCCCCGTGTCCCGACCCCCCCCGCCCAGGTGCCCCCATATCCCTACATTCCCCGCCCAGGTGCCCCCATGTCCCTACATTCCCCGCCCAGGTGCCCCCATGTCCCTGCATTCTCCCCCCATGTCCCCCCCGAGCCCCCCAGGTGCCCCCATGTGTCTCCCCCCCAGCCCCCAGCTGCCCCCCATGTCCCTACCTCCCCCTCCAAGTGTCCCACATGCCCCCCCAGCCCTCCAGGTGCCCCCTATGTCCCGACATCCCCCCAGGTGCCTGCCATAGCCCTACGCCCCCCACCCCCCACCCCCAGGTACCCCCCATGCCCCTACATCCCCCTCCAGCTGCCTCCCATGTCTCCCCCCAGCCCTCCAGGTGCCCCCATGTCCCTCCATTCCCCCCAGATACCCCCTATGTCCCTCCCAAGCCCCCCAGGAACCCCCCATGTCCCCCCCAGCCCTCCAACCGCCCCCCCATACCCCTGTCGTCCCCCCCATACCCTCGCCCCTCCCCTCACGCCCCCCACTCCTCCAGAGGCCCAACATGTCACCGCTCCCCCCACATCCCCCTGGCTCCCCCCTGCCCCTCCGGCTCCTCCCCAAGCCCCCCGGTGTCTCCCCCTCCCTCCGGCCCCGGTGTCGTCCCCCCCACTCACTCGGATCGAGCCGCCGCGCCCCCCCCACCGCCACCACCTCAGACCGCTCCTCCACCGGAAGCGCCTCAGCGCGCGACACCTCACTTCCGCCCGGGCTGCACCACCCGCTGCCCCGGGAGAGGGGGGGAACCCACCGGGGGGGGGGTCACTTCCCCGCTGCTCCCCCCCCACGCCGCTCCCCCATAACGGCTCCTCCCGGGAGAAATGATGAGAGGTCCCCTCTCCCCCCCACGCGTGGCGTGGGGGACCCACGAACCCCCCTAAACCCGCTGGGCTTTCTCCCCCCCCCCCGTCCGCACTTGGTACGGTCCGAGCTGCACGGCCGCAGCCAGAGCCCGGGTGGGCGGGAACGCCAAGGGGCCCGTGTCTCGCTCTCATTGGTCAGCCTCCGCGGCGCTCGGCCAATCAGAAAAAAGAAACCCGCGGGGGGGGGGGGAAGCCGCTGAATCAGCGGCTGTCGCTAGGGGAGGGGCGGCAGAGGAGCGATGAGTTGCGCTCGGCCTCAGCCCTCGCCCCGCTCCCCTCACGGCTGGCGGTAAGCCCCCAGTCCCCCTCAGCCACCCAAATTCAGGCTAGATTTGCCTTTTTTTCCCCCTCATTTTCATACCTCACGTCACACTCGCTGGGTTTGCGCCCCTTCTAGGTGCTTCACAGCCCTTTTCAAGCCCTTATTTTCCTCAGAAAAAACCTTAAATCCCTCAGCCCGCGTCGCGGCGGGTAACGCACGCCGCCACCCCACCCTTCACACTTCCCCCCCCTCACAGAGTCCAGCCTATCAGCGACGCCTCCTCCGCCGCTTCTCGCCTGTGATTGGCTAGCACCGCCCAACGTCCCGCCTTCCCGCCTTTGACAGGCAGCGGCGGGTGACGGCAGAGGGGGAGAGTGGGCGGTGGCCTCTTCCTTCTCCGCCTTCTGATTGGCTGGCGGCGCGGGCGCTCTGCCTATAGAAGACGACGCCCGGCCGAGGGGCGGGGTCAGTTTGCACGCACCGCCCCTCTTCGCGCGCTTCGCTCAGGTGAGGGGAAAAAGGCGGGAAAAGCGGTTGGGCGCAGGGAGGTGTCGCCGCCGCCGCCGCTCCCTGAGGTGATTTCTCCGTATTCCCCCATTTCTGAGGGGAAAAAGGGGACGCCATGAGGTAAAATCGCTCCCCTCCACCCTGTTTGCTGAGGAGAGACTGACCTTTGGTGCCGTGAGGTGAAAACAGCCCTGTAAATCCTTTTATTTTCCCTTTTTTTCCTTGATACGTGAGGAAACCGTGTGGCATGGTGCCTCATATCCGTTGTGGTGAGGAAGAGGATTTTTAAGGAAATATGGAGGGGGGATTTCAAGCTCTGAGGGCTCTGCTGTCCCATGTACTATGTCCTTTTAATCCTGCCTTGGGATCAAAGGAGGGGAGGCAAGCACAGCCCTTTAAGTGTTTTTCTATTTGCTTGGAAAATTCTCTGAGGAGGGAAATAGAGGAGAATTATACCCCTCTTACCTCATTGAAGCCAAGTTTTGGTGCTCCGGGGCACAAATAAACTGTTTTGAACAGGAGGAGGCGCTAATACAGGAGTAAAAATGCCCTTTTTTTTTTATAATTCATGGTGGTTTTGGAGGAAACCACTGCAACGTCTTCACGTCCCAAGGAGGTGGCAAGCAGTGCTTTGCCGGCTGGGTGATGGTAATCCTACTGAAGTGCCCTGAAATGAGAAATAAATGATTTTATTCTTTTTTAAATAGTTTTCAGGGTGGTGGTTGAGCAGTTGTGGAGCAAGACGTGTCCCTTCTCCCCGTGGTGCCGGTTCGTTTGAGGTTGGGTGCTGGGGAGCGGTAATAAAACCCGCAAAACCAAGGTGTTTTTTGACCTTTTATTGACAAAAAAATGTGGTTTTATTTTTGCGGGGGCCGATCTGTTGTCTTTGTTGCCCCTTTGACTGAGACAAGAGCTATTTTAATCCTGAATCACTTTATTTATTGGGGTTTTGTTACCCTTTTCTGCATCTGACTCCTATAGCAGGTATAAAAAAAAAAAAAAATCCTTTAAATCCTTCAAAGATTGGCACTCCCGTGGTTAAAGTGGCCTTGATTTTGCCTTTTTAAATGCTCCAAAAACCAATGAAATATTGGGGGGAAAACCCCCCAAATTGGTAAACGGGGGGGGGGGGGGGGGGGGGCAAGGAATCCGAGGTGCGAGATGCTGCTTTAAATGTGGGGTGTTTGCGATCGGCGTGGTGTTTTGGCAGCAGAAAGCAAAATTCAGCACTCTAAACCTTCCTAGAAAATATTGATTTAAGGGAAATTTAAGTTAAAAGGAAAATTTTGTGGTTTTGGGAAAGCAGGCAGCGTCTTATTTCACGCCGGTTTGGGGCTGGAGGAGGGAATTTCTGCACCGTTCCTGTGGCACAGGGGAATAAGAATGAGTTAAACCTGAGTTTATTGAAACGTGAGGCTTTCTTTTTTGTTTTCCCCCTAAAATTGCTTACTTAAAATATAAATAGGTAGAGAAAATCAGGTCAATGTGGTTACTCCTAATCCGAGGCTTCCCTGGGGACGAAGCCCTCGTTATTCCACGAAAAGCCCATAGCGGCTGATTTACATATTCACCTCAGCCACAATTAATTCTGATTGATTTATTTTTTTTTTTTAAAACACAAACCTAAAAACCTACGTTTTTTGCAGTCTGAAGAGTTTGGAAGTGGCTGAAAAGGGATCCAGAGCCTGAAAATGGGTTTTGGTGCAGCGGTTGGGATGGTACCGGGAGCGAGTTGAGGTGCAGAGGGGCTGCCCTGCTTCGTTATCGCTCGCTAACGACCCCGCCTCGGTCGGGGACGATGGCGTGGGTAAAACCGGCAGCGCCTGATGCTCAAAACTGCTGGAAAAAAGCAGGTTTTGGGTAAAATGCGCCCTTTAGAAACTTCATTTGGTGTCGGGGTGCGAGATGCTGCTCGGGATTTCGCTTTTGTGCCATTGGGCTTGAAGGAGGCGTCCGGTTTGGGGGGGATTTGGAGCTTTTTGGGGGGATTTGAGGTGTTGGAATGGTTCGTTTGGGTTTTTTTGGGGGGGATTTGGAGCTTTTTAGTGGAGGTCTGGGGTGCTTGGCCACTTTTGGGGGGTTTATCTAGGATTTTGGGGGGGTTGTGGTTTTTTTGAATGGTCGGTTTGTTCTTGGGGGGACTCGGAGTGTTGGAATTGATGAAGTTTGCGGGGGCTTTGGGCTTTTTTGGGGTGTTAAAGGGTCGGTTTGGGTTATGAGGGGGCTTGGCAGGGGAAGGGTTGGTCTGATTGGGGGGGGCTTTGGGTCTTTGGTCTCTGTTTTTTGGGGGAGGTTGGACTGGTTTTGGGGGGCTTGGGGCTTTGGGAGGGTTAAAGGCTTGGTCTGATTTGGGGGGGCTTTGGGTCTTTGGTCTCTTTTTGGGGGGCGGTTGGTCTGGTTTTGGGGGGCTTGGGGCTTTTGGGGGGGTTAAAGGCTTGGTCTGATTTGGGGGGCTTTGGGTCTTTGGTCTCTGTTTTTTGGGGGGGTTTGGGGGCAGTTGGTGTGTTTTTGGGGGGCTTGGGGCTTTTGCGGGGATTAAAAGTTTGGTCTGATTGTGGGGGGCTTTGGGTCTTTGGTCTCTTTTTGGGGGGTGGTTGGTCTGGTTTTGGGGGGCTTGGGGCTTTGGGGGGGTTAAAGGCTTGGTCTGATTTGGGGGGGCTTTGGGTCTTTGGTCTCTTTTTGGGGGGCGGTTGGTCTGGTTTTGGGGCGCTTGGGGCTTTGGGGGGTTAAAGGCTTGGTCTGATTGTGGGGGGCTTTGGGTCTTTGGTCTCTTTTTGGGGAGCGGTTGGTCTGGTTTTGGGGGGCTTGGGGCTTTGGGGGGGGTTAAAGGCTTGGTCTGATTTGGGGGGCTTTGGGGTCTGTGGTTTTTGGGGGGATGGGGGTGGCTGGTCGTGTTTTGGGGGTGTTTGGGACTTTTGGTGGGCTTAAAGGGTTGCTCCTTTTTGGGGGGTCTTGAGGCTTTTGGGGGCGCTCGGAGCTTTTTGGGGGGATTAAAGTCTCGCTCTGCTTTTGGGGGGCCTTTGGGCCATCCCCCTCCCTCAGGCAGCCCCCACCTCCATGAAGCCCCCCCTCACCAGCCCCCCTGGGTGGAGAGAGGACCCCCCCCAGCAGCGCCCGGCCTTGGGGGGCCGCCCCCCAGCCCCCCAACCGCCTCCACCTGCACCGCCAGGAGCGAGACGCCTTCTTCAGCCTGCTGGGTAAGCGCCACCCGCCCCACAGCCGCTGCCATCCCCTCAGAAGAGGGGAAAAACGCATCCCTCGCGTTAATAAAAACCCCCAAAACCGGAGGTTTTCCCCCCAAAATTAGTTTTATTTAACAACTTTTTCTCCTCGTCAAGAAGATGACGTGGTGCGGGAGTTCCTGGCGATGGACGTCTGCTGCAGGATTTCCGATAAGGTTGGTCCTTCAAAAACCCACCGTTTCATTATTTTTTACGAACAAACCCACCTTTTTTTTGCCTGAATTTAGCTTTTTTTTTTTTTTTGTCTAAAATCCCCGTGTTTCTCCTCGTTTCCCAGTACCTGTTGGCAATGGCGCTGACGTACTTCAAGCGCGCCGGCCTGCCCACCAGCGAGTACACCCGCATCAACCTCTTCACCGCCCTGTAGGTACCCCGGGATCCCCTCGCTAACGAAGCGGGGGGGGGGGGGGGCTCTAAGGACGCTGCCCGCTCGCTAACGAAGCGGGGGGGGCTCTAAGGATGCCCCCTGCTCGCTAACGAAGCGGGGGGGGCTCTAAGGACGCCCCCTGCTCGCTAACGAAGCGGGGGGGGGGCTCTAAGGATGCCCCCTGCTCGCTAATGAAGCGGGGGGGGCTCTAAGGACGCTGCCCGCTCGCTAACGAAGCGGGGGGCTCTAAGGATGCCCCCTGCTCGCTAACGAAGCGGGGGGGGCTCTAAGAACGCTGCCCGCTCGCTAACGAAGCGGGGGGGGGCTCTAAGGACGCCCCCTGCTCGCTAACGAAGTGGGGGGGGGGCTCTAAGGACGCCCCCTGCTCGCTAACGAAGCGGGGGGGGGGGCTCTAAGGATGCTGCCCGCTCGCTAACGAAGCGGGGGCTCTAATGCCGCTCCTCCAGAGCGCTTGCTAACGAAGCAGGGCTCTAACGATGCCGTTAAATCTCCCCAAAAGGGGGTTAAACCCCAAACCCCAGCCCCATCCCCGCCCTGCCTCACCCGCTTCCCGTCATCCCTACCTGCCGAATTGCCCAAAATCCCTCAAATTCACCTCATTTTCCCCCCCCTCGCAGGTACCTGGCGAACGACATGGAGGAGGATGAGGAGGAGCACAAATACTGCATCTTCCCCTGGGCGCTGGGCCGCCGCTGGCGCCGGCTTTTCCCTCGGTTCCTCCGCCGCCGCGATCGGCTCTGGGCCCGGATGAGCTACCGGGCGGCCGTCAGCCGGCACTGCTGCGAGGAGGTGGGTGCCGCCCCTGCCAAAACACACCCAAAAGCCCTTAATTTCACCCCAAAAAAATCTTTCGAGACCTCCCCACCCTCCCAAAAAAAAAAAAAAAAAAAAAAATCCTTTAAGACCTCAAAATGTGAGAATGGCAAACGAAATTTGAATTTTTACTGTGTCCGCCACCGCTTTCCCGGCTGAAAAATGTTGGTTTTTCTGAAAATTGCCCCTTTTTTTTAAGGTTAATTAGCGGGGTTTTGGGCAAGTCGCAGCCCTGGCAGGAGGGGGGTGGCGGTGGACCCCCCCCCCCCCCCCCCCCCGTTGCACCGGCTGCTGCCAGTTCCTCGTACTGGAACCAAGATGGATTTAAGCCCCAAAATATAGCATTTTAGCCCCAAAATTGTGGGGGGTTAAGCTTCAAAATGCAGGGGTTTAGCCCCAAAATCGGGGGGGCGGGGGGGTTAAGCCCCCAAATCATGGGGGGTTTAAGCCTCAAAATGCAGGGTTTAAGCCCCAAAATTGTGGGGGGGTTAAGCTTCAAAATGTGGGGTTTTAGCCCTAAAATTGGGGGGGTTAAGTCTCAACATTGGGGGAGGTTTAAGCCCCAAAATCCAGGGTTTTAGCCCCAAAATCATGGGGGTTTAAGCTTCAAAATGCAGGGGTTTAGCCCCCAAATGGGGGGGGGGGTTCAAGCCCCCAAATCATGGGGGGTTTAAGCCCCAAAATGCAGGGTTTTAGCCCTAAAATTGTGAGGGGGTTTAAGCCCCAAAATGCGGGATTTTAGCCTCAAAATCATGGGGGTTTAAGCTTCAAAATGCGGGGTTTTAGCCCCAAAATGGGGGGGGGGGGTTCAATCCCCCAAATCGTGGGGGGTTCAAGCCCCGAACTGCAGGGTTTTAGCACCAAATTATGGGGGGTTTAAGCCTCAAAATGCGGGATTTTAGCCTCAAAATCATGGGGGTTTAAGCTTCAGAAAGCAGGGATTTAGCCCCAAAATTGTGGGGGGTTTAAGCCCCAAAATGCACAGTTTTAGCCCCAAAATTGTGGGTGTTTTAAGCATCAATGCAGGGGTTAAGCCCCCAAATCGTGGGGGGGTTAAGCCCCCAAATGCGGGGTTTTAACCCCAAAATTGTGTTTTAAGCCCCAAAATGCAGGGGTTTAGCCCCAAAATTGTGTGGGGGGGTTAAGCCCCAAAATGCAGGGGTTTAGCCCCCAAATTGTGGGGGTGTTAAGCACCAATGCAGGGGTTAAGCCCCAAAATCGTGGGGGGGTTTAGCCCCAAAATGCAGGGTTTTAGCCCCAAAATTGGGGGGGAGGGGGTTAAGCCCCAAAATGCAGGGGTTTAACCCCAAAATTGTGGGGGTTTAAGCCCCCAAATGCAGGGTTTTAGCCCCAAAGTGCGGGGTTTTAAGCCCCCAAACTCAGCTGGTTTTGATGCGGGGTGGGGGTGGGGTGTTTAACCCACCCCCCCACCCCCCCCCCAAATGCCGAGGGGGGGATTTTACCCCCAAAACTGTGGGTTTTGACCCCAAAAACTGGGGCTTTTTTCTTTTCGGCCGGGCAGGTGATGGCGACGGAGCCCCGGCACTGGGCCTGGCTGCGGGAGCGCGCCCCCCACCACAGCGGGGCCACCCGCCCCTACGGCAGGGACCCCCGCCCCGCCCCGCGCCCCCCCCGCGCCTGCCGCCGCCACGAGGAGGAGGAGGAGGAGGAGGAGGACGAAGCCGCCTTCATCCTCCGGCCGCGCCGCAGCCCCGCCCTGCTCCCCCGCTTCGCCAAAACCCACTGATTTCCCCCAAATTCGGGGTGGAATCGGGGTCGGGACGCGCCCTGAAGGCACTTTTTTTTTTTTTTTTTCTTTCTCGTCGCTCGCTCACGACAAAGCCAATTTTGGGGTTTTTTAACTCAAAATCCAGCTTTGCTTCCTTTTCTACAGCGCAAACTACGGGGGTTTTTGGTGATTTTGTCCCCTTTTCTCCCTTATTTATAACCCGAGTCGATAAATTGCCCAAAATCCCTTGTTTTCTCCCCGTTGCCTGGTACTTTTCCCGCTTTTAGCCCCAAAACTCATCTCTCGCCTCAGGGAGGCCGAAGGGGGGGGGGGGGGGGGGTGACACCGACACCCTCCCGCCCCGGTTTTCATGCAGAAAGAGGGGAAAACGGGCAACGTGAAGGGTTAAACCCCCCAAAATCGCTATTTTTGTCATTTGTGTGGAAAAAAAAATAGATAAAAATGTTTGCGGCGGGGGGGGGGGGGGGGTGGATTTTGGCCCCTCCCCCAACCCGGCGCCGTTTCTCTCTCCGCAGGCGCCGAGGGTGGCGGGACCCCTCCTGCGGGCTCAGGTAGGGATGGCGGCGGCCACACGCGTGTTACACGCGTGTTACGGACATGTTCGAGCCTTCCGCGCCTGTGTCCTGGGGTGTTCAGCCCTGCACACGTGTGTTCCTTGCGCGTCCTGGCGCTGCACACGTGTCCCCGTGCCTCCTGGCACTGTACATGTGTTCCTGTGTGTCCTGACGCTGCACACGCGTGTCCCAGCCCTCCACATGCGTGTGCCCCGTGCATCCTGGCCCTGCACACACGTGTCCCAGCCCTCTACATGTATGTCCCACGCATGTCCCAGCCCTCTGCACACGCATGTCCCTGTGTGTCCCACCCCTCTACACACACCCCATGCGTGTCCTGCATGTGCACACGCCTGTACCATGCGTGTCCCAGGCCTCCGCACACACGTGTCCAACCCTCCACAGACACATGTCCCATCCCTCTGCACTTGTGTCCCAGCCCTTTGCACACGCGTGTCCCGCTCCTCTGCACACGCCTGTCCCACGCGTGTCCAGCCCTCTGCACACGTCCAAATCCTCCGCACACGCGTGTCCCAGCCCTTTGCACACGCGTGTCCCACCCCTCTGCACACACATCCCCTCGCGTGTCCTGCCTGTGCACACACCTGTCCCACGCTTGTCCAGCCCTCCGCACACACGTCTGAACCCTCTGCACACGCGTGTCCCACCCCTCTGCACACACACATCCCCTCGCGTGTCCTGCCTGTGCATACGCCTGTCCCACGCGTGTCCAGCCCTCCGCACACACGTCTGAACCCTCTGCACACGCGTGTCCCACCCCTCTGCACACACACATCCCCACGCGTGTCCTGCCTGTGCACACGCCTGTCCCACACGTGTCCAGCCCTCCGCACACACGTCTGAACCCTCTCCACACGCGTGTCCCAGCCCTTTGCACACGCGTGTCCCACCCCTCTGCACACACACATCCCCTCGTGTGTCCTGCCTGTGCACACGCCTGTCCCACGCGTGTCCAGCCCTCCGCACACACGTCTGAACCCTCTGCACACGCGTGTCCCAGCCCTTTGCACACGCGTGTCCCACCCCTCTGCACACACACATCCCCACGCGTGTCCTGCCTGTGCACACGCCTGTCCCACGCGTGTCCAGCCCTCCGCACACGCGTGTCCCACCCCTCTGCACACACAACCCCATGCGTGTCCTGCCTGTGCACGCGTGTAGCGTGCGGCCCCGCCCAGCCCGCAGCCGCCTTCCCCCCCTGCGGCCACCGCCGCCCCTCGCAATGCGGCAAAAACCCCGCAGGCGGCCGAGGGACCCAAAAAGCCCGGAAACGGCCCCAAAACCCCCTCGGGGGCCCCCCGCGCCCCCAAAATCCCTCCTTTTCACCCCATTTCCCCGCCGCCGGCCTCGGAGGGCGGAGCGGCGCAGGGAGGAGTCTCGGCGGAGGCGGGCGGGGGGTTCGACCCGGCCTCGCCTTCCTGCTTAAGGAACTTAAAAATAGAAATCATTTTTTCCTTCTTTTACCCAAAAGCGGCGAGTTTGGGAGCCAGGTACGTCCCCGCGTCCCCCCGGGAGGTGACAGGTGACAGCCGCCCGCGGCGCCCGGCCGCAGGGTGACAAGGCGGCAGGCGCTTCCCTCCTCAACTTTGTGGCCGACGGCGCTTATACAACTCCCCGCGCCGCTGGATCGGGGGAAAAACCAGGGAAAACGGGCAAAAAGCAGCGTTTTGACCCATTTTGCGCCTTTTTCGGAGGCGGGAAGGGTTTGGGGGCTGGGGGGGGCTCCCTCACCCCGAAACCGAGCCCTGTTTTAACCAGGAAAGAGTTTTTTGGGGATGAAATCTGCCTCGGGGGGGCGGAATGGGGAATTTTGGGGGTTTTTTAATGTTTTTGCTCAAAATTTAGCGGGTTTTCCTGGTTTTTCTCCTTTTCCATGGTATTTTCTTCCCAACGCGACAGGAGGGGAAGCGACCGCTGAGGGGCTGCCGGCACCGGGCCGAGCTTTCGCCCCGCGGCACCTGCCGGGGCGCCGGCTCCCCGCCGCCCTCCTGGAAACGGGGTGAAAAAAGGCGATTTTTGTCCAGTTTACCCCAAAAACGTACGTGGGGAGGGGCTGGGGGGGGGGGGGGCAAATGGTTCCCGCTCGCCCGGGGCGGGGGAGGCAGAGGGGCCCCCCCAGGGCCCGGGCGCGCGAGGCGGGGACCTCGTTAACGGGGAAACCTCGTTAACGGGAATCTCGGTAACGGGGAAACCTCGTTAATGGGAACCTCGGTAACGGGGAAACTCGGTAACGAGCCCCTCGGGAACGAGGCGGAGGAGCAGGGGCCGTAACGAAGCGAGGCGCCCCCTCAGCTAGGCCTCGCTCGCGCCCCAAAAACCTGCTTGGGGGGGGGGGGGGGGGTAGAGACTCCCCCCCACCCCCCACCCCTCATTTTGGGGATAATTTGTGCTTTTTTGGGGCACAATCCCTGCTTTTAGGGTGTCCCTGACCCCCTCCCCCCCAGGGGCTGGGCTTTGGGGGGGCCAGAAACCCCCGCGGGGGGCCGCGCTGCCGACACCCCTGTCACCTTTCCCTCGCTCCCTTAATTACTGCCTAATTAAGCTCCCCGATGCTTAATTAAGCTCCCCGACGTTTAATTAAGCTCCCCGGTCGTTAATTAAGGCCTTTACGGGTTGAAGATGGGCCCGGCGGCGGCGCTCGGGGCTGCGCTGGCGGGGAGCGGCCGTGACACACGCCGTAACTTGCCGGACTTGTTTTGGGGCCGTTTCCCCTCGTTTTCGTCAGCGTTCGGAGCCGCCCCGTGCCATAATTCATCTATTTATTTAATTGTTTTTTTAATACCGAGGGGCCGTTTCGAGGTGAAACCCGGCTATTTTGGGCCCGCTCGGGTTACAGGCAGCGAGCAGCTGGCGCGGAGGGGGGGCGGCGAGGGCGGGAGGGCTTCCCCGCCCCCTTAATTCCCATTTTTCACCCCAAAACGCCGCCACGCTTCCCTCACCGAAATCACCCCGACCGCAAATTTGGGGAAATTTGGCGGTTTTTAGCCTTTTCCCCCCCCAAAATAAGATCTCGGCGGGCTCAGCGCTCGCGTTTAACGAAACCCAACTGCGCGGGGTTTTTTGGGGCAGAATCCCGCTTTTTTTTTCACGCCGCTCGCGGTCGGGATCCTAAACCAGACCCCAAACTCGCCAAAACTCCCCAAATCCCCCCAAAACGCCCCGCAGGGTTGGGGTACGCAGCGCCCCGCAAACGAGGCCGCGCTAATTAGCGTTGGATTCCCCTCCCTTTGATTTAATTAAGGGGGGCAGGAGGCGCTCCCCGACTTTGCCCCGGCGCGAGGGAGAGCGTAGCCGTCGCGGCACGACCGCGGCGGCGAGGAAGAAAATTAGGCGGAAACCCCAACTTTTACCGCTCGTTTTTCCCGATTTTACTCATTTCCCCTCTTTTCTCCCCAGGATGGCGGAGGAACCGATCGTCCCGGTGTACTGCACCGGCGTTTCGGCGCAGGTGCAACGGCAACGGGCGAAGGCGTTGGGGTTGGGTCGGCACGAGAACGCGGTGCGGTACCTGGGGCAGGACTACGAGCGATTGGTGGAGGAATGCCGGCGTTCCGGCACTCTCTTCCGCGACCAAACCTTCCCGCCGGCTCCCGCTTCCCTCGGCTTCCGCGAGCTCGGTCCCGGCACCGCCAAAACCCACGGCGTCCAATGGAAGAGACCGACGGTGAGCCGCGGGGTCTTAACGACGGGGCGCTAATTAACCGCGTTCGGCCTCCCGGTTGGGTTTCAATTCCCTCGGCGTTCTCGCGGCAAACTCCTCCCGGCGCGGCGGCGGCGAGGCGGAACCGTAAATATCCAAATTTTGGTGAATTTTGGTGACCGAATTGGGCGGCGTTTCCCGCAGGAGCTGTGTCCGCGCCCGCAGTTCATCGTGGACGGGGCCACGCGCACCGACATCTGCCAGGGAGCGCTGGGTAGGGAGCGCCGGCGCTCGGGTTTTCCCAATTTTCTAATTTTTCACCTCAAATCGGAGATTTGGCGGCGGGGGGGAGGCGCTTGCGCCGAATCGAGGCTCGTTTGCGCGCCGTTGCCGCCGGTTCGAACCTCTCGCCGGCGGGTTGCGGCAGAGCTCGCCGCGGTTTCCCCCTAAACACCCGCCGAGCGTTAAAAAACCCTAGAGGCAGGTGTTGAGGGAGCAGAAAATTGCCTTTTTTTACCCCAAAACCGGTGCCCGCAGGTGACTGCTGGCTGCTGGCGGCCATCGCTTCCCTCACGCTCAACGAGACCATCCTTCACCGCGTGGTGCCGCACGGGCAGAGCTTCCAGCACGGCTACGCCGGCATCTTCCACTTCCAGGTGAGACGCTTAAACCCCTCCGCCACCAAATTTTGGGGGGTTCCCCACCATTTTGGGGCTCCTCTTCCACCATTTTGGGGCTCCTCCACCATTTTGGGGCTCTTCCTCCACCATTTTGGGGCTCGTCCACCATTTTGGGGGCTCTCTTCCACCATTTTGGGGCTCCTCCACCATTTTGGGGGTCTTCCTCCACCATTTGGGGGTTCCCCCACCATTTTGGGGGTCCTCCTCCATCATTTTGGGGGCAAACCAGGCTCTTTCCACCACAAAATGGCTGCCGGCTTCATCCTCCGCTGGGTTGGTGCCACCGCCGTTTCCCCGACGGCTCATCCTCGCGGTGATGCGCACCGTAGGACCCAAAACCGGGCGTTTTCTCCCCAAAACGCCCCTCCCTGGATAAAAAAAAAGGGGGGGAGGGGGTTTGTCTTCGGCCTCGCCGCCTCTTCTTCCTCTTCGCCCTCCCTCCCTCCAGATTTGGCAATTCGGCGAGTGGCTGGACGTGGTGGTGGACGACTACTTGCCCACCAAAGACGGCAAGCTGCTCTTCGTCCACTCCGCCGAGGGCACCGAGTTCTGGAGCGCCTTGCTGGAGAAAGCCTACGCCAAGTACGCCCTCGCCCTCTTCCTCCGCTTCGTTTTTTTGGGGTAAAAAAGCCCCGAAACGGTCAAATCTTCTCTTCCCGCCCCTCAGGGTGAACGGCTGCTACGAGGCGTTGTCGGGCGGCAGCACCTCGGAGGGTTTCGAGGATTTCACCGGCGGCGTGACGGAGTGGTACGACCTGCGCAAGCCCCCCGCCGATCTCTACCAGATCATCCTCAAGGCGCTGGAACGCGGATCCCTGCTCGGCTGCTCCATCGACGTGAGGGACTTTTTTTTTTGGGGGGTTAAAAAATACCATTTTGGGGGAGACCGGATGAATCGGCGCCGTATCGCGGGCCGTTAACGCCGCCGCCGTCTCGTTTCCTCGCAGATAACGAGCGCCTTTGACATGGAGGCGGTGACGTTCAAGAAGCTGGTGAAGGGCCACGCGTACTCGGTGACGGGGGCCAAGCAGGTGAGAGGCGACGCCGTTTTGGGGAGAAAACGGCGCTTTTTGGGTCCCGAGCCCTGACGGCGCCCGTTCGCAGATCAACTACCGCGGGCAATCCCTGGGCCTGATCCGTATGCGCAATCCCTGGGGAGAAGTGGAGTGGACGGGACCCTGGAGCGACAAGTGAGGAGCACGAGGCTTCGTTCGCGTTAATTAACGAAGCGGCTCGGCCGCAGGGCTGAGATCCGTTTGCCGCCCGCAGCTCGGCCGAGTGGAACGCAGTGGAGCCGGCGCTGAGGCAGCAGCTGATGGTGAAAATGGAGGACGGTGAATTTTGGTAAGCGAAGAGGGATGAAAAAAAAACCAAAAAACCCTTTTCCCAACCGTTTTGCGCTGGGAAAAGAGGGAAGACTTCCCCTCCCGACCTTCGGCGCCTCCTCTTCCTCCAGGATGTCCTTCCGGGATTTCCTCCGGGAATTCACCCGCCTGGAGATCTGTAACCTCACCCCGGACGCTCTCCAATCCCGCAAATTCCGCAAGTGGAACACGCGGCTCTACGACGGGACGTGGCGGCGCGGCAGCACGGCCGGCGGTTGTAGGAACTACCCCGGTAGGCGCCGCCGGCGGGGGAGTTTTACCTCAAACCCGCTGTTTTTGGCATCGCTTTGACCTCTTTTTGCCTTTTTTCAGCCACTTTCTGGATCAACCCGCAGTTTAAGATCCAACTGGAGGAGGTGGACGACGACGGGGACGAGGGCGGCAGGCGCGAGCCCGGCTGCAGCTTCCTGCTGGCGCTGATGCAGAAGCACCGGCGCCGCGAACGCCGCTACGGCAAGGACATGGAGACCATCGGATTCGCCGTCTATGAGGTAACGGCATCAACCGGCGGCGTCAACTGGTGGCGTCAACCGGCGCCACCGTGCGCCCTGACCTCTCCTCTCCTCTCCTCTCCCGACAGGTTCCTCCCGAGGTGGGTACGGTGACGATATCACCGTAACGGCGAACCGGGAAAGAGGGAAGGGTGTTTTTTGGGGTTATTTTGGGTGGTTTTTTTACCCCGTTCCGGCAGTACGTGGGGAAATCGGGCGTCCACCTGAAGCGGGATTTCTTCCTGGCCAACACCTCGCGCGCCCGTTCGGAGCAGTTCATCAACCTGCGGGAGGTGAGCACCCGGTTCCGGTTGCCGCCGGGCGAGTACATCGTGGTGCCCTCCACCTTCGAACCCAACAAGGAAGGAGACTTCGTTCTCCGCGTCTTCTCCGAGAAGAAAGCCGGCACCGAGTAAGAGACGCCTCGTTAGCGCTAACGATCCCCGGCGACTCCGGAGGCCAAACTCTCCTTTGTTCTCTCCGTAGGGAAATGGATGACAAGATCCAGGCGACGCTCCCGGATGAGGTGAGGGGGGTGGATGACGCCGGAGGGTGCCGAGGTGTCGCCTTTTTACCAAACCAGCCGTTTTTTCCCTCAGAAAGTGCTCTCCGAAAGCCAAATCGATGATAACTTCAAGCAACTCTTCAAGCAGCTGGCGGGGGCGGTAAGAGGGGGTGCCGGGACCGGCGGCGGCACCGGTGGCACCGGAGAACACCGCGTCTTCTCCCTCCCGTAGGACATGGAGATCAGCGTCAGGGAGCTTCAGACCATCCTCAACCGGATCATCGGCAAACGTGAGCTGCCGGGCGGGATTTGGCGGGGGGTTCACCACGACAAACACCCAAATCCCCAACGCCGTTAATTGTCGGTTGAACTCGTTAACGCAAATAACGACCGGATTCTTTTGCAGATAAAGATCTGCGGACCAAAGGCTTCAGCACGGAGTCCTGCCGCAGCATGGTCAACCTCATGGACGTATCCTCCGCCGCCGGCGACTGGGGGTTCTTTTTTGGGGGGGGGATTCCCCCAAATCCGCCCGTTTTCCTTAACCCCCTTCCGCCCCGCAGAAAGACGGCAACGGGAAGCTGGGGCTGGTGGAGTTCAACGTGTTGTGGAACAGAATCCGCAACTACCTGGTGGGTCCGGGAGGGGATTTTGGGGTGAAATCGGGGGGTTTTGGGGTCTTTTTCCTCATGGATGACCCCCTTTTTTTGGGGGGGGGGGGGTTGGGTTCGGCTCGCAGGCCATCTTCCGCAAGTTCGACCTGGATAAATCGGGAAGCATAAGCGCCTACGAGATGCGGATGGCGCTGGAAGCGGCAGGTAGCGCCCCGCCCCGCCGATTCACCCCCAGATTCGTTAACGCCTCCGGCGGTTTTAAGTTGTTTGTGTTTGGTTTTTTTTTTTTCCCTAAAAAGGCTATAAATTGAACAAAAAGCTGCACGAGCTGATCATCACCCGCTACGCGGAGCCCGACCTGGCCATCGACTTTGACAACTTCGTCTGCTGCCTCGTGCGCCTGGAGACCATGTTCCGTGAGCGACGTTTTACCCCGAAAAACCCACCGTTTTGCCACATTTCCCAAATAATTTAACAGGAAAAGTTGGAAAAAATGGATTGAAAAGATTTTATTCTCCCGCTTTTCCTGTTGAGTTCTGTGGAAAAGTTGGAAAAAACCCACAGGAGTCGAGGGGAAAGCTGGAAAACCCAACAGCTTTTAAGGGGAAAAGTGGGAAAAAACTTCTTTTTTCTGTTAAAAAGTGTAAAAAAGCAGCGGGGTTTAACGGGAAAAGTTGGAAAACAGGATTTAACAGAAATTATTTTCCCCCTGTTTTTCCCCTTAAATCCTACCCCATTTTTCCACTTCTTGCCCTTAAACCCTGCTGGTTTTCCCACCTTTCCCCCTCAAATCCTGCCCCGTTTTTCCACTTTTTCCCCTTAAAATTCTGCAATTTTTCCCACCTTTCCCCCTCAAAATCCTGCCCCGTTTTTCCACTTTTTCCCCTTAAAATTCTGCAATTTTTCCCACCTTTCCCCCTCAAATCCTGCCCCGTTTTCCCCACTTTCCCCCCTAAAAAGAAAAAATAACCATTTTCCCCCACAATTTCCCTCACCGCAGGTTTTTTCCAAGCGATGGACGTGGACCAGGACGGCGTCGTCACCTTTGACTTGCTGCAGGTACTTGCGGGTGTTGCGCGGGGCTGACGCCCAACAACACCCTCGCACCCCTCACACCCTCCTCTTCCTCCCGCAGTGGCTACAGCTCACCATGTTCGCCTGACCGGACCCCCAACCCTCCAAGTGCCTTCGCAGCGGGAGCCGACGACAAAAAAACGCGCCGGTTTTTCCCTTTTTTTTGCCTTTTTTCAGCATAAAATTTGGTGGGGGGCAGGGGGGTGAGGGTGTTGCAGCCACCCCCAACCAGTTCACAGGGCTCCCCCCCGCGCTTTGCCAAAGAAACACCCCTTTCCTCGCCTCTCGCACGGCTCTTTTGGGGTGAATTCTTACTTTTTTTGTGCCTCTTCCTACCGAAGGAGCCTGGAGGGGGGGGGGTGACACCGGGTCTCATCCGATTTCCGAGCCCCCCGACGCGGCTGCCATCGCCCCTCGCTTCCGCGCTCTTTCTCAGCGCCTCAGTCAGGGATCTTCTGCTTACCAGGTGCCGTAATAGTGGGGTTTTTTTATTGTCTAAATTAAAAATAAGGAAAAAAAAAAAAAAACACGAAGAAATGTTATTAAAATCAAAGCTCTTTTTCTGCCCATCCTTTTCCTCCCCTGCTTCAGCTTCCAGCTTTGCCTTAAGGCGAATCTCTCCAGCCCCCCTCCACCTGAGGACGTGACACTTTTACCACCCAGGTGCAAAAAAAACCGTAACTAATATAAGTTTAGGGCTTATATATGGGGTTATATATATGTATATTGGGGGGTTGTTCTGAATAAAAACCCGCGTCGCGGCAGGTTGTGGTACCGGGCCGGGGCTGACTCCTGTCAGGGGTCGGGGCGGTCCCTCTCGGGCCGGGGCGGTCCCCCCCGGAGCGGGAACGGGTTCCCCCCGGCAGCAGGGACGACGCCTCCGGAGCCCGGTCCGGTCCCTCCGGGTCGTTCCCCGTCAGGCGCCGCTTCCCCCCCTCAGCGCTGTGAGGAAACACCCGGGAGGGCGGGAAAATTCCCGCCTTTTTTCCCCCCCTCCGGTAGCGGGGCATCGGCCACGCCCCCTCCCCGCCCACCCCCTCCCATTGGCCTGTTGCCGCTCGATATCTGCATAACCCCGCCTCTCCCCTCAGCACGACCACGCCTGTTTCCTTATAAGGCGTGCCCCCGCCCACTTCCCCCCCCCCCCCGCCGCTGCCGTCAAGCGCGGCGGTGTCGCGCCGGCGCGGGCTTTTCGCCGCGGAGATGGCGGAGCCGGAGCCGGTGTCGGCCGAGGCGGTGCTGAGGGAGCTGGGGCTCTTCGAGCTGCGCTGCGAGGGGGAGGACGTGCCCGGCAGGCGTGAGGAGACCGACCGGGGCGGGGGGGCACGGCTGGGGGTGCTAGTGGGTGTTGGGGGGGAGGCAGGGGGGATTGGGTGGTGCGGAGGTGTCAGGGGGGCGTTTGAGGGGGGATTGGGTGGTGTGGGGGCGTCAGGGGAGGTATGTGGGGGGTGTTGGGTGTTTTGGGGGTGTTTGAGGGGGGATTGGGTGGTCTGGGGGCGTCAGGGGAGGTATGTGGGGGGTGTTGGGTGTTTTGGGGGTGTTTGAGGGGGATTGGGTGGTCTGGGGGTGTTAGGGGAGTGTTGGAGGGGGAATTGGGTGTTTTGGGGGTGTCAGGGGAGGTGTCTGAGGAGGTGTTGAGTGTTTTGGGGGTGTCAGGGGGTGTCTGAGGAGGTATGGGGTGGTCTGGGGGTGTTTGAGGGGGTATTGGGTGGTCTGGGGGTGTTTGGGGTGGTATTGAGTGGTCTGGGGGTGTCAGGGGAGGTATGTGGGGGGTGTTGGGTGTTTTGGGCGTGTCAGGGGAGGTGTTTCAGGGGGTATTGGGTGGTCTGGGGGTGTTAGGGGAGGTGTGTGTGAGGTGTTGGGTGTTTTGGGGGTGTCAGGGGAGGTGTTGGGGGGGTACTGGGTGGTCTGGGGGTGTTAGGGGAGGTTTGGGGAGGGTGTTGGGGGGTGTTAGAGGGGGTATTGGGTGGTCTGGGGGTGTGAAAGTAGGTGGTTGGGGGTATTTGGGTGGTTTGGGGGTCTCAGGGAGATGTTTAGGGGGCGTCAGGTGGTCTTGGGGTTTCGGGGGTTGTTTGAGGGGGTTTCTGGTAGTTTGGGGCTGTCAAGGGGGTTGTTTGTGGGGGTCTGGGGATGTCAGGAGAGGTGTTTGGGGGGGTATCAGGTGTAGCGGGGGCTGTAGGGGAGTTTTTTTGGGGGGTGTCGGGTGGTTTGGGGGGGTGTTACGGGGGTCAGGACTCCGGGAGCTGCCAGGTTTTGGGGGGTACAGGCTGTTGGGGTTGGGGGTATCGGGATGAGTTGGTTGTTTCGAGGGTCTGGAGAGGAAGATGAGGAGGAGGAAGGTGGTGGGGGGGGGGGCCCCAACCCCATTAACCCCTCCCTCCCCGCAGTGGTGGAGCTGTGCCTGACCCACGGGCTGGACCCGGTGGCTTTGGCTAACGAACTGTTGGCCTTCGTCACCAGCAAGGACCTCGGCACCCAGCTCTCCGCCGACGGCCTCGACGCCTTCGAGCACGAGGTGCGGGGATCCCCCGATTCCCTCCCCCCGCACCCCAAAACCCCTAGAAAAAACAGGGGGACGCTCACCCCTCTCCTCCTCTTCCTCCTCCAGGTCCTCGCCAAGCGGTGCAGCAGGGTCCCCCGAAAAAGGGACAACCGCTACGGCGGCCTCCACGACGTCCACTCTCTCCAGGAGCTGTATCCGGCCGGTTTTGGGGTGATCCTTAAAAAAAAAAAAAAAGGGGGTGTTACAGAGCCCCGTGGGGGGTGGAGCGCCTTCGGCCTCGTCAGCGCCGGTTAACGGGAGGAATTCACGGCTTGGGGGGGTGCTGGTGGGCGTCCCCCCAAAAATAAGGGGCTTGGGTGCTCCTTAACGAGCCGGCAGCCTCGACGAGGAAGAGGAGGATGAGCTGCTGGATGCCTACACCACCCCGTCCAAGGTGCACCCCAAAACCTACCCCCAAATTTCCCATTTTCTGCCCCAACCCCCTCCCCCGCCCCAAAACATTCCGGTTTTTTTCACTTATTTTAAATTTTCTTTTTAATTTCCTCACAGGGTTCCCAAAAACGCAGCAATTCCACCCCGGAAAACCCCCGGCCCAAGCGAACCCTCTCCTCCCGCAGCCCTTACGCGCTTTTCTCTCCCAACAGCTTCTCCCCGAGGTAAACCGTCGCACCGGGACCGCTGTTCGCGGTGGTACTGCCGCCGGTCGTCACCGTCACCCCTTTTTTGTCCCCGCAGCGTCACCCCTTCCCAAAAATATACAGCGCGCAGCAGCCGGGGCGAGGTGGTGACCTCGTTCGGCTCCGTCCAGGGTCCCTCCTGGAGCGGTCGCGGCGGTTGCGGTTGTACCCCGAAACTTTTCGGTCCCCCGGAAGAAAATTTAACAAAAAGCTACAAATTCATGTTCCAGAAAGCGCTCGACGTCCGAGAAGGTGATGCCGCAACTCGGGGAGGGGCTCGGGACGCCACGCTTTGGTGGTAACGCCGGTTTTTTGGGGGTGTTTCGGGGCACGGACAACACCTGTGCTCCCTCCGTAGCGCTGTCTTGGAGGATCGAAGAGCTCGGTGACGCGCTGAAGAGCCACCATCACCTGGAGGACTTCGCCTCGGTGTTACTCCCGGCGCAGGTGAACACCCCGAGCGGTCACCCCCCACCCCGCGCCCGCTTTTGTGGGCGTTTTGGGGCCGAAACGACTCCTTCAGAGATTGATTGCGGTTGGTTTTGTCGTCCCCGCGTAGGAACCGGTGACGGTGCTGGGCCGGATCGGCTGCGACAGCAACGGGAAGCTCAACGCCAAATCGGCGGTGCTGGAGGGTGACAGGGAACACTCCTCGGGCGGACACGTCCCCCTCGACCTCTCGGAGCTGAAGGAATATTCCCTTTTTCCCGGTCAGGTGTGGCCGCGGCGTTTTTGGGGCGCGGGGGTGGGGGGGGGGAACTCCCTCCCCCCCCCCCAATTTTTTCTCCCCCAAATTTTGAACCCGACGCCATTTTCTCACCCGCCGTCAGGTCGTGGCGCTGGAGGGGACCAACAGCACCGGCAGGAAGATGGTGGTCTCCAAGCTCTACGAGGTGACGGCGTGGCGCTGCCGGCGTCCCCGCGGACGGCTTTGGGGCTGGGTTTTGGGGTGAAAAATGAGGATTTTGAGGCAATTGATGATTTATCCGCAGGGGGTGCCCCTTCCCTTCCACGCGCCGACGGAGCCGGCCCCAGGTGAGCCCCGACGCTTCCCCCGCCGGCGGCCGCTGCCGTTTAAAGCCGGGATGCGTTAAACCTCCCCGCCGGACCACGGAAAGGTTTTGGGGTGTCCCAAAACCCCTCTTTTTCTCCCCAAAACCCCTCTTTTTATTTTTTTTTTTTTTTTTTTTTGTCCCTGCAGAGCAGAGGATGGTGCTGGTGGCCTGCGGACCCTACACCCCCTCCGACAGCATCGCCTACGACCCGCTCGCCGACCTCGTCGAGGTGATCGGCCGCGACCGCCCCGACGTCTGCGTCCTGGTGAGGGGCCGCGGCGGGAACGGGGTCCCCCCGATCTCGGGAGACCCCGCTTTTATTATCTAAACCCGTTATTTTTATTAATTAAACCGATTATATGTGATAAACCAAGAGGCCGCAGGGTCAAAACGCATTTGAGGTTCCAAAACATTGAAAATCAGGGTAACAAATGGCTGCTGAGGAGAGAGGCGGCTCGGGCGTAACCCCAAAACGCCTGTTTTTCACCCTAAAGTGACAAAACGCCTGTTTTTCACCCTAAAGTGACAAAAAAAGCCGTGTTTTAAGAGCAAATCGTGCTCTTTGAGCGTCCCCAGCAGCCCGACTTGCCCGCTCGGAAAGGACGCGCTGCTTTTATCAATCTCTCCTTTTAGGCTTGGTTTGCCCCGACCGTTTTGGGGCTGCAGGATAAAATTTGAGCTTAATTAAGAAGAATAATTTAAAAAAATACCTTTTTCTGGGCGGTTTCGCGCGTTTCGCGGGGCTCCCGGGGCTGGCAACGCCTGGGGGGGCGTCCCCGCTTGTGGTTTTCTCTGATTTTTTTCACCGTTTCTTCGCAGTTTGGGCCGTTCCTGGATGCCAAACACGAACAAGTGGAGGTGAGGGAGAATTGGGGGGCCCTGGGGTCCCCCCTCGGGGGGGGCTCAGCGGGGCGACCCCCCAAAACCCCCCCAGCGTGCGAGCGGGGTGGCGGAGGGGGGTGATTTTTTTCCCCCAAATTCTCCCATCCGCACGGATTTTGGGGCGACGGATCCACGGTGCCGGACTCTGGGAGGGCAGAGAAGCTTGGGGAGGCGGTGGGGGTGTCGCGGCGTCCTCCCTGCGCACCCCAAAAAAAAGGGGGAATTGTGCAAATCCCGTTGTTTTCCCCCAATTCGTAGAACTGCCAGCTCCTGGGGTCCTTCGCCGAGGTCTTCAAGCTCTGCCTGAAGACGATAATCGAAGGGACGAGAAGGTAGGGACAGCGACCGCGTCGCGTTATTACCGTTTCCACGGGTGGTTTTGGCCCAAAAATTCCTCTTTCGGCACCAAACGAGATCCGGACGGGGGGGATTCAACCGATTCCTGCGAGGGAAACAGGCGGTGAGAGGGGGGAAATCGTTGGGTTTTGGTTGAAAGCCTCGTAACAGGCTCTGAAATGGATTTGGGTCGCGTTTGCTTGCTGCCGGCCGTGATTTATAGCTGGATCCTGGCTTTTTCCCCCAAAAAAAAGGAACCGGGAACGGTTGGCGGCGCTTTTTTTCCCCTCCCCGGTGTTGCGGCAGGGACGGTTGACGGCGCTTCACCCCTCCCGGCGGTGCGAGGGACAGCGCGAACAAAGAACAAACGAGGGTGTTTTTTTGCCTTCCTGCCGGGCGCTGCCAGACTCCGGCAGGGACGGGGATGCGATAACCTCGTCCCTCGCGCTGTCAACAACCTGATTGTTGTCCCCCGAGGGGCCGGGGACACCCCGAAACACCTCTTCACACCCCTCCAGCGTCACTCAGACTTGCTGCTACCTCATTTTCTTAGCGTATCCAGACTTTGTCCTTTACGATTGTTTTCTAAATTCACTAAAACGGCCGGTTTTAATCTTTTTTTTCCTGTTTCTCAGGTAGAGGGGGACGAGGTCCCGTCCCCGCACAACGGGGGAGGGCTGTATTCTCAGCCCGATTGTTCAACAACACCCTCGGGGGCTTCAACCCTAGAAAAAAACATCCTCATCTCACAGCCCCTTCCCTTCACGCGGGGTGAAATGCCTCCCCTGAGCAGCTTTTGGGGGAATTTCAGCAGATTTTGGGTCCTCTCGCTGCCAAGAATGCCCCAAAACGGGCTATTTTGGAGAGCGTCCGGCTGTAGTTTCTACGTGAAGTGGTGGTTCTGGGCGGTGAATTGTTTCTCGGCTCCCCGCGTCAATTCATCACCTGGTTTTTCCCTCTTTTTCCGCCAGCGCCGGCTCTCACCTCGTCTTCGTCCCCTCGCTGCGCGACGTCCACCACGACTACGTCTACCCGCAGCCGCCGTTCCTCTACCCCGAGCTGCCGAAAGACGACAAACCGGTAACGAACCCTCGTGCGGCGATTCCGCTTTTTACCCCCCCAAAAAAGCTGAATTTCCGGGAAAACCCCACCTGTCCTTGCAAAAAAAACCAAGTTGCCGAGCTTTGAGGTGAAATCCCTCTTTTTTTTTTTTTTTCCGGTTTCTTTTCCCATCCGGCAGCGATTTCTTGCCAAAAAAATAAATCCCCTTTGGGAGCAGATACCAGTAAAGCTGTGACTTCCTGGAGGAGATGGGATTTGGGAGCGGAAATCCGACGGTCCCACGCCTCGCTCGTTAGGTCACGGCGTTCCCCGAGCCGCTTAACGAGCAAACGGGGAATTAAATAAAAGCAGCGGGACGATGGTGCCGTCGGCCTCCAGCCCTTTTTGGGTTAAAATTCCCTAATTTCACTTTTTTTATCCCTAGGGAGCAGCTTCGGATGCTCCTGGTAGAAAGTCCAGCGCAGCTGCGGCGTTTTTTTGGGGTGTATTTGGGGCGTTTAAGGAAAGCTTAGCGTGATGGTGGCGTTTTAGGACTGGTTTAGGGGCATTTTAGGACCGGTTTAGGGGTGTTCAAGAAAAGCTTAGCGTGATTGCGGTGTTTTAGGGCAAGTTTGGGGTGGTTTAGGGTAGATTGGGGGTATTTGAGGAAAGCCCAGCGTGACTACAGCATTTTTAGGTGAGTTTGGGGCGGTTTTTAGGCGGGTTTGGGGTGGTTTTAGGCCAGTCTGGGGCATTTAAGGAAAGCTTATCACGATTGTGGCATTTTAGGGCAAGTTTGGGGTGGTTTAGGGCAGATTTGGGGTATTTGAGGAAAGCCCGGCGTGACCGCAGTGTTTTAGGGTGGGTTTGGGGCATTTTAGCGTGGGTTTGGGAGTGTTTTAGGACTGGGTTTGGGGCGTTTTAGGACCGGTTTAGGGGCGTTCAAGAAAAGCTTAGCGTGATTGCGGTGTTTTAGGGCAAGTTTGGGGTGGTTTAGGGCAGATTTGGGGTATTTGAGGAAAGCCCGGCGTGACCGCAGTGTTTTAGGGTGGGTTTGGGGCATTTTAGCGTGGGTTTGGGAGTGTTTTAGGACTGGGTTTGGGGCGTTTTAGGACCGGTTTAGGGGCGTTCAAGAAAAGCTTAGCGTGATTGCGGTGTTTTAGGGCAAGTTTGGGGTGGTTTAGGGCAGATTGGGGGTATTTGAGGAAAGCCCAGCGTGACCGCAGCGTTTTAGGGTGGGTTTAGGGCATTTTAAGGCTGGGTTTGGGGCAATTTAGGACTAGTTTAGGATGATTGCAGTGTTTTAGGGCAAGTTTGGGGTGGTTTAGGGGAGATTTGGGGCATTTGAGGAAAGCCCAGCGTGACTGTAGCGTTTTTAGGCGGGTTTGGGGCGGTTTTTAGGCGGGTTTGGGGCGGTTTTAGGCGGGTTTGGGGCATTTAAGGAAAGCTGAGCGTGTTGGGGGCGTTCTGGGGCACCGTGGGGGCGTTTTAGCGTGCGTTTTGCGCTGGCGACGGCGGCAGGGTTGGCAAAGCCGCCTCCCGACCCGCCGTCACCCTCTTCCCCCCCCCCCCCATGCCGCAGCGCGTGCATTTCGTGTCGGACCCCTGCACCCTCGACGTCGACGGCGTCGTTTTCGGCCTGACCTCCACCGACCTCCTCTTCCACATGGGCGCCGAGGAGATCAGCTGGTGGGTGCTGGCGGGAAGCCCGGCTTCGGGAATGCGTCGGGAGCAGGGATCTCCCGCCGGATTCAGCCCCGAATTCGCGGAATCTCGGCAGGAAGCCTCATCCCGGGGGGGTGTTGCCTCTCCGTGGTCTCCTCCGGTTTCCCTCCCGGCGCATCCGATGCGGCGGCAGAGCTGCCCCATCCCTCCGTTCCTAGCAGAGTGGCTACCGGGTCGTGAATTAGGCCGCGTGCCTAATTAATTAGCACAGCCCGCAAGTTTTTTTTTTTTGGTTTTTTCCTTTTTCCTCCCTTTCCTTCACCGTTTTACCGCTTGTTTTCTCTCGCAGCTCATCCGGGATCTCGGACAGGTTCACGCGAATCCTCAAGCACATCCTGACGCAGAGGAGGTGAGGGCTCGGTGCGAGCACGCCGTCGAACCCAAAAAGGGCTTTTTTGTGGCCAAACGAGGGAAATCCGGCACTCTTTTTGCTGCCTTCCCCTTTAAAGTCATTTTTTTTAACCTAAAAAATGCCCTTTTTGGGGTTTGATAACCCTTGAAAAACAGGATTTTGGAGGGTTTTAGCACTGTAAGTCCTCCGGACTGGTGTGCGTCAGGCTTCCTCAGCTGACAGCTGCCCTCAGAGATAGCAGCTACTGGCTGACAGCCAAAAGAAGCAGAAATAACTCTTTCTACCCCAAAATTATCTGCCGGTTGTGTCCGAGATGGTGTCACGGCGCTGTTGCTACAGGCGAAGGCTGCGGTAACCTGTTGTCCCCCCTCTCTGGTAGTTACTACCCGCTGTACCCCCCTTCGGAGGAGCTGAACGTCGACTACGAGAGCTTCTACAGCTACGCCTCGTTACCCGTCACCCCCGACGTCCTCGTCACCCCCTCGGAGCTGCGGTACTTCGTTAAGGTCAGTCGGCGTGCGCACCTCCTGAAGTACCCCCAAAAAACACTGTATTTTGACGTATTTGGGTAAAACCCGGTTGACAGCATGAATAAAGCACAGTCTCGTGCGTGGCAGCGACTGTAGCCGGGGGGTTGCGGTTGTTGGTGTCCCTGCCGGCTGTAGCCAGGGGATTGCAGCCATCGGTGTCCCTGCCAGCTGTAGCTGGGGGGTTGCGGTTGTTGGCGTCCCTGCTGGCTGTAGCCAGGGGGTTGCGGCCATCAGTGTCCCTGCCAGCTGTAGCCAGGGGGTTGCAGCCATTGGTGTCCCTGACGGCTGTAGCTGGGGGGGTTGCAGTTGTTGGCGTCCCTGCCGGCTGTAGCCAGGAGGTTGCGGCTGTTGGCATCCGGATCCATGACCATCGCTCTTGTATTCCCACAGGAGGTGCTGGGCTGCGTCTGCATCAATCCTGGCCGGCTGACGAAGGGCCAGGTCGGGGGTACCTACGGCCGCCTGTACCTACAGCGGGAAGACACTACGGGCGAGCGGAAGAGTCCGTGTGTTGCCGCTCAAGTTGTTAAAATCTAAGTTGTCGGGACAGAGACTTATTCAACCTCAACCCTTCTTCCACCTCCGACTTAATTCCTTCACGGAGAGAAATTAGCGTTAAAATACACTTTGAATTTTGGTTAAAAACCACCCAAAACGCTTGTGTTCCTCCCCGCGCCCGCAGCTGCCTTCGCCTGACTCCGTTTCACGGGGTGCCGACTCTACACCGCGCCCCGGCTCCTCCTGGAGCACCCCAACGTGGCGGGACTCCGCCCCACCCTAACAATCGCTAACTGATCGATTAACGAGAAGCACGAGGCGGCAGGAAGCCGATTTTCGGAGCGGTTTTTACGGTTGTAGTTTCAGCCGACCTGGATTGGTGGCGACGCGCGCGCAGGGTGTAGTTTTTTTTGGGGCTGTGGATTTGGGGTTTGCTCGTTAGCGGGAGGACGCTCCTGCTCGTTAAGGAAACGAAGAAGATCCTCCAGCCGGATTTACCCATGGAAAAGGGGAATCTCGGTGTGCGGTGGGGGTGAAATCCTCCTTTGCCGGGGTACCGGCGTCCTGGTTTCACCCCCGGGTGACGTCATTTGCGTCGAGCTTCCTCATTAGAGGACTCGGAGATTAATTAATCTAAAAGCAATTAATTTACAGGTGGCCGGCGGGGGCTGTGCTGCCGTTGTCCGAATTTTGGGGGGTTTCGGTGAAGGATACCGCAGCTCTTCACTCGCCGGCGGGTGAAAAACCAGCGGCGGGTTTGGGTTTGAAACGTTTTCCCCGTTTTTTGCCTCAAATTTACGTTGAGGACGCTCCCGTTGTTCGTTCCGCGGGGAAAAAAGGGGGGAAAAAAGGCTTTTTTTGCTGAAAAAAAAGGTCGATCTGATGTGAAGAAATGGAAGTTTTGTACCTCTCCCCGCCCGCGGGGTAGTTACAGGCGGCGGGAGGCTGGAAAACAACCTCGTCAGTCGGCGCTGAGCCGGCGCGCGTCTCCCTTCGTTAATTTTCCGCTTAATTACCTGCCTGGCCTTATTACAGGCTCCTTCCAGAAGCGCCGGCTTTATCTTCTCTCGCCCTTTAGATCCCGCGTGGGCGTCGGGGCGTATTTAGGGTAAAACCGGGGGAAAACGGGTTCTGGGGAGGGAGATCCCCTGCCGGTTTTGGCGCGTAGCTCCGGCTGCTCAGGATTTGCCAGAAAATGGCCGGTTTCACCCCAAATACCTGCGCAAAGCGGCCGGGCAGCGTCGTCGCCGTCGTCGCCCGGCGCATCTCGGCCTCTGATCTTTTGCTGGTTTTTAGCGCTTCTCACCCCGAATAAAAACCCTTTTTTTTTTTTTTTTTTGCCTCAGCGTGGGTAAAAGCTGCTTTTTTTCCTGCTTTTTTCAGCCTTGCCAGCTTTTTTTTTTTTTCACCTGCTGCAGGAGGAGGGGAACAAAACTCCGTCTTCTCCTCATTTTTGGCTTCGATGCGCCTCATCCGGCCTCGGTTTCCCTCATAAAAATGCTGATTTCGGTTAAAAACGCTGATTTCGGTTAAAAATGCTGATTTTGGTTAAAATGCAGCTGGGCGCCGCGTTGAGGGGGGATTTTGGGGGGGGGGGGGGGGTCGATTCAAAAACAGGAGCGAAGGCGTTTGCTTCTTCTCGTTCGCTTCTTAATTAAATGGTTCTTTGCCTCTTAATTAGATGATCCGCGAGGATGAGGCTGATTTGGGATTTAAACGAGCGGAGGCTCCAGTTTTTTTGGGCATGGGGGGGCTACGCCGCTCCGTAGGGAATCCCCCGCTTCCCTTTGGAGCCGGCAGGAATTTTTCCAGCTTTATTTTTATTTCCCCAGGGATTTTTCTAATAGAGAGCCGCGTCTTCCCGTGGCGGAGCGGGGAAATCGAGGCACGGCGACGTAGGAAAGGCGAAACCACCCGGCTCTTCATCCCGGTGAGAAACCAACGCCGTCGCTCCGTGTTTTGGGAAACAGGGAGGGGAAAAAAGGGGGAAGCGAGGCCCCGTGCCGGGGTGGGGCTTGCCCGTTGGCTTGGAGCCGGCTGCGCCAACGCTCCGGCGTTGGGAGGAAGGGAACGGCCACGGTTGTCTCCGGCTCAGCCGCCAGAGCGGGAGGAAGCCAGCGGTGAGGATCGGCCGCGATCCCGCTTTTGCTTTCCGGTGAGATTCCTCCCCCCCCTCCTTCCCCCGTTGTTGTCACCGGTACCGGCATCGGGTGTAGCCATAGGGTGCGGCGGTAAATTTGGGAGCTTGGGGGGGGGGTGGGGGGGTGGGAATTTGGCCTCTTTTTCCCGGCGGCTCGCGGCACCGGTTCGCAAATCCCCGCCGCCGCGGCGAGCTGTCGGGCCCTGCGGCGGGATGCTGAGGACGCTGGGGGGGGGGGGGAGGGCGGTGCTTTTTCCTGCTATTCGGGATGTTTTTGTGTCCCTGTCGCATCCCTCATCCCCAATTTAAAGGGAGGGGGAACGATTCCTTCCTTTTTTCCAAGAAAAAAGAGCGGATCCCTTCCCCCGCGCCCCCCTTTTCCCCCCCTCCGCGGTTCCCCGCAGCCACCTCTTAATTTTAGCCCCTAGCTGCGAGGTTTCCGACTGCTCCCGGCTTAAATTAGCCGGCGGATCCCCCAAAATAGACGGCGTGCTTGCGGGGAGGGAGGCCGGATCCCGCTCCGGGATTTTTTTCCAGGAGGATTTTCCAATGTAAATAAGGATTCCTAGGTTTTGAAGTCCCATATTTCAAAGGAGTTGTCCGGACTCCGACCCCATCGCGGGGAAAGAGGAGCGACCTGTACCGTGATCCCGGGAATTCCCGGCGCTCCCCCCGGCGCTCGGGTGGGGCTCGGCCGGGAGGAGCCACCAGAAAGAGTTGTTTTTTTCCTGGGTTTTAAGGCTTTTTTTTTTTTTTTTTCCCCCTTTTCCGTCTCGGCTTCGGTTTGCGGCGGGGTGCGTGGCGCGGCCAGGGGAAACTGAGGCACGGAAGGGGTTTGGCTACGGTTGCGGCCGCCGTGTTTTCCTACCGTGCGCCGGCATTTCCTCATCCTCAAACTTTCCTCCTTGGATATTCCTTATCGGTGAAAATCTCTTCCGGATATCGGTGTTTTCCCAGTCCCAGGGGAAAAAAAAAAAACAAACAACAACCCAACGGGGTTTGATGACGCGGCTGTTAGGAGGGGACAGCCGGCGCTGCCGTGCCCCGAACGCACCTCGCCGCGGTGTCCCTCGGCACGGAGACGTCGCCGGCGGCTCTTCCCTCCCCGCTTGCCGATCCGGTGCGCGTTCCTCATCGGGATTCGGGGCCGGATGCTCGAGGTAGGACAGCGGAGAGGAATGAATTCCTTGGGTTTTTTACCGATTTCCCCTTTTGCGATAAGCAGGAGGATCTTGGATAAATTTTTCCTCACGGATCGATGCCAGCAGCCGGGGCATCGCCCCACGTGTCGCCAAACAGCTTTTGCCATCGCTCCGGAACATCCCTATTCCTTAAAAAAAAAAAAAAAAAAAAAAAAATCCATAATTGCCATCCCAAAGGGTCCTTTTTCCGCACCCCAACGCTCCTCCGGCTCAGGGACCGCGGGATAAGGGGCTGCGTTTTCATCCCCCGCGTGAATATTCCCTCTGCGGGGAAATCTTTTTCCAGGTGCAAATTTTTAGGCGCAGATTTTCTCTGGGCAACCGAGAAAAGGTGCGAAAAGGCTCAAGAGGGGCTCGAAAAGGCTTAAAAATGCTCAAGAGGGGCTCAAAATGGCTCAAAAAGGCTCAAGAGGGGCTTAAAAAGGCTCAAGAGGGGCTCAGAAATGCTTAAAAAGGCTCAAGAGGGGCTCAAAAAGGCTCAAGAGGGGCTCAGAAATGCTCAAGAGGGGCTCAGAAATGCTTAAAAAGGCTCAAGAGGGGCTCAGAAATGCTTAAAAAGGCTCAAGAGGGGCTCAAAAATGCTCAGAAAGGCTCAAGGGGGGCTCAAAAAGGCTCAAAAATGCTCAAAAAGGCTCAAGGGGGGCTTAAAAAGGCTCAAGGGGGGCTCAAAAAGGCTCAAGATGGGCTCAAAAATTCTCAAAAAGGCTCAAGAGGAGGAGAGGGGGAAGGAATTGGCTTCGTTTGCCACGGCGGTTGTCGCTCCCTCGCTTGATTTCGGCGCCTTCAAGCGGGAAGAGTTGAAGCCTCCGTCATCGAATCGCTGTTTTTGCGGGATCTTGACAAATTTTCACGTACCGAACCTTAAGTTGCTGAAAACGGGCCAAAAAACCCCAAAATGTTTGTGTCCCGAAGCCTAAATTGCTGAAAAAGGGCAGAAAAGAAACAAATTTTCATGGAGTTGAGGCATAAATTGCTGAAAAAGGGCAGAAAAGAAACAAATTTTCACGGAGTTGAGGCATAAATTGCTGAAAAAGGGCAGAAAAGAAACAAATTTTCACGGAGTTGAGGCATAAATTGCTGAAAAAGGGCAGAAAAGAAACAAATTTTCACGGAGTTGAGGCATAAATTGCTGAAAAAGGGCAGAAAAGAAACAAATTTTCACGGAGTTGAGGCATAAATTGCTGAAAATAGGCAGAAAAGAAACAAATTTTCACGGAGTTGAGGCATAAATTGCTGGGAACGGGTGGAAAGGAAACAAATTTCCGTGTAGCGAAGCCTAAATTGTTGAAAACGGGCGAAAAAGAAATAAAATTTTCATGTAGCGAAGCCGAAATGTCTGAAACCAGGCCGAAACGAAACAAAATTCTCACGAACCAAAGCCTAAATTGCCGAAAACAGGCGGAAAAGAAGTAAAATTTCAGGGACCGAAGCCTGAATTGATGAAAATGGGCAAAAATCCCATTTTGGGGTTTTACGCCTTTTCCAGGTCTTTTTTTCCTTCCCGAGCACAAAGGGAAAGGCCGCTACCCGCAGCCCTGAACTTTCCCAGCGTTCAGGCATTCCCGGCGTTCCCGGCAGCCTTCCTCCCGGCCCAGTGGGGCACTGGGATTTCCCAGAGCCCAGACTGGGAAAGAGGAGGCGGCGGGGGGAGAAATTGGGGTGAGGGACAACAATTTCTGTCCGGTGCCGGTGGAAGGCGTCGAACCGCCGCGCCGGGCGGGAGGGGACGGTGGCCCTTTGGCTCCCGTTTGTCCTCATCCCACCTCCGAAACGGAAAAAGTTGAATATTTCCGGGTGATGAGAGGCTTTTCCCCCTGCGAATCCCATTTTTCCCCCCGCGAATCCCCTTTTTTCCCTACAAATCCCCTTTTTTCTAATTATTTCCGTGCTTTTTCGCGGCGCTCTGGTTCCCCGGCGCGGCGCAAGGGGAGCTGAGCCGGGCGGCTTGCGGCCGCGCGTCCGGCAGGCGTTTTGGCGAGCGCCGGCGCTCCTCCCAATCCAGATCTCCGTGAAGACGTGCTTCCCTCCGTCCCCCTCTCTCCGCCGACGCCCGCGGCTCCGCCATCATCTCCTCGCGGCGCCGGTATTTCACGCCAGCGGCGCAGCCGCCGCCTCGACAGGCTGTCGTTACGCCGCCCGCTTTAATCCGCCCGGGATTAACGAAGCCGAATTCTGCATCGTCAGGATTTTTCCCTCGCCGGAGCCGCCAGGAACAGGATTACCGGCAACCGCGTTCCTCCCAGGGCCGCGTTCCTGATGCTGCCGGCATCACCGCGCTTCATTTTGAGCTGTTTTAGCGATCTTTTGCCGCTCCATCTCCTCTCCCCCACGCCGCTGTCAACCGAACGTGACCTCGGGAGCGTCTCCGGCTGTAGCGGCGCGTACGTCGGTCGCCGTTTGCGGGCGGGGAGATGTAACGGGTGTTTCTCAACCCCGAGAAGAGGCAATTGGGGGGGGGGGGGGAAGGGAATAAAGCGAGCAGCGTAGGCAGGATGAGGCCGCAGGTGCGGTTTCGGCAGCGCTCGCTAACGGTAACGATGGTGCGTCGGGAGGTTGAAGGCGAAGGTGGGGTTTCCAACCCTCTGTGTATTATTATTGTGTTTTTACGGATAAATTGAAGGGGCAGGACGATCCGGCAGCGCTCCGCGGTCTCGGTGGGATTATACCGCCTCGAAAGCCCAGCGCTTGACATCTCCCAGAGCCAACACCCGCCGACTGACGCGGCGTTCGACACCGCCGGGCGCGTGGCTCCTGCTGTACTTGAAACGCCGGCCCTCGGGGAGGTCACCCGGCTCAATTCATCCAGCGTCGGCCGCCGACTGGATTTCGCTGGCTCTTTGGCACCAGCCGGGGCGGGTTTCGGACGGGGAAAGCGCCTGACGCGGTTGTTAGGGCTGTAAAACACAGGGGGAACGACTGTTTCCCAGCGCTTCGCGGTGTTTGGCAGCGGCGGCTGACTGAAAACCCCAACCGGAGAACGGCTTGTGACGTCTTGCCGGGACGGTTCAGGGGTTGATGTGAAGAGCAGGGCTCGGCCGCGGTGGTTTCACCATCGGCTCTCGCTTTCCGGGTGCGGCTGTAACGCTGCAACCTGTTTCGTCCCTTTTTTCTGTCCCACGAGGCGTTGCCCGAGGTTGTACGTGACGTATTATCGTGAAAAATGCCCGTTTTGGCCTTATTCCTCCTCAGCTGAAAAACCACGCCTAGAACTGAACGCGTAAAGTGTCAAAATTGAATGAATATGACCGAAACGGGAGACAAAAACCCCCAACTTCCTTCCCCCTCCCTGCCTTAATCTCTATTATTTTTTATTTTAGCTTGTTGTTGGGTGGGGCTGGATTACGCGCGGCCACGAGGAGAGGGAATTGAAATGAAACCCAAAAATCTCTTTTGGGCTAGAAAAGCCGCTTTCCGCCGCTGCGCTCTCCCAACTTTTAACTCCGGACCCCGATTTTTTTTTTTTTTTTTTCCCCCCTAAAAATGCAAATCCTCGTGGATTTTGAGCTCTGAGCGCCCATTCCTGATTTTTCTCCCTCTCAAAAGCGACCTGGCGGAGAGGCCCGGCGTGCCTGGATTTAATTCCCTGAGTCGCTTTGTTATCAATAACGCCGCCAACGAGCTTGAGATAGAGAAAGGGAAAGCGTCTGGAATTAATTTCCTGGGACGTGTTGACGTTGAGGATCTCCGCCCTCCGTGTTATAACTTGCTTTTAAGCATTTTTTTTTCCTTTTTTTTTTTTTTTTTTTAAATTTTGCAGATTAATTTTAAAGCCGGGCCTAGGAAGACAGCCGTCTCTTGAGTTGGCGTGGAAGAGCTTTGCTCCTCGGCGCGATGTCCGCCAAGGTGCCGATCTACCTGAAGAGGGGCAGCAGGAAGGGGAAGAAGGAGAAGCTCCGCGATATCCTCTCCTCCGACATGATCAGCCCGCCCTTGGGGGACTTCAGGCACACGATCCACATCGGTAGCGGCGGAGAGAGCGACATGTTTGGGGACATCTCCTTCCTTCAGGGCAAATTTCATCTCCTCCCCAGGACCGAAGGCAGCCTTGACTCCGATAAGGACAGCCCCGACGCGGCGCCGTTCGAATTCTCCAGGACGGCCACCATCTCCGGACGCGAGCAGCCGTCCTCGGAGACTTCCTCTCCCCTCCTCAAAAACGCCATCTCCTTGCCCGTCATCGGGGGGCCGCAGGCGTTGACGCTGCCCTCGGCGCAAGCCCCGCCGAAACCGCCGCGGTTGCACCTGGATGACAAAGCCCAGCCGGCACGAGGCCGGGAAGGCGAGGAGGAGGAGGACGGCGAAGGCAGGGGCGCCGCCTCGCCGCCATATCCTTGCGCCTCCCGTTTCGCCGCCCCGACGAACGGCTTCACCGAGGAGAAGGGCGACGCCGAGCCGCCCTTCCTCTCCCACGCCGGCTCCCTCCTCTCCCTCCACGTGGATTTGGGGCCGTCCATTTTGGAGGACGTCCTGCAAGTGATGGAGAAACATCAAGCAGAGAGAGTGGGCGGATCTATACAGGATTCGGGCAGGCAGGAAATCTTGACGTGAAGACGACTCGAGGTAAAGACGATGAGAAATGGATGATTATTATTATTAATTATTTGGGGTTTTGGCTCTTAAATTACAGCTCAAACTCCCAAGTTTGACTCCGCGCGCCTTCCCTAACCGGCGCGCTGACAGCGATGTGTTGTTTCCTCTCGCAGAGCCCGTCGCGCGAACGGGACGTGAGCGTTTCTCCTCAGCGCCGCTCCCCGCAGATCTCCGGCTGTTCCCTCGGCACGGGGAGAATTAAAAAAAATAACCACCCTACGAAGCCAAGACGAAACGGGCAGCGCTCGCTGCCGGATTATATCACCGCTTGCCCGGATCAACTTCACCTTTAGCGATGGATCGAGCCGTAGGACTGCGCTGACCGGTAGAAAATAAGACACCGCGCCGTTCGAAATGTTTGTTGTACTGGACGGGGTGAAACAGCGACGGTTGAATTCCCGAAAATCTCAGCTGGGAGGAGTTTTGGGGTTTCGAGGGGTGTTTTTTTTTTACTTGAAGATGGGCTGCGCTCGGTCGAGGTGAAGGTGTGACGCTCGCTGTTTGCCAACCACCGGAATCATCAGGGTGATGTCAACCGTCAGCCTTCGACTTGATTTAATTTGTTTTAAAGATCCCGCAAATCGGTAAATCTAGCGGTTACGCGGCAAAAGGCTCCATCGGGCTTTAACGTTGCGTGGTCTCTAAGGAGAAGCTAAAAGCTCTCTGCGGAAAAGCTAAAACAACCCTCTGGGGCTGTATTTTGGCAACTAAATCTGTGGTTGGGAGTTAAAGTCGTAAATAAGATGCAAAAAAAAAAAAAAAAAAAAAAAAAACAACCAAAAAAAAAAAAACGTGAAGTGAAGGGTGAGCGACCGCCCGGCCAGATTCCTGCGCCACGGGGTGAAATTCATTCTCCCGCAAGACGCCGTCTCCATCAATCGCAGATTGTTTGGACGGACGGAGAAACGAGGGGGTGAAACGCTTCGGCACGCAGAAAGGAATGCGAATCCCTTCTGCTTTTTAAAAAATAATAATAATAATAATAATAAAAAAGAAAAAAAAAGGGCTGGAAATGCCAATTCCGCTGACGTCGGGGTGCAAGACCTTAACGCTCGGCTGCGAGGGCTTTCATTCTCTTTCCCGGTCTCTGAATCGAGGACAAGAGAAGCCTGTTGGACGCAGTAACGGTGTAAAAGCAAGCGGGACCTCGTTTCCTCGATGCCGTCGTTAATGAACCGCCTCGTTTTTAACCGTTTCTGGTAGTTTTAGCCCAGAATGAGGGTGGGAGTCCCCCCAGTAAGGAGTTAAGGCACCTCGCGAAGAGCACGCTGACTTTTTGCCGGAGCCGGACCGTGTATTTCTTTACATCATCGATTGCTGTTTCCTCCAGGTATCGTTAAATAACGAGTCATTAGATTAATGAGCTCGGAGCTCATCGCCACACAATCGTGTCCCGGCTCTTGCTTACTCTTGCCCATCCGCATTCGGAGTGAAGACCAAACCACTCTGTTTTGGTGGAAACGCCAAAGATTTGGGGTTAAACCAATTTTTCAAGCCTTCAGTCTGCAAAATAATTAAGAAAAATGAGGTTAATTGAGCTCGATCTGGGAAGCGGCTGGGTTTAATTTTGGTTTTGTGTGTTACGGTTCCATCCTTACCCGGTCTAAACTGACGGCGCTTCCTCCGAACAACACCCATCCGCGTGGCGGCGACTTATTTTTATTTATTTTAGGGTTTTTCTTACCAGAAATAACCCCGGGGGCGTTGTAGAGCATCGTTTATAATCAATTTACCCCGGCGATGGCGTATTTTCATGGGAGCCGTGGCTCAGAGCGTCAGCCCTGCTCGGTTTCCCAATATCCTCTTCGCTTGCGAAGACGCCGCAGCTGCCGTTCGGTCAAACAATTTGAAGGAAAAAAAGCCCGGAATGGATAATTTTGGGTGGTTTTCAGAGCATTTTGCTTGGTTTTTATGTGGCTTAACATTCTCGGGTGGGTCGCGACAATGCGGCGGTGCTCGTTTTCATGGATTTCCCCTTAATTAGGGAATGAAATGGAGCCGGGGATGACGAGGTTTGAGTTTGTCCCTCAACCTCTGCCTAATTAGCGTCAGCGATTACAAAACCTCGCCGAGAACCGGCACCGGATCTGGGCAAGGCCGGGGAGCTGCTTCCCCGCGTTTCGAAATAACGCCACGGAGGTAACGGCCAAAATCCCTTTTTTCTCCCCATTTTTTTTTTTTTTTTGCTCCGTCCACTTGTTACGAGCCGGGGGACGGATCTGGGCCGTTAAACGGCTTTAATTCGGTACCTCAGAGGGATCCATCCCGCTCCGGTGCTGGTATCGCGGCGCCTTCCCGAGCCGCCAGCTCGGCTCCCGTTTCTCTTCCAGCTCTCGGAGTTGGGATTACAAGGGGCTAAGTGGAAAAATTGCTTTAATTTGCTGGATTTTGGTGGTTTCCTACTGGGGAAAAGGCGACGCCCCCGCGTCTGCCACGCGCCTCCTCCCGCGCCACTGCCCTCTCTTCCCCGCTATATTTGATGTAAACCCCCCCCAAATTAACCCAATTTTTTCCCTCATTTTTCATCACGGTCTCATCTCCTTCGCTGCAAAAAAACCCACGTTTAATTAATTTTTAGCTGTTAGCAATAAAATCATTTGGGATTCCCCCCACCGCGGGGGTTTCCGCACAGGACGGGGGCTTCCTTCATCTCCTCCTCCTTCCCTCCCTAATTAATCCCTCCTCAAATTGCCGATTTATGCAAACAGCTCTTGCTAAACCCGGTGGTTGTTTTTTTTTGGGGGTTTTTTTTTTTTTATACCCCGTTCTAAGAAGCGTGAGTCACTCGGGCGGGAACGCTGTTCCCTGCTGTGACTCAGCCGGCATGTGCCGAACAACCTCTTTCCCCCTCGCTTTTTCGGGGAGATTTACGGCAAAATAAGTCAACGAGGAGTTTGGATTCATTTCGGGGAGGGGGCAACGGGTATTCACAAGCGGAGGGTTTGGGGGGTACAGGCTGACGCTCGGCTGTTGGCGGTCCTACCTACCCCGCAACTTCGTTATCCCAAGATTTCCGGGCAGCGGATTAACGACGCAATCAACTTGGCGAACGCCTACGCCGACATTTGGTGTTCGACCCCCCCCCCCCCCCCCCGCTGCGGGTTTGGTGCGCCTGACACCGGCACAACGCCTGTAGCCGGAGCGTCACAGCCGTTAATCACGGTGACGGAGCGTTGATTTTTATTGACGGGGCAGGAAAATAAAAAGCGGCTGCGTGTAGGCAAATAACAGCCGGCGTGGGATTAAGGGGAGGAGGAAGGGCGGGGGAAAGGTTTAACCTTAAAGGTAACCGAGAAAACCAATTTCCCAGCATGCAGGGGAAAAGAAAATAAAAGACAGAAAAGTGGAAATAACAAAGAAAAGCGAGAGAGGAATTCACCTGGCCCCTGTTTTCGGACAAACCACGCTTGCCGGGGGGTTGGCGGGCAACCTTGTGTCTGCCTCCCCGCCCTGCAGGATGAATTTTGAGATCTGTTTTGGTAAAAAGGGAAAAGGTTCAAAAATTTACATTTTCTGCATGAATTTCAAAAGAAAACGAGGCTCGGGGGGGGGGGGGGGGGTTTGGGGCGCGGTGGTGGTCGTGCCGGCACCGGGCGCTGAAACCGTAAATACCTGTGGGGAATCTCTACGGAGGTTTGCGATCCGATGGGGCGGACCCTGATTTATCCCTCGTTTCGTCCTCCCCCGTCCCTCTTTCCTTGTCGCCTCCTTCATCCGCCGCGCTCCTCCTCCTCCCATCCCAACAGCCTTCATCCCTCCCCCCTTGCTTTTCCTCATCTCCCATCCCTCCCGCCTCCGTTCTTGCCCCTTTTCCTTCACCCCAGGTTTTTCCTCTTCCTCTTCCTCCTCCATTTTGCCCCTCGCTCTTCCTCCCCGCCGCCCTTCATCCTCCCTCCCCCTGTACCTCCTCCGTTTTCTTAGAATCATGGAATCGTTGAGGTTGGAAAAGACCTTTAAGGTCATCGAGTCCAACCGTTAACCTCGCGCTGCCAAGGCCACCGCTAAACCACGTCCCTCAGCACCACATCTCCCCGGCGTTTAGATACCTCCAGGGGTGGGGACTCCACCGCCTCCCTGGGCAGCCTCTTCCAATGCTTGACAACCTTTTCCGTGAAGGAATTTTTCCTAATATCCAACCCAAACCCGCCCTGGCGCAACTTGAGGCCATCTCCGCTCATCCCATCGCTTGTAACTTGGGAGAACCTCCTTTCAGGTGGTGTGGAGAGCGATGAGGGCTCCCCGAGCCTCCTCTTCTCCAGACCAAACCACCCCAGCTCCCTCAGCCGCTCCTCCTAAGTTCTCCAGAACCTTCTCCTTGTGCTCCAGACTCTTCGCCGGCTTCGTTGCCCTTCTCCGGCCACGCTCCGGCACCTCAACGTCCTTCTTGTCGTGAGGGGCCCAACACTGAATGCGGCGTTCGAGGTGCGGCCTCATCAGGGGGACGATCTCTTCCCCAGCCCACTGGCCACGCTGTTCCTGATACAGGCCAGGATGCTGGTGGCCTTCTTGGCCACCTGGGCACGCTGTTGGCTCGTATTCAGCCAACCGTCGACCGACGCCCCCAGGTCCTTTTCTGTTTTCCAGCCGCTCTTCCCTACGCCTGTAGCGTTGCGTGGGGTTGTTGCGAGCCGAGTGCTGGACGCGGTACTGAGCCTTGTTAAACCTGGGCCCGTCGCTCCAGCCTACCCAGACCCCTCTGTAGAGCCTTCCTCGCCCAACTCGGCGGCGTCAACAAACTGAGGGTGCGCAAATCCCCTCGTCCCCGATCGTTGAGAAAGACGTTAAACGGGACTGGCCCCAGTATGGAGAACTGGGGACGCTACTGGCGACCGGTCGCCAACTGGATTCAACTCCATTCACCACAATGGCCGTCCCGCCATTTTGCCCAGCGAAGCGTACGCTTGTCCAAGGCACGAGCAGCCATTTTCTGCGGGGGAACGCTGTGGGAAACGGTGCCGAAAGCCTTGCGAAAGCCCGGGCGGGCAACATCTGCGGCCCTTCCCGGGTCATAAACCTGGGCTGGCCGGGCCCGAGCCCCGGCTGTCCCGCACGGGCCGCGTTCCTCACGCACCCGCACCCCTTTCCCTCCAATTTCTCCCTTTCCCTCTAATTTCCCCCTTTTCCCTTCATTTTCTATCATTTCTATGATATTTCTATCACTTTCTATGATTTCTATGCCATTTCTATCGCATTCTATGATTTCTATGCCATTCTGTCTATATTTTCTGTGGCATTTCTATGACATTCTATGATTTCTATGCCATTCCTTATGATTTCTATGCCATTCTTTCTATATCTATGACATTTCGACGACATTCTATGATTTCTATGCCATTCTTTCTATGATTTCCATGACATTTCTATGACATTCTATGATTTCTACGACGTTCTTTCTGATTCCTATGTCATTTCTATGACATTCTACAATTTCTACGACATTTTCTATAATTTCCATGACATTCTGTGATTTCTATGCCATTCTTTCTACGATTTCTATGACATTTCTGTCACATTCTATGATTTCTATGCCATTTCTGTGGCATTCTACGATTTCTATGCCATTTTCTGTAATTTCTATGACATTATGTGATTTCTATGCCATTCTTTCTATCATTTCTATGACATTTCTGTCACATTCTATGATTTCTATGCCATTTCTATGGCATTGTATGGTTTCTATGCCAGTTTTCTATGATTTCTATGACATTACGTGATTTTTGTGCCATTCTTTCTATGATTTCTATGACATTTCTGTCACATTCTAGGATTTCTATGACATTTCTATGGCATTGTATGGTTTCTATGCCATTCTTTCTATGATTTCTATGACATTACGTGATTTTTGTGCCATTCTTTCTACGATTTCTATGACATTTCTGTCACATTCTATGATTTCTATGCCATTTCTATGGCATTCTATGGTTTCTATGCCAGTTTTCTATGATTTCTATGACATTACGTGATTTTTATGCCATTCTTTCTATGATTTCTATGACATTTCTGTCACATTCTAGGATTTTGTGACATTTCTATGGCATTGTATGGTTTCTATGCCATTCTTTCTATGATTTCTATGACATTACGTGATTTTTGTGCCATTCTTTCTATGATTTCTATGACATTTCTGTCACATTCTAGGATTTTGTGACATTTCTATGGCATTCTATGGTTTCTATGCCATTCTTTCTATGATTTCTATGACATTACCTGATTTTTATGCCATTCTTTCTATGATTTCTATGACATTTCTGTCACATTCTATGATTTCTATGCCATTTCTATGGCATTCTATGGTTTCTATGCCAGTTTTCTATGATTTCTATGACATTACCTGATTTTTATGCCATTCTTTCTATGATTTCTATGACATTTCTGTCACATTCTAGGATTTCTATGCCATTTCTATGGCATTGTATGATCTCTAAGCCATTCTTTCTGCAATCCCTATGACATCCCCACGACATCCCCACGACATCCCCACGACATCCGTTGCTTCTATGCCTCCTCCCCCCCCCCCCCATCCCTCGCGCGTCTCCCCTCAGCTTTTCCCGCCCTTTTCCTTCCCGCGCATGCGCAGCGGCGGGAAAGCCCGCGCACGCGCAGCGGCCCCCCCCCTCCCTCCGGCCGCGCATGCGCACCGGGCGGCGCAGGGCCCCGGCGGCGGCGGAGGGAAGATGGCGGCGGTGGTACAGAATGTGGTGAAGCTGTGAGCGCGTCCTTGTCCTTGTCTTTTCCCTCCTTTCCTTCCTCCGTGGCGGGGAGCCGGGGGTGGGGGAAATGGGGGTCTCTCCCCTCACCGTGTCGCGGGCGGGATTAAGTTTCCCCCTGGGGGGGGGGTGGGGGGGGGACGGGGGACACGGGACCGGTCATTGTTCGGGGGGGAACTTTGCGGGGGGGGGGGGGTTGTGTGTGTGTGTGTGTGTGTAGAATTTCTCCGTACGGATCCCTGAGGGGAGACCCCACCCTATATGGCGCTGTAAGGGGGCTTATAGAGCCCTGGGCGGGGGGGTTCGCTGAGAGGGGGCCTATAGAGTCCTCCCCCTGTATGGCCTACGAGAGCGTCCTATAGAGGCCAGGGCGGGGGGGGGTCATCCCTATACATCCCTGCGAGAGGGTCTTATAGATGCCGGGGGGGTGCGCTTACCCCCGTCAGGCTCTTTGAAAGGGGCCCGGTGGAGTGGGAATTACCCCCTATACCGTCCTGGGAGGGGTCCTATAGAGCCCAGGGGTGTCCCCCTCCCCATCTGGCCCCGTCAGGGGGGCTCTGTAGAGCCCTGCGTGCGGATGGGCCCCTGTGTGGGTGGCCCTACGAGTGACACCCCCCCCCATATGGCCCCATATGGGTTCCTATATGTCCTCAGGGTGGGGAGGGGTCCCTGCTTTACGGTCCTATACGGCTGTGCCCTATAGAGCCCTGGGAGTGGGGGGGGGGTCTCCTCAAGATGTCCTTGTCAGAGGGGAAGCTATAGAGCCCCTGGGATGGAGGTTCCTCTCCCTATACAGCCCTCTGAGAGGGACCCTATAGAGCCCCAGGGGTGGGGGTCCCCCCATATAGCCCCCCATATAAGGCTGAGGGTAGGGGTCTACCCCCTATACAGCCCTACAAGGGAAGCGGGGGCCAGCTATACCCTTGAGGAGGTATATAGCCCCCCTGCTATGGCAAGGGGTCCCCTATATACGCTGTAAGGGAGGGCCATCCTGCCTGGGTGGGATTTGTGGACTTGGAGATGTTTGTTGACTTTTTTTTTTGGCCTCTCCCAGTGGGGTTTTTTGGCATTTCCAGGGCTTTTTTGGTGTTTCCAGTTGGTTTTTTGGCATTTCCAGGGTTGTATTTTTGGCACTTCCAGTTGCGGGTTTTTTTAGCATTTCCAGTTGCGTTTTTTTTTTTAGCATTTCCAGTTGCCTTTTTTTGGCATTTCCAGTTGCCTTTTTTTGGCATTTCCAGTTGCCTTTTTTTGGCATTTCCAGTTGCCTTTTTTTGGCATTTCCAGGTGTTTTTTGGCATTTCCAGTTGCCTTTTTTTGGCATTTCCAGTTGCCTTTTTTTGGCATTTCCAGGTGTTTTTTGGCATTTCCAGGTGTTTTTTTGACATTTCCAGGTTTGGGGTTTTTTGCGCATTTCCAGTTGTGTTCTTTCGGCATTTCCAGTTGTTTTTCTTGGCATTTCCAGTTGGGTTTTTTGTGTTTCCAGGATTTTTTTGCATTTCCAGGGTTCTCTTTTGGCATTTCCAGGTGGTTTTTGGCATTTCCAGGGTTCTCTTTTGGCATTTCCAGGCTGTTTTTGGCATTTCCAGGCTGTTTTTGGCGTCTCCCTTTAGCTGGCGGCGCCTCGGCCACGGCACCGTTCTCTCCCTGCTGCAGTTTCCTCCAAAACCTCCATTCTCGGTGGGGCGTTGGTGCAAAACGGGGCGCGATTTGCACCCCCCCAGGTCTTCTCCGATGAGACGAGGGTTCGTTAAGAGGCATTGGGGTCTCCTCTGACGAGCTGGGGTTCGTTAAGCGAGGTGACGGCCCTGGGTCCGTCTGTCCTGCAGCCTTTCCGCCTGCAGATGCGTTAGCGAAGCCGCTGGAGAAACTCCTGGCCGGCCGGCGTTTTTGGGACCCCTTTCTTGGATCGTTCCTGAGAGAAGCACAAACCGTGAGCCACAAAACACCTTTTTCAGACTTTTTTTGCCCCAAATCGACGAGCCGGCGCTTCGCAACAGCGCGACTTCGCCGGCGCTCCCGTGGATCCGCAGCTTTCAGTGAAGCTGAGCGGCGAAACAGCATCTCGCCTTACCCGACTTCGTCACGCAAATGTATTTTATCTATTTTAGAAGCTGCCGTTGGGTTTCCAAGCTGGATTTTTGCGGTCGCAGCTTGCCGGCGATGATGGTGGAGAGGAGCACGGCAAGAATTTGGTTTTTTTTTACTTTTTAAAGCCGTTCCCCGGGCTGTTCTCGTCTCTCCGGGTACCGTCGGCGAAGAGTTTGGTCTACAAATCCTTCCTTGCTTTATTTGTCTCCGAACGACGGCAGGACGGTCCGCTCCGACGACTTTTTGGGGTTTTAAATCGCTCCCCTTCCCGCGCAGGTGCGCGTTACCCACCTCAGCACGAAGCCCGCCGTGCCTTTTCCCGGCGGTTTTGGGGATGGAAGTAGTCACGTTGTTGTTTTTTTGGCTGTTTCCGTGCCGTGATCTCTTACCGACGGTGCTAAAACGCGTAAAACCACCCGGTTATTCCCGCAGCGATCCGCTGACGCGACGTGCTTTACTGGAAGCTGCTCTTTGAGGGCGCTTGGGACTTCCTTCGCAGCTGTAGGAGGCTCTAAGCCACGCCGAGTCCGCGGGGAGCGATAATCGGGTTCGTTAGAGCTGCTTAAAACGCATTAGTCCTTCCCGACAGCCTCGTTAGCTCTTTGCTTGGCCATTCGGCGCAGATTTTAAGCGGCGCCTCTCCTCGGCGGGGCTTTCTCGAGGTTGTTTTGCGGTTGCGCGTGGGGATCGGTGAGCGTCCGGGCCTCGAAGCGCCCCTCGGTTTTGGGGACGAAGACCTCCGGGCGGCGGCAGGGAAGATTACGGGGTTGTACGTCGGAGCCGGAGCCGAGATCTCCGCTCTTACTGTGTCCCGTGACCCCTCTCCATCCCCTCAGCGCTCAGGGAGCGCTTTAAAACCCATTTCACGAAGCTTTTTTAGGTTCCGAAGCCAAATCCCGGTGCGTTTCTCACCCATCCGAGGAGCCTTCCGTTAATTTGCAGTTAAAACAAGCGCAGATGATTGTTTTGGGGGCCGATCGCCTCTTTTTTTTTCCCCCTCTCCAAACTAAAATCAAGCCAGCGGCAGAGAAAGAAGTTGGACAACCAAACTCTTTTTGGGTTTGTATTACCATAAACACCAAGTTTTCCTCCTCTGTGCAATCCTCCTCTTGGCAGGGCTTCACCTGGACGCTACGAGGAAGTTTTGGGGCTCCGCGTTGCCGGTTATCGGGGCGCAAACGGAGCTTTTGAGGAGCGGCGCGGTGATTTAGGAGGAAATTAAAAGCTTCGGGAGGGATTTACATCCCCGTTGCCTGCGCCTGAGCCTGGGGTTTGGGCTCCCTCTGCAGTCAGCAGAGAGAAAAAGGCGATTTGGGACTTTTCTCATCGCTTTTAATTGCTGCTGGGACACCGTTCCCCCTTCCAAAATCGCTGCCGTCGCACCAAATCCGCTGCGACGATCCCCGTTTCTCCGTCACGGCTCGGGCCGACCCGGCTCCGTAAGGAAACGAGCGCGGCAATCCTCATTTGCATTTAAGATTTACCAATATCATCTTCTTAATTATTCCCTCTCTGCCCGTTGGTTTTCTTCTGGCCGTCTCCCCGCGCATCCGACTTTTCCTTGCGCTGGAATAAAAACCCCGCGACGAAGCGATTTCTGTCCCGTCTCTTTTTCCTCCGTCGGGCGAGTTATTTCACCTACCGCGCGTGCCGAGGAGTCTTTCGCCTCGTTAGTTGCTCGTCTAAATTAGCCGTCTCAGGAGCGTGGGTGATTACGGGGCTCCTTGGGCTCGGTGCAGTCGTTCCAGCCGGTATTAAAGCGCCAAAATCAATATATATTGATATAAACAAAGAGCGCGTCTCCTCTCGTGGCGCCAGGGAGGGGAAAGCTCGGTCTCCGGCAGCCGAACGGACTCTGGGCTCTTCCCCTCTCCCTGCCACGCGCGGTGGGGAGATTTCACCATCCAAATGACTGTAATTACAGCTGACGGCCTCCGCTTGAAGGAGGGATGTGGCACGAAGAGGCCGTGCTCTTAAAAAAGAGGATGGGGCACGATTAATGCACTTAAGGAAGGCAGAGAGACGCCCGCGGCCGCTCGAATCCAGTAATAACGCGTAGGCGCCGGTGCGGGCTTCTCAGAAAAGGTTTTGCGGGAGTGAAGAGTGCCGAGGGGATCTCTTAGCGATGCCACGTTTTTGTCTGCCGGCGGCGCGGAAGGGTACAATCGCCGGTCGCGGTGGTCCCCGCGTCTCTGTGCTTTCGCCGGGCGAGGGGACGTCTCTGTCCTCCGAAAATAATCGCGGCGTGTCGCATCTTCACCTTGCAGAGGTGGTGTTTCAGGCCAAGCTTCCTCCGAGCGCGGGTCCGGGAAGGAACGCGGCGTTTCCCTCTCCCGGCGGATGCGTGCCGGGGCTGGAATTAAGGATCGGGGTGGTTGGGATGAGCGCTGAGCCTCTTTTTCCCCCCGGCAGCCTCGGGGAGCAGTACTACAGGGATGCCATGGAGCAGTGCCACAACTACAACGCCCGGCTGTGCGCCGAGAGGAGCGTCCGCCTCCCTTTCCTCGATTCCCAGACCGGGGTGGCCCAAAGCAACTGCTACATCTGGATGGAGAAACGTCACCGAGGGCCAGGTACACCGGGAAAACGCCGGACTGGGGACAAGGAATCGGTGCGTGTCGTCGCCTCGGATAATTTTGGGGTTTTTTTTATGAAAGGTTTAGCCGCCGGGCAGCTTTATTCCTACCCCGCGCGCCGCTGGCGGAAGAAACGCCGTGCTCATCCTCCGGAGGACCCGAGGCTTTCCTTCCCTTCTATCAAACCAGGTAAATCCGTCCCGCCGCCGCTTTCTGCAGGCGGTAAGGGGTGCGGGTTTTGGCAATACCGTGCCCGAATAGCGCCGGATGATGGCGAACAGCAGCGAGGGTTGGTAAATCCCTTCGCCTGACCCCGCCGTGGCGGGGGAGCTTGCGAACGTGGCTGCGTAAGACGGGATCTGGCCGCGTTCAACGTTCCGCACTGATTTTTCTCTTCCTTTTTCCCTCCGCCGGCTCCTCGCAGACACGGATCAGACCCTGAAGAAGGAAGGGCTGATCTCTCAGGACGGCAGCAGCCTGGAAGCCCTGTTGAGGACCGACCCATTGGAGAAACGTGCCCTCCCGGACCCCCGCATCGACGACGACAGCCTGGGCGAGTTCCCCGTCACCAACAGCCGCGCGCGGAAGGTACGGCAGAGAGCTGGGCTCCTCCCCGATGTCGGGAAAGGGAGCTTCAGGGGAAAACACGCCCGTCTCCATGACGCCACTCTGATTTTCCACACTCTCTGCTTTCTCTGCGTCTTTCAGCCGCAGAAGAAGGATTTAGGATGGATTTTGGGGGGCAGAGGTGATGCTACCGGCCTCGTGGGGCTACCGGAGAGCGGGAAGCCAGGGTTTGGCTCCCTACGGCGATGTCCTGTAGGCAGGTGGATGTTCCCTTCCTCACGATCCGGTTAGAAACTCCCCGAGTTCCCAGGAAGGGGGGTTCTGGCCCCAAAATTGAGTGAAAGAGAGATTCTGGCTCCAAAATTCAGGGGAAGGAAGATTTTGGCCCCAAAATTCAAGGGGAGAGGGAGGTTCTGACCCCAAAATTTAGGGGAAGGGAGGTTCCGGCCCCAAAATTGAGGGAAAGGGAGATTCTGGCCCCAAAATTCAGGAGAAGGGAGGTTCTGGCCCCAAAATTGAGGGGAAGGGATATTCTGGCCCCAAAATTCAGGAGAAGGGATATTCTGGCCCCAAAATTCAGGAGAAGGGAGGTTCTGGCCCCAAAATTTGGGGAAAGGGAGATTCTGGCCCCAAAATTGAGGGAAAGGGAGATTCTGACCCCAAAATTGAGGGAAAGGGAGATTCTGGCCCTAAAATTGAGGGAAAGGGAGATTCTGGCCCCAAAATTGAGGGCAAGGGAGTTTCTGGCCCCCAAGTTTGGGATCAGGGAGGTTCTGGCCCCCAAACTGAGGCTTTTATTGTGTCTCAGCCCCCAGTTTAAGGCTCTGCGCTGGGCGTCCGCACCCAGGACAGCCTTCATCCCTCGTTGACCCGCGGACCCGTGCGAAACGGCCGCGGCGGGGGGGGGATCTGCCGGGGTTTCGAGGTGCCGGTCCCCGTCCCCGCCGTCTCTCCCCTTCCCCGGCTTCGTTTTTTTCCCCGTGAGCCCCGCGAGCGCAGGTTTTTCATCGCCTCCTCTTGCTGCTTTTTGGTTCCCTGAGCAGAGACGCGCTCCGAGACATCTTGTCAAGCCGAGCTCCTTTTATTCCTTATCTGCAAAGCTTTTTTTCCCTTTCTTTATAGTCAATTTATCTTTAAAAAGAGATTTCTAGCGGTCGCACAGGAGTAAGAAGGATGTTCAGCCAGCTCTTCAAAGCGCTGCCTTCTCTGCGAGCCCTTTGAGAACGGGCTCCGGAAGAGAAAGCAGAGTTAAATTTTAAAATGAAGACATGGGAAGGAAGAAAAAGCCGAGGGCGAGCGTTTAGCGAGGTTACAAGTGTCTGGTTTCATCGATAAACTAAGCCAGGGTTGTTCTAAATCACGAGAACCGGTTCTGGAAAGGGTTGTGACTGGTTGCAAGTCGAAGCCGCCTCTGTTGCTTGGGAATTTGGGCCGCTCTGCTGCTGATTTGCCCTCTTCCCCTTGCGGTTGGCTCGTGGGGTGTTTTTAATGCCAGGAAAAAGCTGTTTTTTACCACGTATTTAATGATTTTCCCGGCTGCTGTGTTTACCCTGTCCCTGCAATTAATCCCCGCCTGGCGCGAAAGGGCTTTACGCAACCGCTAATGAAGCTCGGAGCAGGAAGCCCTGCTTTGACGGAGAAAAAAGAGAGTTGGGGAGAGAGGAGAGAGCAAATTTGCCTTCTGCAGAAAAAAGAGGCTCGGATCTTCCCCCTTCTCACCCTGATTTGGCACAACTCAGAAGCTTCTTTAAATATTAAGGCTCTACCAAGGTTTAGAGGTGGCTAAAACCTTCCCTGCTATCCATCCTTCACCAGACTCGCCCGTGCTTTACTGTTAATTGATGTTGGGATTGTAGGAGCTCCCCGTTCCCCCCTCGGCGCCCCCCGTTCCCCCCTCGGCGCCCCCCGTTCCCCCTCGGCGCTGCCCGTTTCCCCCTCGGCGCTGCCCGTTCCCCCCTCGGCGCCCCCCTTCCCCCCTCAGTGCCCCCGTTTCCCCCTCGGTGCCCCCGTTCCCCCCTCAGTGCCCCCGTTCCCCCCTCGGCGCTGCCCGTTCCCCCCTCGGCGCCCCCCTTCCCCCCCCTCAGTGCCCCCGTTCCCCCCCTCGGTGCCCCCGTTCCCCCTCGGTGCCCCCGTTCCCCCCTCGGCGCCCCCCTTCCCCCCTCAGTGCCCCCGTTCCCCCCTCGGTGCCCCCGTTCCCCCTCGGTGCCCCCGTTCCCCCCCTCAGTGCCCCCGTTCCCCCCTCGGTGCCCCCGTTTCCCCCTCGGTGCCCCCGTTCCCCCCTCAGTGCCCCCGTTCCCCCCTCGGCGCTGCCCGTTCCCCCCTCGGCGCCCCCCTTCCCCCCTCAGTGCCCCCGTTCCCCCCTCGGTGCCCCCCTTCCCCCCTCAGTGCCCCCGTTCCCCCTCGGCGCCCCCCTTCCCCCCTCAGTGCCCCTGTTCCCCCTCGGTGCCCCCGTTCCCCCCTTGGCGCTGCCCATTTCCCCCTTGGCGCCCCCGTTCCCCCTCGGCGCCCCCCTTCCCCCCTCGGCGCCCCCGTTCCCCCCTCGGCGCCCCCGTTCCCCCCTCGGCGCTGCCCGTTCCCCCCTCGGCGCTGCCCGTTCCCCCTCGGCGCCCCCGTTCCCCCTCGGCGCCGCCCGTTCCCCCCTCGGCGCCGCCCGTTCCCCCCTCGGCGCCCCCCGTTCCCCCCTCGGCGCCGCCCGTTCCCCCCTCAGTGCCCCCGTTCCCCCTCGGCGCCCTCCTTCCCCCCTCGGTGCCCCCGTTCCCCCCTCGGTGCCCCCGTTCCCCCCTCAGTGCCCCCGTTCCCCCTCGGCGCCCCCCTTCCCCTCCTCAGTGCCCCCGTTCCCCCCTCGGTGCCCCCGTTCCCCCCTTGGCGCTGCCCATTTCCCCCTCGGCGCCCCCGTTCCCCCCCTCGGCGCTGCCCGTTCCCCCCCCGGCGCCCCCCTTCCCCCCCCGGCGCCGCCCGTTCCCCCCTCGGCGCTGCCCGTTCCCCCCTCGGCGCTGCCCGTTCCCCCCTCGGCGCTGCCCGTTTCCCCCGCGCCCAGCGGGGAGCAGCAGAGCACAGAGCAGACCAAGGTGTGCAATATTGCTCTGTAATTTTGCTAAAACCCAATATTTTCCCCTTCCTGGGCTTTTCTACATGAATATTTTCTCCAAACCTCGTCTCTTTTTGCCTTTTCCTTGGTTACTCTTTTTTTTCCCAAGCGTCTTTGTGCCGTCTTGGGCCCTTCTGTGACTTTTTAGGCGATAAAACGTACCAAATTCCGTCTCTCTCCCCCAAAACTTCACATCCTTTCTCCTCCTTCGGTATTACAGGTTTGAAACGGGTTTGGCTGCTGACGGGCAACCCGAGGCCGCGCCGACGTTTCTCCCTCCCCGATTTTTCCCCTTTTCCCCTCGATCCGTGCCGAGGTTTTCTCTGCCATAACCCCTTTCCTCTTCCCTAGCGGATTCTCGAGCCGGATGACTTCTTGGATGATTTGGACGATGAAGACTACGAAGAAGATACGCCGAAACGGAGGGGGAAGGGGAAAGCCAAGGTGAGAGCAACCGGATGGGTCCGGCTGGATCCCGGCCTTGTTTTGGTGGCGATTCCTGGCAAATTTGAGACGTTGCCGCTGATCCTCGCAGCCAACGGCCGTTTCGGGCTGCACCCACTACGTGGCAGTGTCGGATCGCGTTTTTCTCTGACTCCGGATCGACGGTGTTGTCCTCCCGATCACCCAGGAGCCTTTTGGGCTACAATTTTGCCTAAACCTTAACTTTTTCCCCTTATTTTTCCCAGGGGAAAGGTGTCGGAGGGGCTCGCAAGAAACTGGACGCAGCTATATTGGAAGACCGGGATAAACCCTACGCTTGCGACAGTGAGTACTAAAAACCTCTCCTCGTCGCTTAGGGCCCGGGAAACGGAGCCAGGCTGCGTTGTTTTTGGGAATCCGTCGCGTTGTCCGTTGGGATTTGGGTTTTAAACCTCAAAAGGTAGATTTACGCAGCCGGGGGAGGGTGGGTTTTGAACCCCCTCGGATTCTCGGCCCTCCCCCTCCTTTATCGTGCCTCGTTAAAGCCACTTAATGACGTTTGTAGCTGTGATAACGCAACACCGTGCGCTGATCCTGCTCTGGCTAAAAAACTCCTCAGCTCCAGGGGCAGGGATTTTATTTCCGAGGCCGTAACTCCCTGGCCCGCTCCTCTGCGAGCCCAGGGTTGCCGATGCTTCCTCCTCCTCCTCCTCCTCACGCTGGGGAAGCGGGCGGCCAAAAAAAAAAAGCAATTTAACAGGGCGAAGGGAGCAAAAAAGGGCAAGCGAGGCTTTGAAATGACCTTCTCTCTTCTTCCTCCTGTCCTGCAAGAGCTGACACGAGCTTCTTCCCAAAACCCCACCCCCAGCCCCACGCACTTGTGGGGGTTTTTTTTCCTCCCCTTTTTTTCCTCGTTTTAAGAGTCCGTCTGTCGCTTGGTGCGTGTGCGTGACCTGGTGCGTGTGTGTTTTCTCACGACTCTCTTTCTGTGTTTCAGATAGTTACAAACAAAAGCATACCTTGAAACCTCCCGATCGAGGTAGTCCACTCTCTGTCTGCTTTTTTTATTTCCTTCCTACCTTTCTTCTCCTCAAATGTTAGGTTTTTACTCACCAAACCTCGCTGGAGCCTACGGGGAGAGGTGGGACACGGGGGAGAAGGGGAGGGAGAAGCCAAAGGCCACCGAGCGACGTCAAAGCTGGCCTCCCCGCCGGCAGCGGGATTCGGCGGCTCCTCTCCGAGCTCGCCTGATCCTTTTCCAGCAGGGAAGAGCGGTCGTGCGTGCCAGCAGAGCGGCCTCCCGAGAGGGAAAACAAAGATTAATCCCCCCCCCGCGGCGACGGGGATGGGAAAAAAAACACGGCGTTTCCACCAAACCCCTTCCCTGGCTCCCAAATCCCGCGCGCCCGGGACGTGCCCCCTTCCTTTTAAGATGCGCCGCAGTACGTTGCTGCTTCTTTAAAAAAAAAAAAAAAAAAAAAACAACACCTTTTTTGCTTTAAAATAAGCCCCAAAACGGGTCAGCTGCAAGCGCGGGTTCGACGTTGGCAGGGGGGCTGCGAATAAACCCCCGCGGCCAAGCCGGAGAGCCGAGATCGTCTTCGCGGCGGCTCCTCTTCCTCGCCGTTTGGGAGGAGGAAACCCGATTCGTGTTTAGATACCGGCCTGCCTGTTTTTGGGGGGAAAAAGGTCAATTTGAAACCCCGCGGGAGGTGGGGAAAGAAAACGCCGCCCGCCAGCTCCGCGTGGCTGCTCGCGGGGCCGACCCCATCCTGCCCTCGGCTCTGGAAAGCCGGAATTTGATGTAATAAGGTTGTAATTGTTGTCACGGCTGCTTTTCGGGCTGCTTTTTTTCCCCCCTCCTTCGCTAGGCTCGCGCCGCTTTGCCGAGCCGCTCCGGACCTGCCGATGCCGAGCGTCTTCTCCGGAGCGGCAAGACCTCTTTGCCTGGGGGGAATCTCTGCGGCTTTTGTCGGGAATCGGGCTCTCTGAGCGGGGTTCAAACCCTGGTTTTGGTGAGCAGGCCGAGCTCGGCCGCTTTCCCTCCCTGTTTTTGGAGCGAGTCGATGGGATACGAGCCCTGGTGAGGTTTTTCCAGACTTCAAGCGAGCCTGGAAGTGGATCCAGAAAGGTCTGGGATGTTACGGAAAAGCTCCAGGCTCAGGAAAACTCATCCCAAAGCGACTTTTCCCCCCGATTTGCCTGGATGCCGTGAAAAGTTGTAGGGAAAACCCATGGCTAAATTCCTCCACCGGGCCCCGTAAATCCCCCTCTGGCTCTTTCTGGGGGGATTTCACCCCGATCCCGGTCCTCGCGCCGGCTTCGTGCTCGTCCTGCCCGCGCCTGTATGGGGCTGGAAGGGGGTTTTGGGGTGTCCTCGGAGCCTCCCGGCTCAAAAGCTGCCAAAAAAAAAAAAAAAAAAAACCCGGAAAACCGGTGACGGGGATGGAAAGCGGGAAAACCGATGGCGTTTGGGGCGGTGGGTGATTTCACCCCGCGCTCGGGTCAGGTTCGGAGGAGTTCGGTGGGTCTGAGGAGGGAGCGGAGCCGAGATTCGCCGGTGGCGGCTGCCGTTTCCCTCCTCGGGGTCCCAAAAAACGACATTTCCCCTTCGTGCACGTTGAAGACGGCCTCGATTTTTTTTACCCGGCTGGTGTAGGCGCTGGTTTTGGGGTAGGAAATCCCTCGCTCTGTGTCTTTCCGACCGGGTTTTGCCGCTTGGATTGATCCCCGCGTGGTTTTACTCCTTTCCCGAGGGCTGTAAAGCTGCGCTTAACGAGCTGCCATCGTTATCCGGCCGCGGTGGGTATCCGTCACCCACCAAATCGGCTTTAGCCTCCCGCGGTGCGGAGGAAGCTGCGCTCCCTCTCCAGCTGCTCCGGATCCGATCCGGAGGGTCCAGCCCCAAATTCCTTTGTTAAAGTGTTTTCTGGGTGGTTTTAATAAATTCCAGGTGATTTTGGGGCAGAAGGGGAGCAGCCGTCTGTGCTCAAAGCCGGAGACGGGATCAGGGGATGCCGGATAATTCGGGATTCGGGGTTTTTCTTGCTCCTTGCCGGGGTGAGCTCAGACTTTTCCCCGTTTCTATCCGTAGTCTGCGGGAAGCGATACAAGAATCGGCCGGGATTGAGCTACCACTACGCTCATTCCCACCTGGCCGAGGAAGAAGGCGACGACAAGGACGATTCGCAGCCCCCAACTCCCGTCTCGCAGCGATCGGAGGAGCAGAAATGTAAGGAAAACACCTCCCTTTTCCCAAAAAAAACCCATCGTAAAACAGGCAGCAAAGCCGGGAAACCACTCGGGCCAGGGCTGGGAGCGAGCGGCTTCCCTTCTCCAATGCTTTTGAGCACCGCAGCATCGCCCCGGGGCTCGGACGTTGCCGGAAAGGCTACTCGGAGTGTTGGGATTTGCGCCGTGGAAGTGTTTTTTCCTGGTCCCGTGCAGAAAGCCTTCGCCCCCGCGGCTAATCCGTCTCTCCCGCTCTGCTTTTCCAGCCAAGAAAGGTCCCGACGGTTTAGCTTTGCCCAACAACTACTGCGATTTCTGCTTGGGAGACTCCAAAATCAACAAGAAGACGGGACAACCGGAGGAGTTGGTCTCGTGCTCCGACTGCGGGCGATCAGGTAAAGAGGGGAAAACGTTCTCCCCACCGCCGGCGTCGCCAAACCATCCCCGGCGCCTTCGCCTGCCGGGAAAAGCCGAGGATTTGGGTCGGAGCTGGGGAGAAAATGGGGTTTTATCCGCTCGTCCCCGGCCCCGCGGTTGCGAGGGCTGCCTTCCTCCCCTCCCCTGCCTTCACTTTTCTCCTGCCTGCTTCGCAGGGCACCCCTCCTGCCTGCAGTTCACCCCGGTGATGATGGCGGCCGTCAAGACGTACCGCTGGCAGTGCATCGAGTGCAAGTGCTGCAATATCTGCGGCACCTCCGAGAACGATGTGAGTGCCCCCCGAAATGGCGGGACTGCCCCCTGAAATGGCGTGCGTGCCCCTAAAATGGCGGGACTGCCCCCAAAATGGCCGGACGACCACCCAGAACGGTGGGCGTACCCCACAAAATGGCGGGAGTACCCCCCTACAACAACAGGAGTACCCCCAAAATGGCAGGAGTAGACCCAGAACTGCAGAAGTACCCCCAGAATGGTGGGACTACCGCCAAAATGGTGGGAGCACCCCACAGAACAACGGGAGTACCCCCCAGACTGGCAGGACTACCCCCAAACTGGTGGGTGTACCCCCCAGAACAACGGGAGCACCCCCAAAATGGCGGGAGCACCCCCCAGAACGACAGGAGTACCCCCAGGGCTTTTTGGGGGGAAATCTTGGCGTTTTCGTAGGCCCTGGGACGCGGCAGAGGCTTTTTGGGGGAAAATCTTGGTGTTTTTATAGGCCCTGGGGTGCGCGGGGCCTTTTTGGGGGGAAATCTTGGTGTTTTTGTAGTCTGTAGGATGCAGCAGAGGCTTTTTTGGGGAAAATCTTTGTGCTTTTAGTGTTCGGTAGCACAGAGCCGTCTTTCTGGGGGAAATTTTTGTGCTTTTAATGGTCCATAGGACGGAGCGGAGTCTTTTTGGGCAGAAATCTTTGTGCTTTGATACTCTGTAGGACGCGGGAGAGATTTTTTGGGGGGAAATCTTTGGGTTTTAATGGTCCGTAGAACACAGGAGAGTCTTTTTTGGGGAGAAATCTTTGTTCTTTGATACTCTGTAGGACACGGGAGAGATTTTGGGGGGGGAAATCTTTGGGCTTTAATAGTCCACAGGACACAACAAAGCCTTTTTTGTGGGAAATCGTGCTTTTAAAGGTTTGTAGCACGGAGCAGTCTTTCTTGGGGGAAATCTTTGGGCTTTTGTAGTCCGTAGGACACGAGAGAGTCTTTTTGGGGGGAAATCTTTGGGCTTTGATAGTCTGTAGGACACGGGAGAGGTTTTTTGGGGGAAATCTTTGAGGTTTTAATGGTGCATAGAACACAGGAGTCTTTTTGGGGAGAAATCTTCGTGCTTTGATAGTCCATAGGACACGGGAAAGTCTTTTTGGGGGGAAATCTTTGGGCTTTGATAGTCTGTAGGACACGGGAGAGGTTTTTTGGGGAAAATCTTTGGGCTTTGATAGCCTCTAGGACACGACAAAATCTTTTTTTGAGGGAAAAGGTTGTGCTTTCGGTAGTCGGGAGGACATGGCGATGTCTTTCTGGTGGCTCCGACAGAGCTTGGAGGAGGACAGAGAAGGACCCTCGTCCCCTCCGCGTTGTCTTTGAGCCGCGGCCGGGTTGAATCATCCCAATTTTCCCTCTTTTTTTTTTTTTCCTCCCCCCTCGGCTTAGGACCAGCTGCTCTTCTGCGACGACTGCGACCGCGGCTACCACATGTACTGTCTCACCCCCCCCATGTCGGAGCCACCCGAAGGTGAGTGGAAACGGGGGAGAAATGGGTCAAAGCAAGCAGAATTCAGCCCAGGATATTTCTCAGCCGTGCGGATCCGCTTCTGCCCGTGGTTTTTGGGGATCTGGCGTGCCGCGATCGAAAATGACGGGGTCCGTCATTCCGGCTGTTCCCTGATTATTCCTTCTCTGCTCCGCCGGAGAAGCGGAAAAGCCCTTTTCCACCCCAAAATCCATCGCCGACATCCCTCGTGCCCCAAAATGTCTCCGTATTGGCCGGTAAAGCGGAGAGCGATCGCTCTTCTTCCTCCTCTTCCTCCCGCCTTCTCCTCATGGCGTCGAAGCAAAAAAAAAAAAAAAAAAAAAACAAACACCCCAGCGTTCCCAACAAAAAAAAACCCGACCCCAAAATCTCGATGACGCCTCGCCGCTGGTTAATTAGCCCGGCGGTTAATTATCAACCCCTCTCCTGGCCGTCTTCGCTTGAAGGTTAACGAGGAGGAGGAAGGCTCGCGGGGTCACAACCCCACAAACAGCCCTGCAAACCACCCCTGCCTTATTCTCTACCTCTAATTAAGAAGCCGTGACCCTTAACGAAGCCCTAACGAGGGCAAAACCAGGCCGCCCACGTGTCTTTTCTCTCCGCAGGGAGCTGGAGCTGCCATTTGTGTCTGGACCTGCTGAAGGAAAAAGCCTCCATCTACCAGAACCAGAACAACTCCTGATCCCGCTCCGCCGACGGGACGGGCTCCCCGGTGCCCTCGTTCCATGTGTTTCTCCCTTTTTTTGGGGTCTTTTTTCTTTTATTTTCCTTTTTTTTTTTTAAACTTTCCCCCTGGTTTTGGGTTGATTGGGGTTTTTTTTTCTTATCGCTCGGGGAGGGGTTTATTTTATTCATTTTTGCCGCAGCCTCTCCCCAGGGACCCCGTCCCTACGGAGGGGACGCGGATGGGACAGGGCTGCCCTTCCCATCGCCGTTTCCCGGCTTTTCCACCCAAAATGAGGCGCCCAAATCCACTCCTCCGCCTCCCCGGCAACGCGGCGTGCCAAAAAACTCACTTTTCCCCCCCTTTTCTCGGGAAAATTCAGACCCTTGCGCCAGCGGGGGTCACGGTTTTGGGGCTTTTTATTAATGTTTTGATTTTTGGGGGTGAGATTTCTTTTTTTTTCCACTTTTATTTCCTTTTTTTCCTCCCCGTTTTTATCATTTCTTTTCTCTCCCGCCTTGGAGGATGCTCCCCGCAGCCCGGCCGATCCCCCCCTGCCCAGACGAGGCCTTACACCCCGACATCCTCCTCCGGCCGGCACGAAACGGGGCAAAATCCCTCCATTTTGGGGTTTTCCCTTGCTCCCACCTGGCGCAGCGGGAAAAATGCTTCGCCCCACCCCCCCCCCACCCCGTCACGGTCGCACAGGGTTTGTTTTGGGGTTCGGGGGGGGAGGAAAAAAGCCGCTTTCACCCCCAAAACGCTGCTGACGGGGAGAGGCGGGAGACGCCGCTGTTTTGGGGCTCTCTGGGGACACCCCGCTATCCCCGTCTGCTCCCCTCCCCCCCCAAGGGTCCCGTTGACTGAATGTGCCTGTTTTTTCTAAAAATCAACTTAAAAAAACCTACCTCCGAACCCCCCCTCCCTGCCACCGCACCCCGAATTTCACCTCCCCGAACCCCCCAAAAGAGAGGACCCACCCGGGACGGCGGCACAGCAGCCCTGAAACCAGCCCCATGAGCAGAAAAATGGCCTAAAAATGACCAAAATAGCCTCAAAAATAACTGAAATAGCCCCGAATTGACCAAAAGAGCCCCAAATTAACCAAAATATCTCCAAAATTGACTGAAATAGCCCCAAAAATTGACCGAAATGGCCCCAAAATGGCCGAAATGGCTCCCAAAATGGCCCCCAAAATGACCAAAATAGTCCAAAATTGGCCCCAAAATTGGCCCCAAAATTGACCGAAATGGCTCCCAAAATGGCCCCCAAAATGACCGAAATAGTCCAAAATTGACCAAAATAGCCCCAAAATTGACCGAAATGGCCCCAAAATTGACCGAAATGGCCCCCAAAATGGCCGAAATGGCCCCAAAAGTGTCCAAAATGGCTCCCAAAATGACAAAAATGGCCCCCAAAATGGCAAAAATAGCCTAAAAATTGACTGAAATGGCCCCCAAAATGGCCCCAAAATTGACCAAAATGGCTCCCAAAATGACTGAAATGGCCCCCAAAATAGCCCAAAAATTGGCCGAAATGGCCCCAAAATTGACCCAAACAGCCCCCAAAATGACCAAAATAGCCCCAAATTAACCAAAATCCTTAAAAACCCACCAAAAAAGCAACCCGGGATCTGGGTGACGAAGCGGCCTCGGCCCGGTGGTTTCTCTCCTCCCTTCCTCGAGCGCGATTCAGGTGGAAATGAAAGCGTTTTGGTTAAAACTGGGTGGGTTTCCCCCGTTTTCGCGCCCTGACGGGGGCGGGACGATGAAATGTCCCAAAACGGGTGGGTTTTACCCCAATTTCCCCTCGGCAAAGCTTCACGGTTGTGTCTTATCCGGGAAAAAAAAAAAAAACAAAACAAAACAAAAACCAACACAAAGTGACACCAAAACGGCTTCTTTTCGTAATAAAAATGGCTAAAAATGCAGCGGTGTGGGAGTGAGGGCGTTTTGGGGCGAAAATGGGGGGTTTGGGGGCACGGGGCGGGGGGGGGTTGGGGTGAAAACCGGCCATTTCGGTGCTGGGATGTGGCTTCTCGGAGGGTTGATACTGGGGTTGTGCCGCCCTGTTTTTTGGGGTGAAAACCAGCAATTTCGGTGCTGGGATGTGGCTTCTCGGAGGGTTGATACTGGGGTTGTGCCGCCCTGTTTTTTGGGGTGAAAACCGGCCATTTCGGTGCTGGGATGTGGCTTCTCGGAGGGCTGATACTGGGGTTGTGCCGCCCTGGTTTTTGGGGTGAAATCTGCCCCGTTAGGGGCTTTTGCCACCCGCGGGCCCCGGCTTGCCCTCAGAATTAATCCCTTTGCGGATTTATTTTGCAGCTAAATCACCCGAATTGGGGCAAAGGCCGGAGCTCGAGAGCCAGGATCCAGGCGTCCGGGTAAAATATCGGGGAAATGAATCCTCGTTAGCGGCCTTTGGGGGGGGTCAGGGTGGGGGTCCCCGAACGCCGGGGTTCCCTGGGGGGTTGCGGGGACCCCCGGGAGGGCAGCGGTTGATATCGGAACACCGACGTTGCGATAAGGTTTTATTGGGATTAAATAAATAATCCGGGTTGGGGGGAGGGGGGGGGGGGGTATCGGCCGTGGGGGGTGGGGGGGACGTGTGCCCCTCGCGGGGGTCCTGTCCCCCGTCCCCACGGGCCCAGCGGGACCCGGGTGTCCCCGATGCCCGTCCCCTCCCCCTCAGACGCCGTCCTTGGTCTTGGTGGTGCTCAGGGGGACGGTGACCTCCTCCTCCTCCTCGAGGTGACCCGCTCTGTGGCCGCGCCGCGGGGAGGGAAACCCCGAAACCTTCAACCTTTCTCCCCCCAAACCTTCATCCCTTCCCACCCCAAAACCTTCCTCTCTCGCCCCAAAACCTTCAGCCGCCCTCCCCCCAAGAGCTACAACGCTTCTCCCCCCAAAGCCTTCGTCCTTCTCCCCCCAAAGCCTTCGTCCTTCTCCCCCCAAAACCTTCATCCCTTCTCCCCCCAAAGCCTTCGTCCTTCTCACCCCAAAACCTTCATCCTTTCACACCCCAAAACTTCTTGTTCTCAGCCCAAAACCTTCAACCCTTCTCACCCCAAAAGCTTTGTCCCTTCACACCCCAAAACCTTTGGTTTTCACCCCAAAACCTTCGACTCTTCTCCCCCCAAGATCTTTGGTTCTTCCCACCCCAAAACCTTTGTTCTTCTCACCCCAAAACTTTTAGTTCTTACCCCAAAACCTTCATCCCTTCTCCCTCCAAAGCCTTCGTCCTTCTCCCCCCAAAGCCTTCGTCCTCACCCCAAAACCTTCATCCCTTCACCCCCCAAAACTTCTTGTTCTCAGCCCAAAACCTTCAACCCTTCTCACCCCAAAAGCTTTGTCCCTTCACACCCCAAAACCTTTGGTTTTCACCCCAAAATCTTTGGCTCTTCTCACCCCAAAGTCTTTGGCTCTCGTCACCCCAAACCCTTCAGCCCTTCTGAAACCCAAAACCTTTGTCCTCACCCCAAAACCTTCGTCCCTTCTCACCCCAAGACCTTTGGCTCTTCTTGCCCCAAAAGCTTTGTCCTCGCCCCAAAAGCTTTGTCCCTTCACACACCAAAACCTTCAGCCCTTCTCACCCCAAAACCTTTGGTTCTCACCCCAAAACCTCCGTCTCTTCTCTCTCCAAAACGTTTGGCTCTTCTCACCCCAAAGTCTTTGGCTCTTGTCACCCCAAAACCTTTGTCCCTTCTCACCCCAAGACCTTTGGCTCTTCTTGCCCCAAAAGCTTTGTCCTCACCCCAAAACCTTCGTCCCTTCTCACCCCAAACCCTTTGTCCCTTCTCGCCCCAAACCCGTCACCCTTCCCTCCCCAAGCCCCTTGGTCCCCCCCACCCCAACACCTTCGGGGTTCCTCCCAGAAAGGAATCGCGCCCTGATACGGGGATTCCCCCCGCCCGTCCCCCCCACGAAAGGATCGGGGAGGAAAAGGGGATCTGGTGGGGCCGAGGTCCCTCGGGGTGGCCAAGGCCACCTCCGGGGTGGCCCCTCACCGTCTCTCGACGTCCCTGACGGTCTCGGGCAGGGGCGCGTTGCGGGTCTCGGGCAGGAAGCAGGTGGCGATGGCCGAGATGATGGGGGCGGCCCCGTAGATGACGAGGGGCAGCACTGGGGTGACGTCAGCTGCCATGCGCACCAGCGGGGCTACCATGCCCCCCACGCGGGCCATGGTGCCCCCCAGGCCCATCCCCGTCTGCCTGTGCCGGGGAGAGCGAGTGGGTGGGTGGACAGACGGACGGATGGATGGATGGATGGACAGATGGATGGACGAAGAGGTGGTTGGGTGGATGGAGAGGTGGATGGATGGATGGAGGGGTTGATGGATGGAGGGCTTGAGAGATGGAGGGGTTGATGGATGGATGGGTGGACGGAAAGGTGGTTGGATGGCTGGAGGGGTTGAAGGATGGAGAGGTTGATGGTAGCTGGATGGATGGAGGCATTGAGGGATGGACGGAGAGGTGGTTGGGTGGACGGAGAGGTGGTTGGGTGGACAGAGAGGTGCATGGATGGCTGGAGGGGTTGATGGATGGGTGGAGAGGTGGTTGGATGGCTGGAGAGGTGGTTGGGTGCCTGGAGGGGTTGATGATGGACGGATGGAGAGGTGGGTGGATGGCTGGAGAAGTGGATGGGTGGATGGAGAGGTGGGTGGGTGGATGGAGGGGTTGACGGATGGCTGGAGAGGTGGTTGGGTGCCTGGAGGGGGTGACGGTTGGTTGGTTGGTGCATGGAATGGTGTTTGCGTGGACGGATGAGCGGTTGGGTGGGCAGATGGGCTGGCCAATGGGTGGGTTGATGGGTGGAGGATGACTCGGTAGGTGGGTTGGCAGATGGACGAGTGGATGGACGGACAGACGGAGGGCAGGCTGTGGTGCCAGCAGCCCCCGCGGGTGACAACCACCCACCTGATGACGGTGGGGAAGAGCTCTCCGGAGAAGATGTAGGCACAGTTGAAGGAGGCGGCCAAGGAGCCCTTCCCGATCACCGCGAAGGCCATGCGCAGCGGCTGCAGCTCTGGGGGCGGGGGCGGGAGGTCTCGCACCTCCAACCCCCCAGGGGCTCCTCAGCGACCCACCAAAGGTCCTCCTTCCCTCCGACCTGCACCCGCCCTCCCGCCCTCCCTCCCTCCCTCCCTCCCGTCATCCTCCGGCTTCCCAGCCTCTGTCCCTCCAGCTTCGCCCTCTACCCTTCTGCCTCTTCTTCCTCCATCCCCTTGTCCTCCATCCATCCATTCTCCATCCGTCCGTCCTCCATCTCTCCATCCCCTTGTCCTCCATCTCTCCATCCCCTTGTCCTCCATCCATCCATTCTCCATCCGTCCGTCCTCCATCTCTCCATCCCCTTGTCCTCCATCTCTCCATCCCCTTGTCCTCCATCCATCCATTCTCCATCCGTCCGTCCTCCATCTCTCCATCCCCTTGTCCTCCATCTCTCCATCCCCTTGTCCTCCATCCATCCATTCTCCATCCGTCCGTCCTCCATCTCTCCATCCCATTGTCCTCCATCCTCCATCCCATTGTCCTACATCCATCTCTCCGTCCTCCATCTCTCCAACCCATTGTCCCCCATCCATCCATCCTCCATCCATCCATCCGTCCTCCATCCCCTCTATCCCATTGTCCTCCATCCTCCATCCCATTGTCCTCCATCCCATTGTCCTCCATCCCCTTGTCCTCCACCTCTCCATCCCCTTGTCCTCCACCTCTCCATCCTCCATCCCATTGTCCTCCATCCTCCATCCCATTGTCCTCCATCCATCCGTCCTCCATCCTCCATCCCATTGTCCTCTATTCTCCATCCCATTGTCCTCCATCCCATTGTCCCCCATCCATCCGTCCTCCATCCCCTTGTCCTCCATCTCTCCACCCCATTGTCCTCCGTCCGTCCATCCATCCATCCATCCTCCATCCCGCTGTCCTCCATCCCTCCCCCGCCCCCATCCCGGCGCCCACCCATCGGCACAACGATGTTGGCGAGGATGCAGATGCCGGCGAGCGCCAAGGAGCCGCCCTGGGCCACCCTCCGGCCCACGCAGCTGATGGCCAGCACCGAGGCCAGCTTGGCTGGGATGTCCACAGCCCCGAAGACCAGCTGGCTCAGGTAGATGTCCACCCCGAAGCCCTGCAGATCCATGGCCAGCCCGTAGTAGGCGAAGCTGGTGGAGAACCTGGCCCCAAAACCCAGGAGTTCAACGCAAAACCCAAGTGGGCACCAAAAAAGTGGGGTTTGGCCCCTAAAAGGTGGGGTTTGGCCCCTAAAAGATGGGGTTTGTCCCCCAAAAGGGGGATTTGGCCTCCTAAAGGTGGGTTTGGCCCCTAAAAGGGGGGGGTTGACCCCAAAAAGGTGGGTTTTGACCCTCAAAAGATGGGGTTTGGCCTCCTAATGGTGGGTTTTGGCCCCCAAAAGGTAGAATTTGACCCCTCTAAAGGTGTTTTTTGGCCCCCAAAAGGTGTTTTTTGGCCCTCAAAAGATGGGTTTTGGCCTCCAAAAGGTGGGTTTTGGCCCTCAAAAGATGGGTTTTGGCCTCCAAATGATGGGTTTTGGCCTCCAAAGGGTGGGGTTTGACCCCTAAAAAGGTGAGGTTTTGGCCCCCAAAGGTGTTTTTGACCCCAAAGGTGGGGTTTGACCCCCAAAAGATGGGGGTTGGCCTCCAAAAGGTATTTTTTTGACCCCCCAAAAGGTGGGGTTTGGCCCCAAAAAGGTAGTTTTTGACCCCAAAAATGTTTTTTAATCCCCAAGAGGTGGGTTTTGACCCCAAAAAGGTGGGGTTTGGCCCCTCCAAAATTGTTTTTGACCCCAAAAAGCTGGGGTTTGACCCCCAAAAGGTAGTTCTTGGCCCCCAAAAGGTGGGTTTTGGCCTCCAAAAGGTGGGTTTTGAACCCCCAAATGTGGTTTTTGATGGCCAAAAGGTGGGGTTTGGCCCCAAAAAGGTGGGGTTTGGCCTCTAAAAGGTGGGGTTTGGCCCCCAAAATAGGTTTTTGCCCCAAATAGGTGGGGCTTGGCCTCCAAAAGGTGGGGGTTAGCCCCAAAAATGTAGGTTTTGACCCCCCAAAGGTGGATTTGGCCCCCAAAAGGGGGATCTGGGCCCCCAAAGGTGGGATCTGGGCCCCCCAAAGGTGGATCCGGGCCCCCCAAAGGTGGATTTGGCCCCCAAAAGGGGGATCTGGGCCCCCAAAAGGTGGGATCTGGCCCCTAAATGGTGGGATCTGGCCCCCAAAGGTGGGATCTGGCCCCCAAAGGTGGATCTGGGCCCCCAAAAGGTGGATCTGGCCCCCCAAAGGTGGGATCTGGCCCCCCCAAAGGTGGGATCTGGGCCCCCAAAAGGTGGATTTGGCCCCCCAAAGGTGGATCTGCCCCCCCCAAAGGTGGGATCTGGGCCCCCAAAAGGTGGGATCTGGGCCCCCCAAAGGTGGATTTGGCCCCCAAAAGGGGGATCTGGGCCCCCAAAGGTGGGATCTGGGCCTCCAAAAGGTGGGATCTGGCCCCCCCAAAGGTGGGATCTGGCCCCCAAAGGTGGATCTGTCCCCTAAATGGTGGGATCTGGCCCCCCAAAGGTGGGATCTGACCCCCCAAAGGTGGGATCTGGCCCCCAAAGGTGGATCTGTCCCCTAAATGGTGGGATCTGGCCCCCCAAAGGTGGGATCTGACCCCCAAAGGTGGGATTTGGGCCCCCAAAAGGTGGGATTTGGCCCCCCAAAGGTGGATCTGGCCCCCCCAAAGGTGGGATTTGGCCCCTAAATGGTGGGATCTGGCCCCCAAAAGGTGGGATCTGGCCCCCAAAGGTGGGATCTGGGCCCCCAAAAGGTGGATTTGGCCCCCAAAACTTGCCAGACGAAGGAGACGCCGCAGGAGACCGTCCTCATGCCGGGGGTGCGGACCAGGGTGGCCAGGGCCCCCCCGGGCAGCGGCGGCTCCCGCTGCACCAGCGCCCGCAGCGCCTGCGGGAAGGGGGATCGGGGGGGATCCGGGGGGGATCCAGGGATCTGGGAGGGATCTGGGAGGGATAATGGGGACCTGGGTGGAGCTAGCGGGGTCGGGGGGATCTAGGAGGGATAGCAGGGGGCGCAGGAGGGGATCCGGGGGATCTGGAGGGGATCGGGGGGATCTAGGTGGGATTGGAGGGATCTAGGAGGGATAGTAGTTTTGGGAGGGGATCCAGGTGATCTGGAGGGGATTGGAGGGATCTAGGTGGGATCGGAGGGATCTAGGTGGGATATTAGGGGTCTCGGGAGGGGGTCCAGGTGATCTGGGGGGATTGGAGGGATCGGGGGGATCTAGGTGGGATTGGAGGGATCTAAGAAGGATATTAGGGGTCTCGGGAGGGGATCCAGGTGATCGGGAGGGGATTGGAGGGATCTAGGAGGGATAATAGGGATCTCAGGAGGGGGTCCAGGTGATCGGGAGGGGATTGGAGGGATCGGGGGGGATCTAGGTGGGATTGGAGGGATCTAGGAGGGATAGTAGTTTTGGGAGGGAATCCAGGTGATCGGGAGGGGATGGGAGGGATCGGGGGGGATCGGAGGGATCTAGGAGGGATAATAGGGATCTCAGGAGGGGGTCCGGGTGATCTGGAGGGATCTGGGGGGATCTAGCTGGGATTAGAGGGATCTAAGAAGGATATTAGGGGTCTCGGGAGGGGGTCCAGGTGATCTGGAGGGGATTGGGGGGATCTAAGTGGGATCAGAGGGATGTAGGAAGGATAGTAGGGGTCTCGGGAGGGGATCTAGGTGTTTGGGGGGGGGGCTTGGAGGGATCGAGGGGATCTAGGTGGGATTGGAGGGATCTAGGAGGGATAGTAGGGGTCTCAGGAAGGGATCTAGGAGGGGATTGGGGGATCTAGGTGGGATCAGAGGGATCTAGGAGGGACAGTAGGGGTCTCAGGAGGGGATCTAGGTGATCTGGAGGGATCTGGGGGGATCTAGGTGGGATCAGAGGGATCTAGGAGGGATACTAGAGGTCTCGGGAGGGATCCGGGTGATCTGGCGGGAGGGGGGGGTGTTGGAGAGATGTCGGACGGACGCAGGGAATGGGGGGGGATCCAGGGGATGAGGAGGGATCGAGGGGGGGGGGGGGATGTCAGCAGTATCTGGGAGGGATCGAGGGGGGCTGGGGGGAACTTGGCTATGGAGGGGAAAGGGGGGGATCTACGGGAGAATGAGGGGGGTCTGGAAGGGTCGGGGGGATCCAGTGGGATCTGGGGGGGTGCGGGGATGGAGGGGAGGGTAGAAGGGAACCGGGGGGGGGATCGGGGCAGCTCCCCGTCACCTCCTCGCTGAGTTTGTCCCCCTCCTCCTTCCTCCCGTTGACGCGGGCGACCTTGCGGAGCCCCTTGAGGGCCAGGTCCGGTCGCCCCGAAATCACTTGCCAGCGGGCCGACTCGACGAACAGCCTACGGGGGGGGGGGGGTCAGCGGGGATCCAGCCCTCCCGGGGGATCCCCGCACCTCCCACCGCCCACGGAGGACCAAGGGCTCCCCGCCACCACCCCCCAATCCGTGGGGGTGCCCCGTACCAGGAGTAGAGGAAGAAGAGGAAGAAGGGGAGGGAGACGACGAGCTGGAGCCAGCGCCAGTGAGGGAGGCCGAAGGCCACGGCCGCCAGGACGAACTGCCCCAAGGTGTAGCAGTAGCCGTTGACGGTGCCCACCACGGCGCGCACTTCCGTCGGGATCCACTCCATGCCTGCGGGCAACCGGCGGCGCACGGGATGGTGGGGTCCATCCCGTGGGATAGGGACAAAGCGGGGATAGCTGGGTCCCTCCTGGGGGCCAATGGCGGTGGGGTCGGAGCCCAGGTCCCTCCCGGGGGCCAATGGCGGTAGGGTTGGAGCCCGGCTCCCTCCCAAGGGCCAATGGTGGTAGGGTTGGATCCCAGGTCCCTCCCAAGGGCCAATGGCGGTAGGGTTGGAGCCCGGCTCCCTCCCAAGGGCCAATGGCGGTGGGGTTGGATCCCAGGTCCCTCCCGGGGGCCAATGGCGGTAGGGTTGGATCCCAGGTCCCTCCCGAGGGCCAATGGCGGTGGGGTTGGATCCCGGGTCCCTCCCGAGGGCCAATGGCGGTGGGGTTGGATCCCAGGTCCCTCCTGAGGGCCAATGGCGGTGGGGTTGGATCCCAGGTCCCTCCCGGGGGCCAATGGCGGTGGGGTTGGATCCCGGGTCCCTCCCGAGGGCCAATGGCGGTGGGGTTGGATCCCAGGTCCCTCCCGAGGGCCAATGGCGGTGGGGTTGGATCCCAGGTCCCTCCCGGGGGCCAATGGCGGTGGGGTTGGATCCCAGGTCCCTCCCGAGGGCCAATGGCGGTGGGGTTGGAGCCCAGGTCCCTCCCGAGGGCCAATGGCGGTGGGGTTGGAGCCCGGCTCCCTCCCATGGGACAGGGGCGGCAGGACCAATCCCAGACCCCGGGGTCCCCAGCTCACAGAGGGAGGCGGAGTTGAGGGAGACCCCGGCCATGGCCAGGCCCGTCAGGAACCGGCAGAGGCAGTAGACGACGAAGGTGGGGGCGGCCGCGGTGCCGGCCCCCGTCGCCCCCAGCTGCAGGTAGCACCAGGTCAGCAGCGCCCGGCGCCCGTACCTGCTGGGACACAGCGCTGGGGGCACTGGGATGGGGGACTGGGGGCACTGGGATGCTGATACGGGGCACTGGGACAAGGGCGCAAGGTACTGGGGGTGCTGGGATGGGGGATATGGGGTGCTGGAGGTGCTGGGATAGGGGACGTGGGGTGCTGGGGGCACTGGGATGGGGGTTGTGGGGTGCTGGGGTGACTGGGATGGGGGCACAAGGCATTCGGAACACTGGGATGGGGAATGTGGGCACTGGGAATACTGGGATGAGTGACTTGGGGACAGTGGGACAAGCCGTAGTGGGACAGACCCACCCCAGGGGCACCGGGGACACTGGGACACCAGGAGCCAGAGGGAGGGGAGGACATCCCTGTGCGTACCCCTCCCCTCTCCCTTCTCCCAGTTCCTCCCAGTTCATCCCAGTACAGCTCCAGGGTGGCTACGCACTTGTCGGAGAGGACCCCGAAGAGGCCGGAGCCCAGGAGGATCCCGGCCATGTAGATGGATTGGGCCACCTGCCTCAACCTCTTGGACTCGCACACCAGGTCCCACTGCCGGCGGGAGAGGACACGGGGGGTCACCACCCGGCCGCCGCGGTCCCCCCGTCACCCGGGGGTGGGGCCGCAGGGCACCCCTCACCTCGGTAACGATGGTGTGAGCGAAGACGCCGTCGTGGTAGGTCCAGCCATCACGGCAAGGCTCGGTGGCCGCCCCGTTGGCCGTGCCGTTGACCGTGCCGTTGACCTCCAAGAGGTGCCACTGGGGTTCCACGTAGCGGCGGCAGCGCTGGGGACGGTGGTGGCCGTCAGAGGGGATGGAGACGAGGAGTGGGACATCCCCGGCGCTGTCATTGGCCGTGGGCTGAGGCCGGCAGTGGTGCTCGGGGACGCCGGCGGTGAAGTTCTGCAGAAGGTTGTGGCTGGCCAGCATGAGCAGCGGAATGGCCAGGGCGGCCACGTAGGTCACCTGGAAGCGGCCCATCCCGCCCAGGCGGGCCAGAAGCTCCACGAAGGTCATGGTGGGACGAGGGATGGAGCTGGGGGGGGGGGCCCAGGTCAGCTGGAGGGTGGGAGGAGGAGAAAAGGTTGAAGGATGGGCCAAGGGATGGGCTAGGATTGGCCAAGGGGTGGTTTGGGTGGTCAGTGAAGATATAGATCCAAGGGTTGGCCAAGGGGTGGATTGGAGGAAGGGCTGGAGCCAAGGATTGGCCAAGGGGTGGATTGGAGGAAGGGCTGGATCCAAGGGTTGGCCAAGGGTTGGCCAAGGGTTGGATTGGAGGAAGGGCTGGACCCACGGATGGGCCAAGGGTTGGATGAGGAGCAGCCAAGGGGTGGTTTGGAGGACGGGTAAGATCAGGACGAGATCAGGATTGGCCGAAGGATGGGACTGGCGTGGCCAAGGCGTGGCCAAGGCGTGGCAGGGCCAAGCCGAGGGGAGGTGGAGGAAGAGCTGAGGGGGAGGGAGGGAGGGACCAACGGACGGAGCAAGGGAGGGACAGAGGGACGGACCGAGGGAGCGGGGGGGACCGAGGAAGCTGAGGGCGGAATCAAGGACCCTCTATTGATCATCTGCTGATCGGCCTATCAATCTATCGATCAGTCTATCGGCCTATCGAGAGGTCTATTGATCTATCGATCGATCGATCCGTCCATCGATCCATCAGTCTCTCTGGAGGTCTATCAGTTGATCTATCAACGTACCAATCGATCGGTCTTTCTGTTGGTTGCTCTGTTGATCTCTCAGTGCCTCTACCCGTCGATCGATCGATCGATCGATCGGTCTATCGATCTGCCAGTCGCTCTATCAATCTATCGGTGTCACTGTCAATCTATCGGTCTCTATTGATCTATTGGGGTGTCTATGGATCTATCAGTCTAGCAATCTGCCCGCCTCTCTGTCTATCGATCTACCGATCTATCGATCTAATTGATCAATCTACCTACCAGTCTATCAGTCGATCAGTGTCACTACCAATCTATTGATCTCTATTGATCTAGCGGGGCATCTATTGATCTGTCAGTCTCTCTACCAGTCTGCCAGCCTCTCTGTCTCTCAAATCTATCAATCGATCTATCGATCTAATTGATCAATCTCCCTATCATTCGATCAATCTCACTATTGACCTATCAGTCGCTGATTCTTTCTTTCTTGCTCTCAGCTCTGCCCCTCGCTGCTCTCCCTCCCCCTCCTCCCTCCCCCCACATTATTGGTTGATCAGCCGATCGATCGATCGATCGATCGACCCTCTCTCCCTCCTGTCCTGCCGCTCTCAATAGGTTCACCCCTCCAATGAGCCCTTGCGATCAATCGATCCCTACCTGCTGGTTTGCTCCTCTCCCTCTCGCTGCGGCTCTCGATCTCCAGCTCGGTCTCTCCGGCCACCCGCTGTCCCTCCGTCCGTCCTTCCGTCCCGCCGTCCCTCCCTCCCTCTGCCACGCCCACTCTCTCTTTCTCCAGCCCTCCTCCACCCCTCGGTCGGTCGGTCGGTCGATCGATCGATCGATTGATCGATGGATGGATTTCTCTGTTGTCCATGCCACCCATCATCCAGCTGCTGGATCTGCCCCCCGTCCCTCTGCCCACCTATTGGCTCCTCACCCCGTCAATCAATGGATTTGTCTGCTAATCAGGCCTAGTGATCAATCTATTGATCTCCCCCTCTCGATTGATTGATCTATTGGTCTCCCTGTCGATCAATCCAGCGAGCTTTCTCTGTTGATAAATTATTGATCTTTAGATCCCTGTTATCTAGGTGTTGATCATCAATTAGTCCATAATCTCTTTATTTATTAATTGATCAATCTCTGTGTTTCTGTTGATCAATCTATTGATCAGTCTCTTGTTCTACAGCACCTCTATCGATCCATCTGATGGTCTGGGCATCTCTATTACCGATAAATTGATCTCTGATCTATTCATTGATCAATCTCTTGGTCTGTATTTTTCTACTGATGAATCTATTGGACCGTGTCCCACCGATCGGTCCGTCTCTCTATTGATCAATCTGCTGGTCTATCGATCAATTGATTGATTTATAGTCCTTCTATTCGTCAATGTATCAATCTTAATCTTTCTATTGATTGATTTATTGACCTTGAATCTCTCTATCGATTGATCTGCTGGTCTCTCTCGATTGATCAACCTATTGACCTATAATCTATTGATCAATGTAGTGATCTTAATCTATCTACTGACTGGTCTATCGGTCTCTATTGATCAATCTATTGATCTTAAATCTCACTATTGATCAATCTCTTGCCCTATAATCTTTCCATTGATCAGTCTTTCTCCCTATTGATTAATCGGTCGATCTTTAATCTCAATCTATTGACCTTTAATCTCAATCTATTGACATATAATCTTTCTATTGATCAATGTATCGATCTTAATCGCTCTATTGATCCATCTCTTGACCTATAATCTTTCTATTGATCAGCCTTTCTCTCTGTTGATCAATCTATCGAGCTTTAATCTCTCTCTTGACCAGCCCATTGGCCTCTCTCTCTCCTGATCAACACCTTGATCTCTCTATTGATCCACTCACCTGTCCGTCGCCCCAGCTATCGCCCGAGCTCTCCCAGCACCAAATCCCGCTTCCTGGAGCCGTCTGCCGGCACCTACCACCCCTTGGCCCCGCGGCTGCCCATGGCCACAGCCCTGTCCCCGTCCCTGTCCTATTTAAAGCCATCCCCGGACCCAGTTAACGTTTGACTCTGGTGGGACCAGATCCCGCTATGGGTCGGTGGAGACCATCATCGGGCGGAAACGTTGGTGCTGACCACGCCGCTCCCCAACCGGGGATGCCCGACAGCTCCCTGGGACCATCCCATCTTCTCCATCCTCTTCCTCGCCGAGGAAGCTCCCGACCCCAAGTGGATGGGGACGCCCCCAGCCCCCTCCCAGCTTGTTTTCACCATCCGTGGTGGATGATTCATGGGGCAGAGTCCCTGGGGGCCCTGAACCGGATCGCTGGGAGCCCCTTGGACCCCGGGCAGGAGGGCAGCGGGAGGCAGCAGAGCATGGGCAGGAACCGGCAGCGACCAGGGGACATCGGGGGTGGCCTGGGGGGGGGCAGGACGCCTGTGTCCTCGCTGGCTGGGTGGTCGGAGAGGAGGGTGCGGTGGGTGCTGCGTGGTCGGACGCTTAGGTCCTTGGGATCCCTGGGTCCTTGGGACGTCTGGGCACCCAGATGCCTGGATTCCTGGGATCCCTGGGTCCTTGGGATGTCTCAGTCCTTGGGATCCCTGGGTCCTTGGGGTCCCTGGGTCCTTGGGACGTCTGGGCACCTGGATCTCTGGGTCCTTGGGATGTCTAGGCATCCAGATGCCTGGGTCCTTGGGATCCCTGGGTCCTTGGGATCCCTGGGTCCTCAGGATCCCTGGACACCTGGGTCCTTGGGATCCCGGGGTCCTTGGGCTGTCCAGGCACCCGGACACGTGGGTCCTTGGGGCACCCGCCCCCTCAGGATCCCTGGATCTTTGGGATCCCTGGATCCTTGGGACGCCTGGGTCCTCCCTGCGCCCTCGAGCGCGACTCTCCCTCCCTCGCAGCTCCGGCGCAGGCAGAGGGGAGGAGGGGACGCGATGCCGAGGTCGCGGCACCCCGCTGGCTCCCGTATTTGCCTTCGGGGCGGGACGGCCGGGCCGCGCAGGACCCCCGCGGCCGTGGGAAAACACCCCCCACCCCTCCGCCCTCCCACCGCCTGCGTTTCACACGATTTTTCCTTTTATTGTGGTTTTTTGTTGTTTTTTTTGTTGTGTTTTTTTTTTTTTTAATTCCAACACAGAAAAACCATCCTGCGAAGCGGCGTTTGGTGGGGGAGGACGACACCATCCCCCAACTCTGCACGGCGAGGACGCCTGGGTCCCCTCCTCGGCCACGCAAGAGGGTGACCGTGGTCATGGCTGTCCCGTTCCTCTTCTGGGGGGTGATGCACCCCCTCCAGCCCCACTCCTGCTCCTTCAGCCGCTGGGTACATCGAGGTCTGCGGGGGTTGGGGGGTCCCCCAGGGTGTTGGGCGCTAGGAGGCCCCCACGGTGCCGCTGGGCTGAAGCGGGACCTGGAGATGTTGGGCTTGGTCCTTCTGGGGCTGGGTCCTGGTGGGAGAGGGAGGATGGGAGGGGGCGGTTTCGGCAGGCCAGGTGGGTTCTCGTGCTGCTGTTCCTCCTCCTCCCCCATCTCCATCCATCACCCATCCATCCATCGTCATAGCCATCCGTCTGTCCGTCCTTCCATCCATCCGTTGCCGTGCTCTTCTTCCATCCATCTGTCCGTCCACCTCTCTCTGTCCGATCCCATCCCCTCCTGTCCATCCATCCGTCCGTCCATCCCCACACACAGCCCATCCTCCATCCCATCCATCCACCCAACCATCCATCCACCCATCTGTCTGTCTGTCTGTCCATCCCTCCCCACATACAACCCATCCTCCATCCTATCCATCCACCCAACCGCCCGTCCATCCATCCATCCGTCTGTCTGTCCATCCATCCCCACGCACAACCCATCCTCCATCCCATCCATCCACCCTACCGTCCATCCATCCGTCCGTCCGTCTGTCTGTCCATCCATCCCCACGCACAACCCATCCTCCATTCCATCCATCCACCCTACCGTCCATCCATCCGTCCGTCCGTCCATCCATCCCCACCCACAACCCATCCCCCATCCATCCCTCCCCCTGTCCAACCAATCCTTCTCTCCCGCCACCCCCCCCGTGTCCACCCGTCCGTCTGTCCCTCCCCACCGTCCATCTGTCCCTCCCCTTGTCCTTCACTCCTTCCAACCCCACCTGCCCTCCACCTCCTCCACGGTCTCAGGCAGGGCCGTGTCCCGTGTCTCTGGCAGGAAGATGGCCACCAGCCCCGACACCACGGGGGCCGCCCCGTAGATGACGAAGGGCAACGCGGGGAAGACGTCACCTGCCATCTTCACCAAGGGGGCCGTGATGCTGCCCAGGCGGGCCATGGTGTTGGCCAACCCCATGCCCGTCTGCCTGTGGGACACCGAGGAGCCCTGAGGAACCAGACTGCGTGGTCACGGCCACCCCATCGCCTCCCCCAACCTGCGTCCCCGCTCCTTACCGAATAACGGTGGGGTAGAGCTCACCCGTGTAGAGGAAGACGCAGTTGAAGGACGCGGCCAAGCAACCCTTCCCGAAGACGGCCAGGGCGGTCCGGAGCGTCCGCAGGTCTGTGGGGATGAGGACAGGACATCTGGGACTCGCTTTGGTGTCACTACTTGGGGTTGGGTTGGGTTGGTGGTGGGTGATGGAGAGAGGAGAGCCCCAAACACCAGGATTTCGGGCAAATCGCCCGTAAAAAGCTCAGATCACCCAGCCTGGGTTGTGTTGAGGTTGCTTTGGCCCACCCAGATGGTGCCTTATGGGCTGGAGATGAAGGGGCCACCATGGCCACCACCCCCGGCCCTCACCTCGTGGCACCAAGATGTTGGCCAAGATGGCCAAGCCAGCCAGGATGAGGGCAACGGACTGGGTGAAGCGTCGCCCCACGAAGGTGATGGTGAGGATGGAGACCAGCTTGGCCGGGATGTCCACGGCCCCAAAGATGAGCTGGATCACGTAGATGTTGACGTCAAAGTTTTGCAGGTCCATGGCCAGCCCGTAGTAGGCGAAGCTGGTGGAGAACCTAGGCCAAAAAGAGGTGAGGGGGGGGACAAATGTCACCGGTGGGGAGGTGGGGAGGGGGATGTGGGGGTCACACACCGTCCCCTGGCCTGTGGGGTCCAGCCAGGAGATCCGTGTCCCTTCCTGGAGCACGTGTGAGTCAAGAGACCTCTGTTGACCGAGTCCTGCATCGTGACTCAGTTTCCCTTTCCGATAAGGACCCAGCTAAGGTGGGTGTTTGGGGAGGGGTGGGTAGTGGGATGGATGGATGGATCAACAGTCGGGGGGGGGGGGGGGGCGGGGGGACGGACACATGGAAAACCACCCACTGATGTCCGCCACTGCCGGCCATACCACACGAAGCAGAGGCAACAAGAGATGCGGCGCACGATGGGCGTCCGGACCAGGTCGATCACCGTGTGGTGACTCCTCGATGAAGCCATCTCCTTCGCCATGTGGGACCTCAAGGCCTAGGGGGAGAGAGGGGGCTCTGGGGTGGGGATGGGGCGCTGGGGGTGTAGGGGAGCCCCACTATTGGCCCCCCTCCATGAGGGCGGGGTCACTCCCCCACCCCATAAAACACCCCCGAGATGCCCCAGAGCTTTTTACTTCGATGTCGAGCTTCTCCCCTTCCTCCTTCTTCCCGTTTATCCTGGCCACCTTCTGGAGCTCCTTCAGGGCTTGCTGGGACTTCCCCACCATGACCAGCCAGCGAGCTGACTCCGTTAACCACCTGTGGAGGAGGTGGGGTCAGGATGCCAAGGATCATCCCACCGTCCGGCCGATCCCTCTGTCCTCCAGCCAGGTCTCCATGCTTCCAGCCATCCACCCAACCCTTCATCCACCCATCCATCCATCCATCCATCCATCCATCCATCCAACCCTTCATCCATCCAACCAACCCTTCATCCACCCATCCATCCATCCATCCATCCATCCATCCATCCATCCAACCCTTCATCCATCCAACCAACCCTTCATCCACCCATCCATCCACCCATCCATCCATCCATCCATCCATCCATCCATCCATCCAACCCTTCATCCATCCAACCAACCCTTCATCCATCCATCCATCCATCCATCCATCCATCCATCCATCCAACCCTTCATCCATCCAACCCTTCATCCATCCAACCAACCCTTCATCCACCCATCCATCCATCAATCCATCCATCCACCCAACCCTTCATCCATCCACCCAACCCTTCATCCATCCATCCGTCCATCCATCCATCCGTCCATCCATCCATCCATCCGTCCATCCATCCATCAATCCATCCATCCATCCAACCCTTCATCCATCCACCCAACCCTTCATCCATCCACCCAACCCTTCATCCATCCATCCGTCCATCCATCCATCCATCCATCCATCCATCCGTCCATCCAACCAACCCTTCATCCATCCACCCAACCCTTCATCCATCCATCCATCCATCCATCCATCCATCCATCCATCCATCCACCCAACCCTTCATCCCACCACCCCTCCGTCCATCCCACCACCCCTCCGTCCATCCCGCCACCCCTCCATGCATCCACACCTCCATCCCTGCACCCATCCCTCCACCCCTGCATCCCTCCCTCCATCCACGACTCCATTCCTCCCTTCTCCTCCTCACCACGAGTAGAGGAAGAAGCAGAAGAAGGGCAGCGACACGGTGAGCTGCAGCCAGCGCCAATCGGGGACGGCGTAGGCGATCCCAGCCAGCAGGAACTGCCCGGTGGTGTAGCAGTAACCCATGAAGGTCCCCACCAGCGCCCGGGTGCGAGTGGGCATCCACTCCAAAGCTGCCGAGACACACAGAGACGTGGAGCAAACCAGGAGGAGGTTGCCCAGGGCCGGTAGCGTGGGACCGGCGGTGGCCACGTACAGAGGGAGACGCTGTTGAGGACGATGCCGGAGAAGGCCATGCCCGTGAGGAAACGGAAGAGGCAGTAGACGGTGAAAGTGGGGGCGAAGGAGGAGCACGTCCCCATGGTGCCCATCTGAAGGTAGCACCAGGTGAGCAGCGACCGGCGGCCGAACCTGGGCGGTGAGGAGGAGGAAGAGGGGGTGAGGAGGAGGAAGAGGGGGTGAGGAGGAGGAAGAGGGGGTGAGACAATCCCCGTGAGGCTGCCCCACCTGGGGATGGGGTGTTGCCCCTCACCTGTCCGAGAGACCCCCGAAGACGATGCCGCCCGCCAAGACGCCGGCCATGTAGAGCGACTGGGCCAACTGCTTCAGCCCCCGGGAGCTGCACACCAGGTCCCACTGCCAAGGGACAAGGACGTGGGGTGGGACAGAGATCGGGGGGGATCCCCTCTGGGCTCCCTCCTGCCCCCCAAAACTGGCCGGGGCGGATGGTAGGGTCGAGCCAACACAACAGCCAACGGTTGGCCAATGGAAACACCAAGATGGTGCCATTAAACACTTGGCCACCCTTCCCAGCATCCCCGTGGTTGGAAGCTCCTTCCAGGGGTCATCTGGTCCCTTTTTGACCCCTTGTTGATGGCCACCAACTCCCTCATCCCCACCCCGTTTCTCGTCCTGAGCTCTCGTGGCGTTGAGTGCCTCCGCCAAGGGTTGAGCGGGGAAGACGCTCCAGTTGGCAGAAGTCAACGGCGCGATGACGGCAGCCCCTTCGCTGGTGCCTCGAAGGTGGGAACTGCACCCAGGATTGGGCGAAACGCACCACCAGCCCCAAATCCCACCCCACTGCCGCTGTCCTACCTCAGTGATGATGGTGCTGGTGAAGATGCTGTGGTCGTAGGTCCAGCCGTCGCGGCAGGGCTCCGTTTCTGGCCAGCTGCTGTTGGGAGCCGAGGCATTGACCTCCAAAAGCCACCACTGCGGTGTCACAAACCGCCGGCACCGCTCGCCGTGAGGAACCGAAACCCTCAGCAGGTCCCGGGGGTCGAGGCCGGTGGCGTTGGCCTCCCACCGAAGCCGGCAGCGATGGTCGCTGGTGGCGGCCGTGAAGTTCTGCAGAAGGTTGTGACTGGCCATCATGAGGACGGGCAGGGCCAGGAGAAGCACCGAGACCACCTGGAAGCGTCCCATGCCCCCCACGTGCTCCAGGAGGCTGGCGAAAGCCATGCTGCCACCGTCAGACCCCGGGAACGCCCCGCAGCCATGCACGCCCGCCCCACGCTCGCAGAGCCCCAAAAGGAATGGATTTCACCCCAAAAAAAAAAAGGCTTCTCTCACTCCCGCGATGTCCTCGCTCCCCAAACACCAGGGATGGGCCTATATAACCCGGCCAACGGCCGGCGTGGGTTAATGTTTGACATCTGGGGGGGGGGTTTTTGGTGATTTGCCAGCAGAAGGCAAAAGCAGGGAGGCAAAAGTGCAGGCGAGGGCAACGCGAAGGAGTCCGGGGGGGGGGGGGGGTGGCCACCAAGAGCCAACAAAGGGTGGCCAGAGCCAAATCCCCTGGCAGCGCTTCCCTCCCCTTGTGTCGGCAAAAAAGCCCCCGAAACGGGGCAAAACTGGGGCAATCTGGGGCGGGAAGAAATCATTCTCTCTCTTTTAATTCTTTTTTTGAGGAGAAAAGGTGGCTTTTGGCGAGGGGACACCTGGGACCAACCTCCTTCGTCCGGCTCATGGGGTACCCTCAGGTGGGCACCCCGCGGGGGAGGGGGGGCTCCTGGCTTGGCCTTTGGGTTAAATTTTAGCGATTTTTGTGGTCGAAAGGCACCCGAAAGGTGCTGACGGAGGCGGCCTTGCTTGGGTCAGCGCGTTCGCCGCCGGGGGTTAATTTTTGATGGGGTCGGAGCGATGAGGGGGTTGATGGGGCCAAGGGACGCGTCGGCAGTGGGAGCAAGGGCCGGGGTGGCCCGGGGGTGGGGGTGGGGGAAAGTCGGGGAAGGGGCATCATGGCGGCAGCCCCATGGGTTGCTGGGAGGGGGCTGGGGTGGGATTTGGGGGCTCCTCTGGGATTTGGGGGACCCCGCTGCCGGGACAAAGAGTTGGGTGGGTTTGGGGTTCTTGGGTGTCATTGTCTTGGAGGTGACCTCCAACATGGGGGTTCTTGGGCGTCATCTTATTGGAGGTGACCTCGGGGACAAGGTTATGAGGTGGCATTGAAGGTGACCTCCAACATGGGGGGTTCTTGGGTGTCATCTGACTGGAGGTGACCTTGGGGACAAGGTTATGAGGTGGCATCTTCCTGAAGGTGACCTCCAACGTGGTGTTCTTGGGCGTCGCGTTATTGGAGGTGACCTTGGGGGCAAGGTTATGAGGTACCATTGGAGGTGACCTCCAACATGGGGGTTCTGAGGTGCCATCTTATTGGAGGTGACCTCGGGGACCAGGTTCTGAGGTGTCATCTTATGGGAGGTGACCTCCAAAGTGTTCTTGGGCGTCATCTTATTGGTGGTGACCTCCAACGTGGTGTTCTTGGGTGCCATCGTATTGGAGGTGACCGCAGGGACACCGTTCTTAGGCTTTGTCCTATTGGAGGTGACCTCGGACGTGGTTATTGGGTGTCATCTTATTGGAGGTGACCTTGGGTGGGCTCAGATAACACCCCGAGACACCGTCCCCAGCAGAGCTGCTTTATTCCCCCGAGGACTTCCCCCGCCCCACACGGGGAGGTCACCAGCCGGGGGGCAGGCGGCGAATTCGTCCCCAAAACGAGGCTGCGGGGACCCGTGGGGGAGGGCGGCTGCTGGTGGCCGGGCGCAGGGTGCTGTCCCCCACCCCGTGGTCCTTCAGGCCTCCTTCTGCAGGGCCTTGTCCTGGGGCTGGAGGGGGATCTTCTCTTTGGGGTCATCCGTCTTCTTCCGTTTGGCCCTGGAGGGAGGAAGATGAGGAGGAGGAGGGTCTGTGGGGCATGGCAGGGTGGGACGCAGCCCAGCTTGCACCGTGTCCATCCGTCTGTCCAACCATTCAGCCGCTCATATCGCTCCTTCTTCTGCCAACGCACCCATCCGCTTGTCCCGCAACACATCCGTCTGTCCATCCGTCCAAAACCCCTTCCTATTTCAGTCCGTCCGTCCATCCATCCATCCTCCATCCATCCATCATCCAACCACCCATCCACCATCCATCCATCCGTCCATCCATCCATCCATCCATCATCCATCCATCCATCCATCCATCCATCCATCCATCCGTCCATCCACCCGCAAAATCCAGTTGTTCATCTACCACTAGGTCCGTCCGTCCATCCGTCCGTCCATCATCCATCATCCAACCATCCATCCGTCCATCCATCCACAAAATCCAGTCATTCATCCCCCACTAGATCCATCTGTCTATCATCCATCCGTCCATCTGTCCATCCATCCATCATCCATCCATCCTCCATCATCCATCCGTCCATCTGTCCATCCATCCATCATCCATCCGTCCTCCGTCATCCATCCATCCATCTGTCCTTCCGTCCGTCCGTCCATCCATCCATCCATCCATCCATTCATCCATCCGTCCATCCATCATCCATCCGTCCATCCATCATCCATCCGTCCAGCTGTCCATCCGTCCATCCATCCATCCGTCCATCCATCATCCATCCATCCATCATCCATCCATCCATCCATCATCCATCCGTCCATCTGTCCGTCCGTCCGTCCATCATCCATCCATCCATCCGTCCATCCATCCGTCCATCCACCCACAAAATCCAGTCATTCATCCCCCACTAGATCCCTCCCTCCCTCCGTCCCTCCGTCTGTCCGTCCCTCCCCATCCATGCCCACCTGCTCTCCACCTCCTCGATGGTGTCGGGCAGCGGCCTGTTGAGGGTCTCCGGTAGGAAGCCGGCCGCCACGGCCGCCACCACGGGGGCCGCCCCATAGACGGCCGGGGGCAAGAAGGGGTAGTACTCATCCATCATCTTCACCAGCGGCGCCACGATGCCACCCACGCGGGCCATGGTGCTGCCGAAACCCAGCCCGGTCTGCCTGCCGGCGCCGGCGGGGGGGTCACCGTGGGGCGGGGACCACCGCGGGGTGTCCCGGGGGGGGTGACGGGGGGACCCGCCCCACGGCGGGGCGTGGGGACGCGGCGTTACCTGATGGGAGTGGGGTAGAGCTCGGTGGTGTAGAGGAAGACGCAGTTGAAGGAGGCGGAGAGGCAACCCTTGCCGATGACGGCCAGCGCGGTGCGCACCGTCTGCAGCTCTGGGGCGGAGAGGGGTGGGGTGGGCTCGCGGGCGGGCGGGAGCCGCGTGGGGGGTGGGGGGAAGGGAGGGCGCGGGGACGGACAGACGGAGAGGTGGGTAGGTAACTGGGTAAGGTGGAGGTGGGTGGGTGGGTGGACAGATGGACGGGTGAGGGGATGGATGGAAGGATGGGGGGATGGGGGGATGGTTGGAAGAAAGGAAGGATGGATGGATGGGTGGATGGATGGAAGGATGGAAGGAAGGATGTGTGGATGGATGGATGGAAGGACAGGTGGATGGATGGTTGGATGTTTGGAAGGATGGATGGACGGACGGACGGATGGATGGAGAGATGGTTGGATGTTTGGAAGGATGGGTATGTGGTTGGAAGGATGGATGGATGGAAGGGTGCGTGGATGGCTGGAAGGAAGGATGGATGCATGGATGGACGGATGGACGGATGGATGGACGGATGGATGGATGGATGGATGGATGGAAGGATGGATGGATGGATGAATGGAAGAATGGATGGATGGAAGGAAGGATGTGTGGATGGATGGATGGAAGGATGGATGGATGGAAGGACAGGTGGATGGATGGTTGGATGGTTGGAAGGATGGATGGACGGACGGACGGATGGATGAGTGGGTGGGTGGGTGGGTGGTGAGGTGGTGAGTCACCACCCCTGGCGATATTGAAAAGCCACCCGGACGTGGCCTTGGGTGACCGGCTCTGGGCGGCCCTGCTTGAGCGGGAGGGTTGGACCAGGTGACCTCCAGAGGTGCCTTCCAACCTCAACCACGCCGTGGGTAAGTGGGTGGTGAGATGGATGGCCAGACGGATGGACGGATGGCCAGATGGAGCGATGAGAGCATGGAGCAGTGCAGAAGACACCCCCCCCATCACCCCATCGCACCCACCTGTGGAGACAAAGATGTTGGCGATGATGACCAGCCCCGCCAAGAAGAGGGTCACCATCAGCGACACCCGCCGGCCGATGTAGCTCACGGAGATGGTCACCACCACTTTGGCCGGGAAGTCAACGGCGCCGAAAATCACCTGGATGAGGTAAATGCTGACCCCAAAGTTTTGCAGATCCATGGCCAGGCTGTAGTAGGAGAAACTGATGGAGAACCTGGAGCAGGGTGGAGAGAGAGGCACGGACCTTGAGGCGGCGTGACCTCGCTGGGATGTCACCAGCGCACGGGGCGGGGAGCTCAGATGGAGGAGGAGATGGCTGGATTGGGTGAGTGCCTGTCCAGCTGTCCGTCTTTCCAGTCAGCCGTCCGTACAGCTGACCAGCTCTCCAACCAGCTGTCTGTCTGCCCTTCCATCCATCCATCCTTCCAACCAACCACCCATCCATCCTTCCACCCATCCAACCATCCATCCCTCTGTCCTTCCTTCCATCCATCCTTCTGTCCTTCCACCCATCCATCCTTCCACCCATCCAACCATCCATCCAACCATCCATCCGTCCTTCCATCCATCCTTCCGTCCTTCCGTCCATCCATCCAACCACCCCTCCAACCACCCATCCCTCCACTTCTCCATCCCCCCACCCCCTCACCCGTCTCCCTCCCTCCTCCCCCCCGGCCTCCCCCAGCCCAGCCCCACCAGACGACGGAGAGGCAGAAGAAGATGTGGCGGATGACCGGGGTGCGGACCAGGTCGGAGATGGTGTAGGAGGACTTCAGACCAGCCAACTCCTCCTTCATGTTGGACCTCAGGTTCTGGGAGAGGGGGAACCGGGAGCGGTTGGCGGGGGACGGGGTGGGAAACCGAGACCCCACCACCACGGGGCCACCATACCTCCACCGTGATCTTCTCCCCTTCCTCCTTTCGCTTGTTAATCCTGGCCACTCGCTGCAGGACCTTCACGGCCCTCTCGGCCTTCCCCGAGAGCACCAGCCAACGGGCGGACTCAGCCAACCACCTGCAGTCAGCGAGGGGGAAACTGAGGCACGGGGAGAGCCCCGCCGTGGCCTTCTCCAAGGGACCCAAGGATCCTACCAGGAGTAGAGGAGGAAGACGAAGAAGGGCAGGGAGACGGTGAGCTGGAGCCAGCGCCAGTGGGGGACGGCGTAGGCCACGCCGGCCAGCAGGATCTGGCCCAGGGTGTAGGCGAAGCCGGTGATGGCCACGGTGATGGCGCGGTAGGGCGTGGGGATCCACTCCACCACTGCAAGGGACCACGGGGACACGTCTGACTTGGTGTTGTGTGTCCCCCCCCCCCCCCGTGACCCTCCTTGGCAGTGCGGCCTCCCCATCACGTCCAGATGCATCCGCGCCACGGGGCCCCATCCACGGCCGTGGGGGTGGCCCCATCAGTGGCCACTGGGATGGCCCCATCAGCGGCCATAGGGGCCTCTCCATCTGTAGAGAGGGGGATGTCCCCAACCATGGCTGTTGGGGACATCTGTGGCCATGGCCACATCCCTCTCCATGGCCACGGTGATGTCCCCACCCATGGCCAAGATGATGTCCCCACCCGTGGCCACGGTGATGTCCCCACCCGTGGCCATTGGGACATCCACGGCCATTGGGTCGTCCCCATTCACAGCCAGGCCGATTGTCCCCACCCGGAGCCACGTGGCCATCCTCATCGCTGTCCCCAGCCACGGTCGTTGGGGACATCTGCATCCATGGCCACGTCCCTCTCCATGGCCATGGTGATGTCCCCAGCCATGGCCAAGATGATGCCCATGGCCATGGTGATGTCCCCACCCATGGCCATGGTGATGTCCCCAGCCATGGCCAAGATGATGCCCATGGCCATGGTGATGTCCCCACCCATGGCCATGGTGATGTCCCCACCCATGGCCAAGATGATGCCCATGGCCATGGTGATGTCCCCAGCCATGGCCAAGATGATGTCCCCAGCCATGGCCATCGGGTTGTCCCCACCCACGGCCATGCTGATTGTCCCCACCCAGGTCCCCGTGGTCCCCCTCATCCCCGTCCCCTCACCCAGGCAGGCGATGCTGAGGCCGAAGCCGGAGAGGGCCATGCCACCGGCGAAGCGGAAGACGCAGTAGGACGCGTAGTTGGGGGCGAAGGCCGTGCACGTCCCCATCACCCCCAGCTGCAGGTAGGACCACATCAGCATGGCCTTGCGCCCAAACCTGCGACAGGGAGGCACTGGGTGCCACTGGGTGCCACTGGGTGATGGTCAATCCAGTGCCCCGTGGGGAAACTGAGGCACGGGGAGGGGGTCTCTGCTGCCCTTACCTGTCCGAGAGGCCCCCCAGGACCAGGGCGCCCACCAGGACCCCAGCCATGTAGATGGACTGGGCCATCTGCCGGAGCTGCCGGTAGCCGCAGACGAGGTCCCACTGCGGGGACGGGCACGAGGTGAGGCCGACGCGTCCCCTCCTTCCACCCTCTGTTCTCCTCTCCGGCCGGCCGGTCCACCACCTCCATCCCGCACCCTCCCCGCAGCCCCGTCTTCCCCATACGGCTCCTTCGCCACCCCTCCAAACCTACAGGGCTCCATCTCCACCCCTGCATCTCCATAGGGCTCCATCTCCACCCCTCCAACCCTATAGGGCTCCATCTCCACCCCTGCATCTCCATAGGGCTCCATCTCCACCCCTCCAACCCTATAGGGCTCCATCTCCACCCCTGCACCTCCATAGGGCTCCATCTCCACCCCTGCATCTCCATAGGGCTCCATCTCCACCCCTCCAACCCTATAGGGCTCCATCTCCACCCCTGCATCTCCATAGGGCTCCATCTCCACCCCTCCAACCCTATAGGGCTCCATCTCCACCCCTCCAACCCTATAGGGCTCCATCTCCACCCCTCCATCTCCATACGGTCCCACCCCTCCATCCCCGCCCCCCCCCCATCCCCACCTTGGTGATGTTGGTGGCCACATGGCCACCGTGGGCACCTCCCCCCCCCCCGTCCCCGCGTCCCCACCTCGGTGACGATGGTGGCCACGTAGATGCTGAGGTCGTAGTCCCAACCGTCATGGCAGGGCTCGGTGGGCCGGGGACCGGCGGTGCCGTTGGCGGGGGACGAGGCCACGTAGCGTCGGCAGGACCCCAGGGCGGCATCGGGGGGCCCCAGGGTGCCATTGGGCCACCCCAGGGTGCCATTGGGCCACCCTAGGGTAGCACCAGCAGGCCCCAGGGTGCCATTGGAGGACCCCAAGGTGGCATCAGGCTGGACGTAGGTGCCATCAGGGGACCCCGGGGTGCCGTCAAGCGTGACGTGGGTGGCACCGGGGACGTGGGTGCCATCGGGGGACCTCGGGGTGGCACCGGGGGACCTCGGGGTGGCATCGGGGGACCCCACGGTGCCATCGGGAGACCTCAGGATGGCGTCGGAGGCCCTCAAGGTGCCATCAGAGGCCGCCGAGGGGCCACCAGGGGTGGCTGCGGGCGGCCCTGGGGCGGCGCTGGGGACACTTGGGGCGGCAGCGGGAGCGGGGGTGACGGCGGGGAGGCGGCAGCGGTGCGGGGGGACGGCGGCGGTGAAGTTCTGCAGCAGGTTGTGGCTGGCCATGAGCAGGATGGGCACCGCCAGCAGCGCCGTCTGCAGCACCTGGAAGCGGCCCAGTCCCCCGACCTGCGCCAGCACCGCCCCGAACGCCATCCTGGGGACAGCGTCACCCGCGGGGGGACACCGTCGGACAGAGGGACAGCGCTGGACGCCAGGGGCATGGGGTACGGCGTCACTCGTGGGGACAGCAGCACCCGTGGGGACGCCATCGCCCACGGGGACGCCACCACCCGTGGGGACACCATCATCCGTGGGGACACCAGGGCATGGGGACACCACCACCCATGGGGACGCCACCACCCACGGGGGCACCATCACCCATTGGGACTCTGTCACCCGTTGAGAAATCATCACCCAGAGGGACACCACCACCCACGGGGACACCGGGGCATGGGGACAACACCACCCATGGGGACACCACCACCCATGGGGACACCACCACGCATGGGGACACCACCAGCCGTGGGGACCCTGTCACCCACGGGGACACCATCACCCGTTGGGACTCTGTCACCCGTTGAGAAACCATCACCCACAGGGACACCACCACCCACGGGGACACCACCACCCATGGGGACACCATCACGGGGGACATTGCCACCCAGGGGGACGCGAGCGTCCCGTGGACGCCAGCAGGAGCGTTGAGGTGGGGACAGCAGGACGTGGGGACAGCAGGACGTGGGGACAGGGGACACGGGGACGGGGACACGGGGACGGGGACTGTGGGGACCCAGCGGGGGGGGGACGCGGTGCCCACCGAGGACACGGCTGAGATGGGGACGGTGTCACCGCTTGCGTCACACGTCCCCAACCCCTCCCGATGTCCCCAAGCCCTCCCAGCGTGTCCCTGTCCCCGCGCCGCTGCCGCGCGGCTCCCCGGGGACGGGGACATCCGGCCAGCTGCGACCTCCGCGTCCCCAAGGGGAAGGGTCCCCTCTCTGATGTCCCCACCACTCCCCTGTCCCCTGTCCCCCCCCCCCCGTGTCCCCTCGCCGACGTCCCCGTCCCCTCGATGTCCCCAACCCGTCCCCATGGACCCTCCACTGGTGTCCCCTGGTCCCCAACCCCTCCTCAATGTCCCCAACCCCTCCTTTATGTCCCCAACCCCTCCTCCATCTCCCCACCCCCTCCTCCATGTCCCCAACCCCTCCTCAATGTCCCCAACCCCTCGATGTCCACCTTGTGTCACCAACACAGCCCACGTCCCCGCCGTGACGTCCCCAACCTGGCCCGCCATCCCCTCCACGATGTCCTCAACTCGTCCCATGTCCCCTTCGCGGTGTCCCCAACCCCTCTCTGATGTCCCCAACCCACCCCAGGTCCCCTCTCTGATGTCCCCAACCTGTCCCCATGTCCCCAACCCACCCCACGTCCCCTCCACAGTGTCCCCATCGTGTCCCCAACCTGTCCCCATGTCCCCTCCACGGTGTCCCCAACCTGTCCCCGTGTCCCCAACCTGTCCCCATGCCCCCAACCCCTCCCATGTCCCCCCTGTGATGTCCCCAACCCACCCCACGCCCCCTCCACAGTGTCCCCGCCGTGTCCCCATGTCCCCAACCCGTCCCCATGCCCCCCCCCGCAGTGTCCCCAGCCCGTCCCCAACCTGTCCCCACGTCCCCTCCACGGTGTCCCCGCCGTGTCCCCATGCCCCCAACCCCTCCCGCGGCCCCCCCCCCCCCCGCAGTGTCCCCACCCTGTCCCCACGTCCCCCCGTGGTGTCCCCAGCCCCCCCTGCCGTGTCCCCCCGTGTCCCCCCACCTCCCCCATCTCCCCATGTCCCCATGTCCCTATGTCCCCCCAGTCCCGGGTCCCCCCATGTGTCCCCATGTCCCCGTGTCCCCGTGTCCCCCCATGTCCCCCCAGTCCCGGGTCCCCTGGGTCCCCCTGGGTCCCCCTGGGTCCCCCATGTCCCCATGTCCCCCCAATCCCTGGTCCCCCCGTGTCCCCCCATGTCCCCCCACGTCCCCATGTCCCCCCAGTCCCGGGTCCCCCCATGTGTCCCCATCTCCTCATGTCCTCGTGTCCCCCCATGTCCCCATGTCCCCCCAGTCCCGGGTCCCCCCATGTCCCCCCATGTCCCCCCAATCCTTGGTCCCCCCGTGTCCCCCCATGTCCCCATGTCCCCGTGTCCCCGTGTCCCCCCGTGTCCCCGTGTCCCCCCGCACCTGCCCGCCGCCGCCGGCCGCGGAGCCGCTCGCTCGGTGGTGGCCGTGTCACCGGGATCGGGCCCGGGCCGGATTCCAGCGCCGCGGGCGCCGGGGCCACCCAACGCCTGGGTCCCCCCGCCCGCCGGCCCCGGGGCTACGGGGCCCTGTAGGGTAGGAGCCCCTATAGAGCGACCTCCCACCCCCTAGGGGCCCCCTCCCCGACCCCCATGGGCCCCACGTGACCCCTTCGTGACCCCAGTGCCGCCTACAGGGACCCTATAGACCCCCACAGCCTCCCCCAGGGCCCCTATAGTCCCCCCTCAGGGCCCCTATAGACCCCTATAGACCCCCCCCCAGGGCCCCTGTAGACCCCTACAGCCTCCCCCAGGGCCCCTGTAGACCCCTATAGACACCCCAGGGCCCCTATACACTCCCATAGCCTCCCCCAGGGTCCCTATACATCCCTACGGACTCCCCCAGGGCCCCTATAGACCCCCCCCTCAGGGTCCCTATAGACCCCTATAGACTCCCCCAGTGACCCTATAGGCCCCTATAGACTCCTCCAGGGCCCCTATACACCCCCCATAGCCTCCCCCAGGGCCCCTATAGACCCCCCCCCCTCAGGGTCCCTATAGACCCCTATAGCCTCCCCCAGTGACCCTATAGGCCCCTATAGACTCCCCCAGGGCCCCTATACACCCCCACAGCCTCCCCCAGGGTCCCTATACAACCTGACGGACTCCCCCAGGGCCCCTGTAGACCCCCCCACTGCCCCTATAGACCCCTACAGACTCCCCCAGGGCCCCTATAGATGCCTATAGCAGCCCATTAGCCCGCTAAGGATCCCCCAGAGCCCCCCCAAAACTGACTATGGGACCCTATAGACCATCTATAACTCCCCCCGAGCTCCTCTGTGATGCCCTACAGGCCTCTATACGTCCCTTCTAGACCCCTTATGTGCCTCCGTAGACCCTTACAGGCCCATACAGGCTCCTATAGGTTCCCTATACCCTTACAAACCAATATAGCGCCTTCTATATCCCTTAAGCCCCCCATAGACCCTTACACCCTCCTATGGGCTCTGATAAACTCCGTACAGACTCCTATAGGTTCCCTATAGACCTTTACAAACCCATATAGACCCTATGCCCCCCCCAGCGGCCCTATAAACCCCCTTATGGGTATATAAACAGCTATTATATAGCATAATCTAAATAAGCACCCCCACCCCCTTTATGGGCTCCTATACGCCCCTATAGACCCCCTACAGGCTCCTATTACCCCCTATAGACCCTCTACAGGCTCCTATAAGCCCCTATACACCCCCTTAAGGGCTCCTATAGGACCCTATAGACCCCCTAAATGCAACTATAAACCCCCTTATGGATTCTTATAAGCCCCTATAGACCCCCTACAGGACCCTATAAACACCCTTATGGACTCCTATAGGCTCCTATAGACCCCCTGCAGGCTCCTATAAGCCCCTATAGACCCTCTTATGGGCTCATATAGTCCTCTATAGACCCCTACAGGCTCCTGTAACCCCCTATAAACCCTTCTATGGGCTCCTATAGCCCCTATAGACCCCCCTACAGGCTCCTAAGTCCCTATAAACACCCTTATGGACTCCTATAGGCCCCTACAGGCTGCAATAAGCCCCTATAAGCCCCCTTATGGACTCCTATAGGCTCCTAAAGATCCCCTACAGGCTCCTATAAGCCCCTCTAGACGCCCTTATGGGCTCCAATAGGCCCCTATAGACCCCCTATAAGCCCCCTTATGGGATCCTATAGGCCCCTATAAACCCCTACAGGCTACTATAAGCCCCAATACATCTCCTTATGGTATTCTATAGGCCCCTATAGACCCCCTACGGGCTCCTATAGACCCCCTTATATCCTCCTATAGGCCCTGATAGATCCCCTACAGGCTCCTATAAGCCCCTATAAACCCCCCTTATGGGCTCCTATAGGCTCCTATAGACCCTATACAGGCTCCTGTAAGTCCCTATAAACCCCTCTATGGGTCCCTACAGGCTCCAATAAGACCATATATGCCCCCTTATGGGCTCCTATAGACCCGCTACAGTCTCCTAGAAGCCCCTCTATGGACTCCTATAGACCCCTACAGGCTACTAAAAGCCCCTATAAACCCCCTTATGTCCTCCTATAGGCCCCGATAGATCCCCTACAGGCTCCTATAAGCCCCTATAAACCCCCTTATGGGCTCCTATAGGTGCCTGCACACCCGGGGAGCTCCTATAGCCGCTATAATCCCTTCCAAAGGCTCCCCTGAGCTCCTCTCTGGGCTCCTATAAGTCCCTATAGCCCCCAGCAGGCTCCATTTGCCCCTACAGAGGCCCCTATAGCCCCTATAAAGGCCCCTATAGACCCCATAGAGGCGCCTATAGGCCGTCCCGCCGGGGCTCTGCTGCCCCCTAGCGGCCGAGGAGGGAGACAGGGACCGTGGAGGACCGGGGGGGGCGGGGGGGGCATAGATTTGGGGGGACCCAGGGGTCTGGGGGGGCACCCTATAGATTTGGGGCACCCTATAGATTGGGGGGGACTCATAGATTTGGGGGGGACCCAGGCATTTGGGTGGGGGCACCCCATGGATTTGGGGGTCCCAGGAGTTTTGGGGTGGACACCCTATAGATTTGGGGCACCCTATAGATCTGGGAAACCCAGGGGTCTGGGGGGGGGCACCCTATAGATTTGGGGCACCCTATAGATTTGGGGCACCCAGGGTTCGGGGGGGGCACCCCATAGGTTTGGGGCACCCTATAGATTTGGGGGGTCCGGGGGGGTCACCCCATAGGTTTGGGGCACCCTATAGATTTGGGGGGTCCGGGGGGGGCACCCCATAGGTTTGGGGCACCCTATAGATTTGGGGGGTCCCACGCGCTGGGGGGGGGGGGGGGGGGGTCACCCGAGCGTACGGAAACGGGAACTTTATTGAGCCGATACAAAACCCCCCGACTCGTTAAAAGCCACCAAAAGGCCCCAAAAATCAACCCCCCTCCCCTCCCCCACCCCCCAAAAGGGGACCCCAGGGGTCCGGGCTGAGCCCCCCCCCCCCCCCGCCAAATCCCGCCTGAGACCGGACACAACTCATTACACCAGCGCTGCGGGGGGGGGGGGGGGGGTGGCGTTCCCAGTGCTCCCAGTACCACCCCCCCCCAGCCCCAAACTGGTCCAAGGCCCGCTCTCCCAGTAAGACCATACTGGGAGGTGGCGCCTGGCCCCGTAACGGGGTGAAATCCGGGGAAAACGGGCAAAAAAACAAAAAGGGGGGGGGGAGGGGCGGCGCTAGGAGTCGTAGTCTTCATCGTCCTCTTCCTCGGGGGCGCGGGGGGGGGCGGGGGCCGGGGGGAGCCCCCCTCCCCCCCCCGGGAGTCCCCCCGGGAGGGCGGGGGGTCCCAGCGGCGCGAAGGGGACCCCGGGGCTGCGGGGGGGGGGGGCGGAGGGGAGGGGGGAGGGGGGGTCAGGGCAGCCTGGGGGGGTCCCCGCTTCACCCCCCCCCAGGGGACCCAGGCATCTCGGTGCCCCCCCCCCCCCCCAAAAAAAAGGGTCCCAGGGGTTTAGGGGTGCCCCCCCCCCGCTTTGGGGGTCCCGGGGGTTTAGGGGTGCCCCCCCCCCCCGTTTTGGGGGTCCCGGGCCGGTACCTGGTGAAATTGAGGGGGGCCCGGGTCTGGGGGGGCTGCGGCGCCTCCTCCTCCCCGTCGCTGTCGCTGTCCTCAGAGTCCTCCTGGGGGGGAGGGGACATGGTGGCACCCAGGGGACCCCCCACCCCCAAAGGGGCCCCCCGAACTCCCCCACCCCCCCCAGGGACCCCCCACCCTCAGGGCACCCAGGCACCAGGACCCCCAAAGGGGGCACCCAGGGGTCCGGGACACCCCCCACCCCCAAGGAGACCCCCCCTAAAGGGGCACCCAGGGGTCTGGGGACCCTGCCCCACCCCAAAGGGACCCCCCAACCCCCCCAGGGACCCCCAAACCCCCAGGGACCCCCCACCCTCAGGGCACCCAGGCACCAGGATCCCCAAAGGGGGCACCCAGGGGTCTGGGACCCCCCCCCAAGGGGACCCCCCCCAAGGGGCACCCAGGGGTCTGGGACCCCCCACCCCCAAAGGGACCCCCCCAAGGGGCACCCAGGGGTCTGGGACCCCCACCCCCAAAGGGACCCCCCAAGGGGCACCCAGGGGTCTGGGACCCCCCCCCAAGGGGACCCCCCCAAGGGGCACCCAGGGGTCTGGGATCCCCCCCCCCCCCAAGGGGACCCCCCCAAAGGGGCACCCAGGGGTCTGGGACCCCCACCCCCAAAGGGACCCCCCAAGGGGCACCCAGGGATCTGGGACCCCCCACCCCCAAAGGGACCCCCCCCAAGGGGCACCCAGGGGTCTGGGACCCCCCCCCAAGGGGCCCCCCACCTCCTGCTCCGAGTCCGTCCCCGACTGCTTGGGGTCCTTCCCCTTCGCCCCGGGCCCCCCGTTCTTCCGGCCGCCGCCCGGGCGCCGCCCCCTGCAGCGGAACCCCGCCCCCGTCAGGGACCCCCCCACAGGGACCCCCCACAGGGACCCCAACCCCCCCAACCGGGACCCCCCCCCCCATCAGGGACCCCCCCGTCAGGGACCCCCCCCCCCCATCAGGGACCCCACGGCTCTGGGGCCACCCCCCCCCCATCAGGGACCCCCCATGAGGGGACCCCAACCCCCCCATCAGGGACCCCCCCCCCCATCAGGGCCCCCCCTGCCCCCCACACCCCCCCCCCACCCCCAGGGGACCCAGGCGTCCTGGGGGGGGGGAGGGGTGTGACACCAGGGATTCGGGGGGGCACCAGGGATTGGGGGGGCACCCAGGGATTGAGGGGGGCACCAGGGATTTGGGGGGCACCCAGGGATTGGGGGGCACCAGGGATTGGAGGGGGCACCTGGGGGTTTGGGGGCACCCAGGGATTTGGGGGGGCACCCAAGGATTGGGGGACCCAAGGATTTGGGGGTCCCCAGGGATTTGGGGGGCACCAGGGATTGGGGGGCACCCAGGGGTTTTGGGGGGCCCCAGGGGTTTGGGGGGGCACCCGGGGATTCGGGGGGCACCCGGGGGTTTGGGGGGCACCCGGGGATTTGGGGGGGCACCAGGGATTGGGGGGGGCACCCAGGGATTGCGGGGGGACCCAAGGATTTGGGGGGGCACCAGGGATTTGGGGGGCACCCGGGGGTTTGGGGGGCACCCGGGGGTTTGGGGGGGCACCAGGGATTGGGGGGGCACCCAGGGATTTGGGGGCCCCCTCGGGGTTTGGGGGGCCCCAGGGGTTTGGGGGGCACCCAGGGGTTTTGGGGGGCCCCAGGGGTTTAGGGGGGCACCCGGGGATTCGGGGGGCACCCAGGGGTTTGGGGGGCACCCGGGGATTGGGGGGGGGCCCCAGGGATTTGGGGGGGCACCAGGGATTGCGGGGGGCCCCCTCGGGGTTTGGGGGGCCCCAGGGATTGGGGGGGCCCCCTCGGGGTTTGGGGGGCACCCGGGGATTGGGGGGGGGGGGGCCCTAGGGATTTGGGGGGGGCACCAGGGATTGCGGGGGGCCCCCCGGGGTTTGGGGGTGGCTCCCAGGGCTTTGGGGGCCCCCCCAGGGATTTGGGGGCCCCCCCCCGGGGTTTGGGGGTCCCCGGCGCACCGGCGGGGCCCGCGCTCGCCCTCGCCGTGGGGCTCCTCGCCCTCGGGCTGCTGCATGTCGGGCACGGCGGCCACCAGGTCCTTCAGGAAGTCGAACTGCTGCTCCAGCTCGATGCACTGCTTCCTGCGGGGGCGGGGCCTCAGGCGGGGTACGCCCACCCGGGGCCACGCCCACACAGACCCACCCCGGGCCACGCCCGCCCAGGCCACGCCCCTCGCCCCTACGCCCCAGCCCCCCATTTTCTGCCCTAAGGCAGTGGGGAAACTGAGGCAGGGAGGGCGGAGGGGACCCCTCCCCACCCCCACGGAGCACCCAGGGGACCCCTCCCCACCCCCGCAGGGCACCCAGGGGACCCCTCCCCACCCCCACGGAGCACCCAGGGGACCCCTCCCCACCCCCGCAGGGCACCCAGGGGACCCCCACCCACCCCAGAGGGCACCAGGGGACCCCCACCCACCCCAGGGGACCCCCAGGGACCCTTTCCCAACCCCAAAGGGCACCCAGGGGACCCTTGCCCCCCGAGGGCACCCAGGGGACCCCCACCCCCCGAGAGCCCCCAGGGGACCCTGACCCATCCCCAGAGGGCACCCAGGAGCCCCCCAAGGACCCCCACCCCCCCCAGAGGGCACCCAGGGACCCCCACCCCCCGAGTGCACCCAGAGCCCCCCAGGGACCCCCACCCCCCCCAGAGGGCACCCAGGGACCCCCAGGGACCCTTCCCCAACCCCAAAGGGCACCCAGGGGACCCCCACTCCCCCGAGGGCCCCCAGGGGACCCTGCCCCCCCAGGGGACCCCCAGGGGACCCTGCCCCCCCCGGGGGACCCTTGCCCCCCCCGAGGGCCCCCAGGGGACCCCCCAGGGGACCCTGCCCCCCCGGGGGACCCCCCCAGGGGCCCCTGCCCCCCCCGGGGGGCCCCCCGGCGCCCCCCGCGCTCACAGGTGGGAGGTGGTCATGGTCTTGGCGTTGCGGGACTGGGTGACGTGGCACGCCTTGCGCAGCAGCGACTCCAGGAAGAGCTCCAGCGCCCGCGCTGCGCCGCTAAGGACCCCCACGCGCCGGGGGGGGGCCCCCCCCACCCCCACCCCCACCCCCACCCCCGGGACCCAGGGCCACCCAAGGGGGGGGACACGACACCCAGGCGGCCGGGGTGGGGGGGGTCTGGGGGGTCCCAGGGGTCTGGGGGGGACCCTGGAGGGCACCCAAGAATCCAGGGTGGGGGTCCCAGGCACCCCGGGATGGGGTGGGGGGACCCCAGTGTCTGGGGTGGGGGGGGCCGGGGGGTCCCGGGCACCCTGGGACGGGTGGGGGGCGCCCAGGAGTCCAGGGTGGGTGGGGAGACGCTGGGGGGCACCCAGGTGCCTGGGGTGGGGGGGATTTGGGGGGTCCCAGGCACCCTGGGGTGGGGGTGGGGGTCCGAGGCACCCCGGGGTGGGGGATGGGGGTCCCAGGTGCCCGGGGTGGGGGATGGGGGGTCCCAGGCGCCTCAGGGTGGGGGATGGGGGGTCTCACGCGCCCCGGGCGGGGGATGGGGGGTCCCAGGCGCCCCAGGGTGGGGGATGGGGGGTCCCAGGTGCCCCGGGTGGGGGATGGGGGGTCCCAGGCGCCTCAGGGTGGGGGATGGGGGGTCCCAGGTGCCCCGGGTGGGGGATAGGGGGTCCCAGGCGCCCCGGGCGGGGGATGGGGGGGTCCCAGGCGCCCCAGGGTGGGGGATGGGGGGTCCCAGGCGCCCCGGGCGGGGGATGGGGGGGTCCCAGGCACCCCAGGGTGGGGGATGGGGGGGTCCCAGGCACCCCAGGGTGGGGGCGGGGGCCCCGGGAGGATACAGATGATGACGGGGACGGCGGCCGCCACCTTCCCGATCTCCTCATCCGTCTGCATGATCTTCTTGATCCGCGCCTGCGGGCGGGGGGAAACTGAGGCACGGCCACGCTCCTCCCCCTCCGGAAGCCACGCCTCCCCCCCACGGGCCACGCCCACACTTCACCGCGAGGCCCCGCCCCCAGCCCCACCTCCTCACCTGGGGCCGGGGGGATGCCCTCGCTCCCCCTGCACTGGCTGTGCCCACAGACCACGCCCCTCTCAAGCCCCACCCCTACACAAGACCACACCCCCCAGCTCCACCCCCTCGCCTGGGCCTGGATTGAGGGATGCGGCTGAGCCCCGCCCACCCCCACAAGCCCTGCCCCTTCCAGCAAACCCCACCCCTTCCCCACAAACCCCTCCTACCCCCACAAACCCCGCCCATTACCTACAAACCCCACCCACCCCTCACAACCCCCGCCCACCCAAGCCCCACCCCACCCCTCAAACCCCGCCCCTTCCCCACAATCCCCTCCTACTCCCTCAAGCCCTGCCCACCCCAAGCCCCGCCCCTCAAACCCCGCCCCTCCCCCACACTCTCCTCCGACCCCCCCAAACCCCGCCCCTTCCCTGCAAACCCCGCCCACCCCCACAAGCCCCGCCCCTTCCCCCCAGTCCTCTCCCACCCCCTCATCCCCCGCCCACCCCTCACAACCCCCGCTCACCCCAAACCCCGCCCCTTCCCCGAGGCCACGCCTCCCCGGCGGGACCCCCCCTGCAGGCCCCACCCCCCAGGAAGCCCCGCCCCTCCCCGTTGCCATGGCGATGCCCCCCCCCCCCCCGGCCCGGGCCCTCTCCGCTCACCGGCGGGAACCGCGCGTTGTATTTTTTCTTCTTGCTCGGCATCGCCGCGGCCCCGGCGCCGCTGGGCCCCGCTCAGGCCCGGCCCCGGCCCCGCTGGGCCCCTCCCGGCCGCCCCCGGCCCCGGCCCCGGCCCCGCTGGGCCCCTCCCGGCCGCCTCCGCCGCCGCCGCCGCCGCCGCCGCCTCCGGCCCGGGCCCGCTCCGCTCCGCCGCCGCCGGCCGCTCGCCACGCCCCTTCCGGGACGAAGCCGCGCCTCTTCCGGGAGAAGCTCCGCCCGCCCGCCCCCTCGGCGCGCACCGCTGGAGACCGCCCCTTCCGGCTTCCCCCGCCTCCTGCCGGGCCACGCCCCCCACCCAAACCACGCCCCCCGGAGCCCAAACTACGCTTCCGCATCGCAAACCACGCCCCCACTGCCCAGACCCCGCCCCCGCAGCTGAGACCCCGCCTCTTCAGCCCAAACCACGCTTCCGCATCGCAAACCACACCCCCCGCAGCCCAGACTCCGCCCCTCCCTCGCTCATACCCCGCCCCCGCAGCCCGAACCCCCGCCCCTCCCTCGCCCAGACCCCGCTTCCCCGGCGCTGGCCACGCCCCCCCGCGCTGTCAATCAAAGGTCGGTGGCCTTGGACCGTTTATTGGGGCGACCAGCGGGGTGGGGGAGGGGCGGGGTGGGGGAGGGGCTTCCCCTCCCCCCAAAGGCACTTCGGTTCGGGGGGGAGGGGTTAATGCCGGCGGGGGGGAGGGGCGGCTGTGCTCCCATTGGCCGCAGCACCCCCAGGGAGGCGGGGTGAAGGGGCAGCGGCCAATAGGAAGGGGGGGAGGACCCCTGGGGACTCCCAGTCATGCCCAGTAGCTCCCACTGGTCCCTCAGGACACTCCCAGTAGCTCCCAGTAACTCCCAGTCATGCCCAGTAGCTCCCACTGGTCCCTCGGGACACTCCCAGTTGCCCCCAGTAACTCCCAGCCATGCCCAGTAGCTCCCACTGGTCCCTCGGGACACTCCCAGTAGCTCCCAGTTGCCCCCAGTCCCACTTAAGACCCCCCCATCAGCTTCCAGTGACCCCCAGTAGCCACCCAGTTGCCTCCCAGTAGCTCCTTAGGACTGCTCCGTTCCACCTAAAAGCCTCCCAGTGACTCCCAGTAGCCCACCAGTGCCCCCTAGAAGCCTCCCAGGGACTCCCAGTAGCCACCCAATTCCCCCTAAAAGCCTCCCAGTAGCCCCCCAGCTCCCCCCAGAAGCCTCCCAGTGACTCCCAGTAGCCTCCCAGTACCTCCTAAAAGCCTAGCAGTGCCTCCCAGTAACCCCTAGAAGCCTCCCAGTAGCCGCCCAGCTCCCCCAGTGCCCCCTAGAAGGCTCCCAGTAGCCCCCCAGCCACCGTAGAAGCCTCCCAGTGACTCCCAGTAGCCCCCAGAAGCCTCCCAGTAGCCCCCCAGCTCCCCCTAAAAGCCTCCCAGTAGCCCCCCAGCCCCCCTAAAGCCTCCCAGTAGCCCCCCAGTAGCCCCTAGAAGCCTCCCAGTAGCCCCCCAGCCCCTGTAGAAACCTCCCAGTGACTCCCAGTAGCCCCTAGAAGCCTCCCAGTAGCCCCCCAGCCACCGTAGAAGCCTCCCAGTGACTCCCAGTAGCCCCCAGAAGCCTCCCAGTAGCCCCCCAGCTCCCCCTAAAAGCCTCCCAGTAGCCCCCCAGCCCCCACAGAAGCCTCCCAGTGACTCCCAGTAGCCCCCAGAAGCCTCCCAGTAGCCCCCCAGCTCCCCCTAAAAGCCTCCCAGTAGCCCCCCAGCCCCCGTAGAAGCCTCCCAGTGACTCCCAGTAGCTCCCCAGCCCCCCTAGAAGCCTCCCAGTCCCCTCAGAAGCCTCCCAGTAGCCCCCCCCAGTCCCTCCCAGTTAGGAGGAGGGGAACTGGCTGAGGAAGGTGCTGAAGTCCAGGTCGCCCAGGGAAGGCAGCGAATCCTCGGGGGGGGCCCCCACCCCCAAATCGGGGCCCCCCCCCAACTGGGGACCCCCCCCCAACTGGGGACCCCCCCCAATTTCGGGGCCCCCCCCCGGGGCCTGACTCTGCACCAAGCGCGCGATGGCTTCGGGGTACGACATCAGCATGGGGGGGGCCCCGAAATCTTGGGGGGGCCCCCCAAAATCAGACCCCCCCCCTCTAAAATCCGGCCCCGCCCCCCGAAATCCGAGCCCCCTCCCCCAAAATCGGCCCCCCTCCCCCAAAATCGGCCCCAGCCCCCCCAAAATCGGCCCCCCTCCCCCAAAATCGGCCCCAGCCCCCCCAAATCGGCCCCCCTCCCCCAAAATCAGACCCTGCCCCCCCCAAATCGGCCCCCCTCCCCCGAAATCCGACCCCGCCCCCCCAAAATGGCCGCCCCCCCTCCCAACTCGGGGGGGGGGGTCCCCAAAAGCCGGGGGGAGGTCGGGGGGCCCCAGCAAACGCTGGACGTCGGCGGGGTTGATGGTGTCGAGGGGGGGGAAGGGGGGGTCCCCCAAAAGCGCCCCGAAATCCAAAGTGGGGGGAGGGGCGGCCCCCCCCGCCCCCCCCCCCCCGCCCGGGGGGGCCCCCTCCTCGAACTGCAGCTGCAGCAGGGCCTCGGCCAGCGGCTCCGCTTCGGGGGGGGGGGGCCCCCAAAAGCCCCCCTGCCCCCCGAAAGGGAAGGGGGAGGAGGAGGGGGCGGGGCTGGGGGCAGAGCTGGGGGGGGGGGGGAGGGGTGAGAGGGGGCTCGACCCCCCCTTGCCCCATTTACCCCCCTTCGCCCCCCAATTTGCCCCCACCCCCCCATTTGCCCCCCATTTGCCTCCCCCACCCCTTATTTGCCCCAATTTGCCCCCACCCCCCTTCGCCCCCCCAATTTGCCCCCACCCCCATTTGCCCCCCATTTGCCTCCCCCACCCCTTATTTGCCCCAATTTGCCCCCACCCCCCTTCGCCCCCCAATTTGCCCCCACCCCCCCATTTGCCCCCCCATTTGCCTCCCCCACCCCTTATTTGCCCCCCAATTTAACCCCACCCCCCATTTGCCCCCAACCCCCCATTTGCCCCCCTATTTCCCCCTCATTTACCCCCCACCCCCATTTGCCCCCCCATTTGCCCCCCCATTTGCCCCCATTTACCCCCCACCCCCATTTGCCCCCCAATTGCCCCCATTTACCCCCACCCCCCATTTGCCCCCCCCCATTTGCCCCCCAGGGCTCACCCGCGGCGGGGGGGCTGGGGGGCCGGGGGGGCCGCGCGGGCACCGCGATGCGCCGGGGGGCCGGGGCTCGGGGGGCGCCGGGCCTGGGGGGGGAGGGGCACCGTCAGGGACCCCGATATCCCCGGGGACCCCCAAGACCCCCCGGGGACCCCAATCCCCCCCCCCCAGCACCCCAATCCCCCCCCCAGCACCCCAAGACCCCCCTGGGACCCCCCCAGCACCCCAAGACCCCCCGGGGACCCCAATCCCCCCCCAGCACCCCAATCCCCCCCGGGACCCCAATACCCCCTGGGACCCCCCAGCACCCCAAGACCCCCCGGGGACCCCAATCCCCCCCCCCAGCACCCCAAGACCCCCCCAGGGACCCCCCAGCACCCCAAGACCCCCGGGGACCCCAAGACCCCTCAGGACCCCCCCCAGCACCCCAATACCCCCCAGTGCCCCCCCCCGGGGACCCCAATACCCCCAGGACCCCCCTTGCCCCCCCCCCCCCCCCCCCCCAGTGCTCCCAGTCCCCCCCAGTGCCCCCAGTGCCGCACCGGGCAGGGGGCTGCGCTGGACGAAGGAGCGGAAGGTCTCGCGGGTGCGCTTGCGCTTCTCCTCAATGCACTGCAGGTCCCCTGCACCAGTCACACCAGTTACCTCCCAGTCACCTCCAGTCACCTCCCAGTCACCTCCCAGGACCCCCCCGTCACCTCCCAGTAACACCCCGACACCTCCCACTAACACCCGGTGATCCTCCAGTCACTTCCCCATCGCTCCCAGTCACCTCCCGTCACCCCCAGTCACACCAGTTACCTTCCAGTCACACCAGTTACCTCCCAGTCACCTCCAGTCACCTCCCAGTCACCTCCCAGGACTCCCCCGTCACCTCCCAGTAACACCCCGACACCTCCCACTAACACCCGGTGATCCTCCAGTCACTTCCCCATCGCTCCCAGTCACCTCCCGTCACCCCCAGTCACACCAGTTACCTTCCAGTCACACCAGTTACCTCCCAGTCACCTCCAGTCACCTCCCAGTCACCTCCCAGTCACCTCCCAGGACCCCCCCGTCACCTCCCAGTAACACCCCGACACCTCCCACTAACACCCAGTGATCCTCCAGTCACTTCCCCATCGCTCCCAGTCACCTCCCGTCACCCTCAGTCACACCAGTTACCTTCCAGTCACACCAGTTACCTCCCAGTCACCTCCAGTTACCTCTAGTCATCCTCAGTCACACCAGTTACCTTCCAGTTACCTTCCAGTCACACTCACTCACGTCCTAGTAACACCCAGTCACCCCCACTCATCCCCAGTCACACCAGTCACCTCCCAGTCACCCTCGCTCACGTCCCAGTAACACCCAGTGAACCCCCAGTGCCACCAGTTACCTCCCAGCTACCTCTCCGTCGCCCCCAGTGACCTCCCAGTCACCCCCCAATAACCCCCAGTCACACTGGAGACCCCAGGGCCCCCGGAGCACCCAAAGCCCCCCCAGAGCCCCCTAAGGCCCCCCAGAGCCCCCCCGAGCCCCCTGAGCCCCCCAGGAGCCCCCTAGGAGCCCCCCAAGGCCCCCAGGAGCCCCCCAGGAGCCCCCTGAGCCCCCCAAGCCCCCCAGGAGCCCCCTGAGCCCCCCAGGAGCCCCCTAAGGAGCCCCCCAAGGCCCCCAGGAGCCCCCGAGCCCCCCAGGAGCCCCCCATGAGCACCCCTAAGCCCCCCAAGCCCCCTGAGCCCCCCAAGACCTCCCCAGGCCCCCCCAGGACCCCCCAGCCCCCCCGGACCCCTCCCAGCCCCCTATAGAGCCCCCCAGAGCCCCCCAGCCCTATAGAACCCCCCAGCCCCCTATAGAGCCCCCCAGAGCCCCCCAGACCCCTATAGAGCCCTCCAGACCCCTATAGAGCCCCCCCAGACCCCCTGCAGCCCGTCCCAGATCCCTATAGATCCCTCCCGACCCCTATAGAGCCCCCCAGAGCCCTATAGAACCCCCAGCCCCCTATAGAGCCCCCAGAGCCCCCCCAGAGCCCTATAGAGCCCCCCAGCCCCCTATAGACCCCCCCAGAGCCCCCCAGACCCCTATAGAGCCCTCCAGACCCCTATAGAGCCCCCCCAGACCCCCTGTAGCCCGTCCCAGATCCCTATAGATCCCTCCCGACCCCTATAGAGCCCCCCAGAGCCCTATAGAACCCCCAGCCCCCTATAGAGCCCCCCAGAGCCCCCCCCAGAGCCCTATAGAGCCCCCCAGCCCCCTATAGAGCCCCCAGAGCCCCCCAGACCCCTATAGAGCCCTCCAGACCCCTATAGAGCCCCCCAGACCCCCTGTAGCCCGTCCCAGATCCCTATAGATCCCTCCCGACCCCTATAGAGCCCCCAGAGCCCTATAGAGCCCCCCAGCCCCCTATAGAGCCCCCCCCGCCCCCTACAGAGCCCCCAGAGCCCCCCAGCCCCCTATAGAGCCCCCCAGAGCCCTATAGAGCCCCCCCCAGCCCCCTACAGAGCCCCCAGAGCCCCCCAGCCCCCTATAGAGCCCCCCAGAGCCCTATAGAGCCCCCCCCGCCCCCTATAGAGCCCCCCCGCCCCCTACAGAGCCCCCCCGCCCCCTATAGGTACCGTGGTGGGGCAGGTAGCGGAAGTCCATGGGCTGGCTGCGCTGGCGGTCGGAGGGGCGCTGGAGCTGCATGCGGACGGTGACGGGGCGGCGCAGCGCCGCCTCGCGGAAGGGCGGGGTGCGGAAGACGATGGCGACCTGGCGGTGGACGTCGGCCTGCGCGAAGGAGCCCTTGGCCTCCCAGCCCTCCGCCGAGAAGCGCACCTCGATGTCCTCTGCGGGGGGGGACAGGGGGATGGGGGGGGCACCGGGGGGGGGGTGGAGTGGGGGGGGGGGCAGCCGGGGGGGGCGGCACCCAGGGTGGGGGGGATGGGGGGGGCACCGGGGGGGGGGGGCACCTGGGGGGGGCAGCCGGGGTGGGGGGGATGGGGTGGGCGATGGGGGGGACACACAGACACAGGGGTGGGGGACACACATGGGGGGATGGGATGGGGGGGCACCCAGGGTGGGGGGGGATGAGGGGGGGATGGGGGGGGCAGCCGGGGGGGCACCTGGGGGGGGGGCAGCCGGGGGGGGGCACCCAGGGTGGGGGGGATGGGGGGGGCAGCCGGGGGGGACGGGATGGGGGAGGGCACCTGGGGGGGGGGGGGCACCTGGGGGGGCACCCGGGGGGACACATGGGGGGGATGGACACGGGGGGGAGGGGCACCCAGGGTGGGGGGATGGGGGGCACCCAGAGGTCTGGGGGGCTCCCAGGGGTTCGGGGGGGCCCCCGGGGTTTGGGGGGACCCCAGGGGTTTGGGGGGCCCCCAGGGGTTGGGGGGAGCCCCCAGGGGTTGGGGGGCCCCAGGGGTTCAGGGGGGCCCTCGGGGTTTGGGGGGCCCCAGGGGTTGGGGGAGCCCCCAGGGGTTTGGGGGCCCCAGGGGTTCGGGGGGAGCCCCCAGGGGTTTGGGGGGGCCCCCCAGGGGTTTGGGGGGCCCTCGGGGTTTGGGGGGACCCCAGGGGTTTGGGGGCCCCCGGGGGTTCGGGGGGGCCCTCGGGGTTTGGGGGGCCCCAGGGGTTGGGGGGCCCCAGGGGTTCGGGGGGAGCCCCCAGGGGTTTGGGGGGCCCTCGGGGTTTGGGGGGCCCCCAGCGGGTTGGGGGGGCCCCCGGGGGTTCGGGGGGGGGCCCTCGGGGGTTGGGGGGGCCCCAGCGGTGGGGGGGGCCCCAGGGGTTCGGGGGGAGCCCCCAGGGGCTTGGGGGGCCCCCAGGGGTTTGGGGGGCCCTCGGGGTTTGGGGGGCCCCAGGGGTTTGGGGGGGGCCCTCGGGGTTTGGGGGGACCCCAGGGGTTTGGGGGGGCCCCCAGGGGTTCGGGGGGGGGCCCTCGGGGTTTGGGGGGGCCCCCAGGGGTTGGGGGGGCCCCAGGGGTTTGGGGGGCCCCCGGGGGTTGGGGGGGGCCCCGGGGGGGCGCTGACCTTTCTGGACCTTGTCGCAGAGCAGGAAGACCTCGTCGCCCCCCCGGCAGCTCCCCGAGTTGCGATTCACCCGGCAGATGCGCAGCTCCGCCGTGCTGGGCGCCCCTGGGGGCGGGGCCACGGGGTCACGGGGTCACGGGGGGGCACGGGGGGTCACGGGGGCACGGGGGGTCACGGGGGTCACGGGGGTCACGGGGTCAGGGAGAGGCATGAGGGCATGGAGGGCACAGGGGGTCGGGGGGGGCATAGGGGGTCACGGGGGGTCACAGGGGGTCATGGGGGTCATGAGGGGTCACAGGGGGCACAGGGGGTCATGGGGGCACGGGGGGTCATGGGGAGGCACAGGGCCATGGGGTCACAGGGGTCACAGGGGTCACAGGGCCATGGGGGCACAAGGTCACAGGGGTCACAGGGGCACACGGGGCCACGGGGCGGGGACGTGGTCACAGGGCGTTGGGGGGCTCTATAGGGGTCGGGGGGCGATGGGGGGGCGATGGGGGCTATAGGGGTCTGGGGGGCTCTATAGGGGTCTGGGGGGCTCTATAGGGGCCTGGGGGGATCTATAGGGATCTGGGACGGGCTACAGGGGGTCTGGGGGGCTCTATAGGGGTCTGGGGGGATCTATAGGGGTCTGGGGGGACTCTGGGGGGCTCTATAGGGGTCTGGGGGGATCTATAGGGGTCTGCACGGATCTATAGGGGTCTGGGGGGATCTATAGGGGTCTGGGGGGCTCTATAGGGGGCTGGGGGGATCTATAGGGGCCTGCACGGATCTATAGGGGTCTGGGGGGCTCTGTAGGGGTCTGGGGGGCTCTATAGGGGTCTGGGGGGACTCTGAGGGGCTCTATAGGGGTCTGGGGGGCTCTATAGGGGGCTGGGGGGATCTATAGGGGTCTGCACGGATCTATAGGGCTCTGGGGGGCTCTATAGGGGTCGGGGGGCTCTATAGGGGTCTGGGGGGCTCTGGGGGGCTCTATAGGGGGCTGGGGGTTCTATAGGGCTCTGGGGGGCTCTATAGGGGTCGGGAGGGATCTATAGGGATCTGGGACGGGCTACAGGGGCTCTGGGGGGCTCTATAGGGGTCTGGAGGGCTCTATAGGGGTCTGGGGGGCTCTGGGGGCTCTATAGGGGTCTGGGGGAACTATAGGGGTCTGGGGGGCTCTGGGGGGATCTCTAGGGGTCTGGGGGGCTCTGGGGGGCTCTATAGGGGTCTGGGCGGATCTATAGGGGCTCTGTAGGGCTCTGGGGGGCTCTATAGGGGGCTGGGGGGCTCGGGGGGCTCTATAGGGGTCTGGGGGGCTCTATAGGGGTCTGGGGGGCTCTATAGGGGTCCGGGGGCTCTATAGGGGCCTGGGGGGGCTCGGGGGGATCTATAGGGCTCTGGGGGGCTCTATAGGGGTCTGGGGGCCTCCATAGGGGGCTGGGGGGCTCCGGGGGCTCTATAGGGATCTGGGGGCTCTATAGGGATCTGGGTGGGCTCTGGGGGGATCTATAGGGTTCTGGGGGGCTCTACAGGGGGCTGGGGGGGCTCTGGGGGGCTCTATAGGGGTCTGGGGGGGCTCTACAGGGCTGGGGGGGGCTCTATAGGGGCCGGGGCTCTATAGGGGTCTGGGGGGGCTCTACAGGGCTGGGGGGGGCTCTATAGGGGCCGGGGCTCTATAGGGGCACTCACGGTTGTCGTAGACGGGCTGGGAGAGGACGGGGGGGAGGGGCCGCAGCCCCCCGGGCCCCCGCACCCAGACCTGGAAGCAGAGCCGCACCGCGCTCAGGTCGTACTCGCCCCCGCGCTGCTCCGCCGGCACTGCCGGGCACACCAGTCCCACCAGTAACCACCAGTCACCACCAGTCACCCCAGCCAGAACCCCTGGGAACCCCCCCCACCTCCCAGGGACCCCCCCAGTAACCCCCAGTGCCTCCCAGTGCCCGCCCCGGCACCCCCAGGAACCTCCCTGCCACCTCTACTGACCTCCCAGTAACCTCCCAGTCACCCCAGTCACACCAGTAACCACCAGTCACCCCAGCCAGAACCCCTGGGAACCCCCCCCTGCTCCCAGGGACCCCCCCAGTAACCCCCAGCCCCTCCCAGTGCTCCCAGTGCCTCCCAGTCCCCTGCAGCCCCTCCCACTGCCTCCCAGTGCCTCCCAGTAGCCCCTCCCAGTGCTCCCAGTGCCTCCCAGTAGCCCCCCCCACAGCCCCCCAGCCCCTCCCAGTGCTCCCAGTGCCTCCCAGTCCCCTGCAGCCCCTCCCACTGCCTCCCAGTAGCCCCTCCCAGCACTCCCAGTGCCTCCCAGTAACACCCCCAGCCCCTCCCACTGCCTCCCAGTGCCTCCCAGTAACACCCCCAGCCCTTCCCAGTGCCTCCCAGTACCCCCCCCAGGAGCCCCCCCGCCCCTCCCAGTGCTCCCAGTGCTCCCAGTACCGTTGAAGGGGTTGTTGTTGGTGCGGATCCGCTCGGCCACGGCCGCCTCCAGCTCCCGCTTCTTCACGCACTGGATGCCCAGGTTCTGGAAGCTGGGGGGGGGGGCACCCATGGGTGGGGGGCGCCCCATAGCGGGGGGGGCACCCATGGGTGGGGGGCGCCCCATAGCGGGGGGGGCACCCATGGGTGGGGGCGCCCCATAGACGTGGGGGTCAGGGTGGGGGGCGCCCCATAGATTTGGGTGTCCGGGGGGGTCAGGGTGGGGGCACCCTCCACATTTAGGGGTCAGGGTGGGCCCCGCCCCCCGGGCCCCGCCCCCCCAACCCCACCCCACCCCATAGATGTCGGGCACCCTATAGATGTGGGGCGCCCTATAGGCATGGGGCGCCCCATAGACGTGCGGCACCCCATAGACGTGGGGCGCCCTATAGACGTGGGGCGCCCCATAGGCGTGGGGCGCCCTATAGACGTGGGGCACCCTATAGACGTGGGGCGCCCTATAGACGTGGGGCGCCCCATAGACGTAGAGTACCCTATAGACGTGCGGCACCCTATAGACGTGGGGCGCCCTATAGACGTGGGGCACCCTATAGACGTGGGGCGCCCTATAGGCGTGGGGCGCCCCATAGACGTGCGGCACCCCATAGACGTGGGGAACCCTATAAACGCACGGCACCCCATAGACGTGGGGCACCCTATAGACTTGGGGCGCCCCATAGGCGTGGGGCGCCCTATAGACGTGGGGCACCCTATAGACGTGGGGCGCCCCATAGGCGTGGGGCGCGCGCAGCACCCATGGGTGCCCCCACCTGTGGACGTTGCGCTCGGGGGGCAGCTCGGCCTCGTAGAAGCCGTCGCGGCAGTCGCGGCCCACCAGCTCGTGGGGGTGGGGCCGGTGCGGGGGCTCCTTCGTCACCAGCGACACCCGCACCCGCCCCGGGCCCCGGTAGTTGTTCACCTGCGGGGGGGGGGGGGGGGAACTGGTTTGTACTGGTTTGTACTGGTTTGTACTGGTTTAGATTGGGTTGGACTGGGGTTGGACTGGGAGGGCCCTGGGGGGCAGTGGGGGGGGTCATGGGGGTGGGGGCGCTGGGAGGGGGGTTCAGAGGGGTGCCTGGGTGGGTACTGGTGCGTACTGGTCTGTACTGGTTTACACTGGGGGACTTGTATAGGGCGTGGGGAGGGTCTTGGTGGGGTGGGTGCTGTGTTGCCAGGGGGTGGGGGCACTGGGGGGCCCTGGGAGGGGTCGGGGGGGGGGGGGTTCCTGGGCCGGTACTGGTCCGTACTGGTCCATACTGGTCCGTACTGGTCTGTACTGGGACTCACGCGGATGGTGGGGTGGGTCTTGGTGGTCTCGGTGCTGTGCTCCCCGGGGATGCTCCCGGCCGAGCGCCCCTCGCACTTGTAGCGGAACCGCATCCCCCGCGGCTTCGGCTGCTCCAGGATCTCCACGTAGGGGGCGGCCCCGCCCCCATCTATAGGGGACCCGGGGGGGGGGGGAGGGGCCTGGGTGAGACCCCGCCCCCTATAGGGGACCACACCCCCGGGGTGGACCCCCAAACCCATAGGGGCCCCCCCAACCCCCCTATAGGGGACCCAGGGGCCTCCCAACGCCCCCATAGGGGACCCCCACTCCCCTCTATAGGTGCCCCCCACCCCCCTATAGGGGACCCCTACCCCCCCACAGTGCCCCCCCACCCCCTCCATAGGCGCCCCCCTCCCCTATAGGCGCCCCTCCCCCTCTACAGGCGCCCCCCTCCCCCTCTACAGGCGCTCCCACCCCCTCTACAGGCGCCCCCCTCCCCTCTATAGGCGCCCCCCTCCCCCATAGGCACCCCCCTCCCCCTCTATAGGCGCCCCCCTCCCCTATAGGCGCCCCTCCCCCTCTATAGGCGCCCCCCTCCCCTATAGGTGCCCCCACCCCCTCTATAGGCGCCCCCCTCCCCTATAGGCGCCCCCCCTCCCCTATAGGCGCCCCCACCCCCTCTATAGGGGCCCCCCTCCCCTACAGGCGCCCCCCTCCCCTATAGGCACCCCTCACCCCCTCTATAGGCGCCCCCCCCATAGGCACCCCCCACCCCCTCTATAGGCGCCCCCCTCCCCTATAGGCGCCCCCCCTCCCCTATAGGCACCCCCCACCCCCTCTACAGGCGCCCCCTCCCCTATAGGCGCCCCCCCTCCCCTATAGGCGCCCCCCACCCCCTATAGGCGCCCCCCCTCCCCTATAGGCACCCCCCTCCCCTATAGGCGCCCCCCACCCCCTCTATAGGCGCCCCCCCATAGGCACCCCCCACCCCCTCTATAGGCGCCCCCTCCCCTATAGGCACCCCCCACCCCCTCTATAGGCGCCCCCTCCCCTATAGGCGCCCCCCTCCCCTATAGGCGCCCCCCCCATAGGCACCCCCCACCCCCTCTATAGGCGCCCCCCTCCCCTATAGGCGCCCCCCCCCCCTATAGGCGCCCCCTCCCCCTCTATAGGCGCCCCCCCTCCCCTATAGGCGCCCCCTCCCCCTCTATAGGCCCCCCCTCCCCTATAGGCGCCCCCCACCCCCTCTATAGGCGCCCCCCTCCCCTATAGGCGCCCCCCCTCCCCTATAGGCGCCCCCCTCCCCTATAGGCGCCCCCACTCACCCTGCGCGCCCCACTCCTGCTGCAGCAGGAAGGGCAGCAGCTCCGGGGGGGTCACTGGGGGGGGGAGAAGAGGGGTCACATGACCGGGGGGGCGGTCACATGACCGGGGAGACCCCCCCAACCCCCCTCCACCCCCTCTTAAACCCCGCCCCCCTCACCCCCCCCCGCAAAGCGCCTCCGCTCCCGCGTTAACCCTGGAGCCTACTGACGGCCCCCCGCGCCGCGCCTGACGTCACGGGGGACGCAAATAAGGGGGGGACCCGCCCAAAATGGGGGGGGGCGGGGGGAGGGGGGAACTCACCGTCCTCCATGGCGGGGGGGGAGGTGGCCACCGGGGGGTCCCGGCGGCGAGCGGGGGGGGGGGCGGTGGCCAACGGGCGCCACGATCGCGTCGCCGCTTTTGCGGAAGCGCCGCCGCCCCCACGTGACCGCGGCTGCCGGGAAGGCCACGCCCCTTCGGGGGGCGGAGCCAACCCGCCGCCAACCCCCGCCCCCTTCCCCCCCACCCCATAGCGAAACCGGAAGGGGCGGGGAAAAGGGATCCCGGAAGTGAAGGCGGCAGCCCGGAAGCGGAGGCCGGGGAGGATGGCGGAGGTGGGGAGCGGGGGGCGGGGAGGGGGTTTCGGGGACCCCCCCCGGGATTTTGGGGACCCCCGGGCTTTCGGGGACCCCCCCGGGGTTTTGGGGACCCCCCCCCCCCACCTCCGGGGGTCTGAAGCTCCGCCCCTTTCGGCAGGGGGAGGTGTCCGAGGGCTGCCGCCTGCCCGTCCTGCGCCGTAACCAGGACAACGAGGATGAGTGGCGTGAGGCGGGGCGGGGCTTGGAGAAGGGGGGCGGAGCCTGCGTGAAGAGGGGGGTTGGACGAGGGGGGCGGGGCCTGCGCGCAGGGGCGGAGTGTGAGGGGGAGGGGGCGTGGCCTACGGGGGGCGTGGCCTAGTGGCCAGGGCAGGGCCTGGGTGGAAGCAGGGTCTGTGAGGGAGGGGGCGTGCCTTTTATGGGGGGGCGTGGTTTTGCGGGAGGGGTGTGGTCGGGGTGGAGGAGAGGGCGGGGCTTGGGGGAATCGGAGGGGCCTGGAGGCAGGGGGTGGGGGTTGGGAAGGGGCGGGGCTTTGTAGAGATGGGCGGGGCTTGCAGGGGAAGGGAGGGGCTTGGAGGGGAGGGGCGTGGCTTGCAGGGGAGGGGAGGGGCCTGCGGGCAGGGTGTCCCGGGGGGGGGTTGAGGGGGGTTGGGATGGGACACGGGGGGGGGGGGGCATTTGGGGGGCAGGGGCGGGGTTTGCCCCCCCCCCCCCGGCTGGGGGGGGTGGGGGGGGTCCCCAAAAGGGGGGTGGTGACATCGCCCCTCCCCCCGCCCCCCCGTGCCCCAGCGCTGGCCGAGATCCTGAGCGTGAAGGACATCAGCGGGCGGAAGCTGTTCTACGTCCACTACATCGACTGTGAGTGGGGGACACGGGGGGGGACACGGGGGGGGGGACACCGGGGGGGACACGGGGGAGGGGGGGCCACCACCCCCGTGGTGTCCCCTGCTGTCCCCAAGGGTGGGGTGGGGACGCGGAGGGGGCTCTAGGGGGGACATGGGGGGGTCCTAGGGGTGCCAGCACCCCCCTGTCACCCCCGTCTGTCCCCCCCTGGTGTCCCCAAGGGTGGGGTGGGGACATGGAAGGGCTCTGAGGGGACACAGAGGGGACATGGGGGGGTCCTAGGGGTGCCAGCACCCCCCTGTCACCCTCATCTGTCCCCCCCTGGTGTCCCCAAGGGTGGGGTGGGGACACAGAGGGGCTCTGAGGGGACACAGAGGGGACGTGGGGGGACATGGAGGGGTTATGGGGGGGGTCCTAAGGGTGCCAGCACCCCCCTGTCACCCTCATCTGTCCCCTGGTGTCCCCAAGAGTGGGGTGGGGACATGGAAGGGCTCTGAGGGGACACAGAGGGGCTCTGAGGGGACGCAGAGGGGACATGGGGGGTCCTGGCGGTGCCAGCACCCCTCTGTCCTCCCCCGGTGTCCCCTGGTGTCCCCAAGGGTGGGGTGGGGACACAGAGGGGCTACGAGGGGACACAGAGGGGACACAGAGGGGACATGGGGGGACACGGAGGGGACATGGGGGCTTCTAGGGATGCCAGCACCCCCCTGTCACCCCCATCTGTCCCCTGGTGTCCCCAAGGGTGGGGTGGGGACACAGAGGGGCTCTGAGGGGACACAGAGGGGACATGGGGGGACATGGGGCTTCTAGGGATGCCAGCACCCCCTTGTCACCCCCATCTGTCCCCTGGTGTCCCCAAGGGTGGGGTGGGGACACGGAAGGGCTCTGAGGGGACACAGAGGGGACATGGGGGGGACACACAGAGGGGCTCTGAGGGGACACAGAGGGGACATGGGGGGACACAGAGGGGACATGGGGGGACATGGAGGGGACATGGGGGCTTCTAGGGATGCCAGCACCCCCCTGTCACCCCCATCTGTCCCCTGGTGTCCCCAAGGGTGGGGTGGGGACACGGAAGGGCTCTGAGGGGACACAGAGGGGCTACAAGGGGACACAGAGGGGCTCTGAGGGGACACAGAGGGGACATGGGGGGGCACGGAGGGGACATGGGGGGACAGGGAGGGGCGGCGGGGGTGCCATCGTCCCTGCGTGTCCCCCCCGCGTCCCCAGTCAACAAGCGGCTGGACGAGTGGGTGACCCCCGACCGGCTGGACCTGAAGCGGGTGCAGGTGCCGCGGAAGGAGGCCAAGACGCCCACCAAGAACGGGCTGCCCGGCTCCCGGCCCGGCTCCCCCGAGCGCGACCCGGTGAGGGGCGGGGGACGCGGGGGACGCGGGGACATGGGGACGCGGGGACGCGGGGACATGGGGACGCGGGGACGCGGGGGACGCGGGGACGCGGGGGACGTGGGGACATGGGGACGCGGGGGACGTGGGGACATGGGGACATGGGGACGTGGGGGACGCAGGGACGCGGGGACATGGGGACGCGGGGACGCGGGGGACGCGGGGACGCGGGGACATGGGGACGCGGGGGACGCGGGGGACGTGGGGACGCGGGGATGCGGGGGACGCGGGGACATGGGGACATGGGGACGCGGGGGACGCGGGGACATGGGGACGCGGGGACGCGGGGGACGCTGGGGATCTTGGGGACGCTGGGGATGTTGGGGATGCTGCGGACATGGGGACATTGGGGACGCTGGGGACGCGGGGATGCAGGGGACATGGGGATGCTGGGGACGCTGGGGACACTGGGGACGTTGGAGACGCTGGGGACACGGGGATGTTGGGGACGCTGGGGACATTGGAGACGCTGGGGACATGGGGACGCTGGGGACACTGGGGACGTTGGAGACGCTGGGGACGCTGGGGACATGGGGATGTTGGGGACACTGGGGACGCTGGGGACGTTGGAGATGCTAGGGATGTTGGGGACATGGGGATACTGGGGACATGGGGACGCTGGGGACACTGGGGACATGGGGATGTTGGGGACGCTGGGGACGCTGGGGATGTTGGGGACATGGGGACTCTGGGCACATGGGGATGTTGGGGATACTGGGGACACTGGGGACATGGGGATGTTGGGGACACTGGGGACGTTGGAGACGCTGGGGATGTTGGGGACATGGGGACGCTGGGGACATGGGGACGCTGGGGATGTTGGGGACACGGGGATGCAGGGGACATGGGGACGCGGGGATGCAGGGGACAGGGGGATGCAGGGGACATGGGGACGCGGGGATGCAGGGGACATGGGGATGCTGGGGACATGGGGACGCTGGGGACATGGGGATGTGGGGGACATGGGGACGTGGGGGACATGGGGACGCTGGGGACGCAGGGACGCTGGGGACATGGGGATGTTGGGGACACTGGGGACGTTGGGGACATGGGGACGCGGGGGACATGGGGATGCTGGGGACATGGGGACGCGGGGGACATGGGGACGCGGGGACGCTGGGGACATGGGGATGTTGGGGACGCTGGGGATCTTGGGGACGCTGGGGACACTGGGGATGATGGGGGGACACTGGGGATCTTGGGGACACTGGGGATGTTGGGGACAGGGGGACACTGGGGATCTTGGGGACACTGGGGATCTTGGGGACAGGGGGACACTGGGGATCTTGGGGACGCTGGGGACATTGGGGGGACGCTGGGGATGTCGGGGATGCTGCGGACATGGGGACACGGGACGCTGGGGACACTGGGGACGCTGGGGACGCTGGGGACAGGGCGGAGGGGGACAGGTCCCGGGGAGAGGGGGTGGGTTTGGGGAGGGACGTTGTTGGGGGGGGCATTTGGGGACAGGGGTGGCCCTGGGGGGACAGCGTGGGGACAGGGGACAGCTGGGGGGTGGGGTATGGGGACAGGGGGTGGCCCTGGGGACACAGCAGGGACGGGACAGCGCGGGGACAGGGGCCAGCCCTGGGGACACGGACAGGGGACAGTGTGGGGACAGGGGCCAGCACTGAGAGGACACCAGGGACAGGGGCCAGCGTGGGGACAGGGGGACAGTCCTGGGGGGGCACTAGGGACAGGGGACAGCATGGGGACAGAGGCCAGCCCCGAGGGGACACCAGGGACAGGGGACAGCGTGGGGACAGGGGCCAGCACTGAGGGGACACCAGGGACAGTGTGGGGACAAGGGACAGCGTGGGGACAGGGGGACAGTCCTGGGGGGACAGACCAGGGACAGGGGACAGCGTGGGGACAGGGGACAGCCTTGGGGGGACACCAGGGACAGGGGACAGCTTTGGGGACGGGACAGCCTTGGGGACACACAGCAGGGACAGGGGACAGCGTGGGGACAGGGGCCAGCACTGAGGGGACACCAGGGACAGGGGCCAGCCCTGGGGACACGGACAGGGGACAGGGGACAGCTTGGGGACAGGGGCCAGCCCTGGGGACACGGACAGGGGACAGGGGACAGCTTGGGGACAGGGGCCAGCCCTGGGGACACGGACAGGGGACAGGGGACAGCTTGGGGACAGGGGCCAGCCCTGGGGACAGGGCCCAGCCCGGCGGGGACGCGTTGGCCAGGAGGGGCCACCCGGAGCCGTTGGGGACAGAGCCGGAGCCGAGGGACGTCCCCAAACCTTGGGGGGGGGCGGGAGGGGAGGGGCCAGCCACCCCCGGCGGGGGGACACCCCCGCGTCCCGTGGGGACACCGGGAACTGTTGGGGACACCCGGGGCCACCCCTGGGAGGGGGCGGGGGGGGAACCCCCCAGACCCAAGGGACATCCCCACCCCTCCCCCCCCCCCCCCCCAGGGGCCACCTTGGGGACATTCCCCACCCCCTCTAGGGGACCTTGGGGACATCCCCCACCCTTAAGGGACCTTGGGGACATCCCCCACCCCCGCTAGGGGACCCTGGGGACATCGCCGTCACCCGGGGAGGGGCCACCGGGGACAAGCGGCCAGGGCAGGGCGGCGGGGAGACCCGGCTCGGGGGCGGCCACCCCCCACCCCCCCCCCCCCCGTTGTCCCCAAAGCCACCCCCGTGTCCCCACGTCCCCGTGTCCCCACGTCCCCGTGTCCCCATCCCCCCCCTAAACGCCTCCTCTTCCTCCCGGCGCAGAGGAAGAGCCTGGACCTGGCGCTGCCGGCGGCCCCCGCCAGCGGGAAGAGCTTGCCAGGGCCACCGGGGCCACCAGGGCCACCGGGGCCACCAGGGCCACCAGGGCCACCAGGGCCACCGGGCTCGGTGCCGGTCCAGATCACCCTGCGCTTTCACCTGCCCAAGGAGAGCGAGGCCGAGCCCCCCCCGGCCCCCCAGCGCCCCACGGTAACCCCCAGGGTCCCCAACTGTCCCCAACTGTCCCCAACTGTCCCCAACCGTCCCCAACCGTCCCCAGCGGGGCCCCCGAGAGGTCCCGTGGTGGCCCCTGGTGCTGGAGGGGTTTTGTCACCGGCCCTGTCCCCAAGGGGTCCCTGTCCCCAAGGGGTCCCCGTCCCCAAGGGGTCCCTGTCCCTGTCCCCAAGGGGTCCCTGTCATTGTCCCCAAGGGGTCCCTGTCCCCATCCCTGTCCCCAAGGGGTCCCCGTCCCCAACGGGTCCCTGGTTTTGTCCCCAAGGGGTCCCTGTCCCCATCCCTGTCCCCAACGGGTCCCTGTCATTGTCCCCAGTGGGTCCCTGTCCCCCTCCCTGTCCCCAAGGGGTCCCCGTCCCCAAGGGGTCCCTGTCCCCATCCCTGTCCCCAACGGGTCCCTGTCATTGTCCCCAAGGGGTCCCTGTCCCCCTCCCTGTCCCCAAGGGGTCCCCGTCCCCAAGGAGTCCCTGGTTTTGTCCCCAAGGGGCCCCTGTCCCCAGTGGGTCCTTGTCCCCATCCCTGTCCCCAAGGGGTCCCTGTCATTGTCCCCAAGGGGTCCCCGTCCCCAAGGGGTCCCTGGTTTTGTCCCCAAGGGATCCCTGTCCCCAAGGGGTCCCCACTCCTGTCCCCAACGAGTCCCCGTCACCATCCCTGTCCCCAACAGGTCTCTGTCATTGTCCCCAAGGGGTCCCTGTCCCCAGTGGGTCCCTGTCCCCATCCCTGTCCCCAACAGGTCCCTGTCATTGTCCCCAAGGGGTCCCCATCCCCAAGGGGTCCCTGTCCCCAACGGGTCCCTGTCATTGTCCCTAGTGGGCCCCTGTCCCCATCCCTGTCCCCAAGGGGTCCCCGTCACTGTCCCTGTCCCCAACAGGTCTCTGCCATTGTCCCCAAAGGGTCCCTGTCCCCAAGGGGTCCCTGGTTTTGTCCCCTAAGGGGTCCCTGTCCCCAAGGGGTCCCCATCCCTGTCCCCAGCGGTCCCTGTCATTGTCCCCAAGGGGTCCCCGTCCCCGTCCCTGTCCCCAAGGGGTCCCCATCCCTGTCCCCAAGGGGTCCCTGTCCCCAAAGGGTCCCCGTCCCCATCCCTGTCCCCAGTGGGTCCCTGTCCCCATCCCCGTCCCCACGGCCCCGGGTGTCCCCGAGCCCCCCCGCTCCCGGGGCAGGGCTGTGCTGGGGCCATACTGGGAGCACTGGGGGGGCTGCTGGAGGGCTACTGGGGGTGTACTAGGGACTGCTAGGGGCTACTGGGGCCATACTGGGAGCACTGGGGGGGCTGCTGGGGGGCTACTGGGGGTGTACTAGGGACTGCTAGGGGCTACTGGGGCCATACTGGGAGCACTGGGGGGGCTGCTGGAGGGCTACTGGGGGTGTACTAGGGACTGCTAGGGGCTACTGGGGCCATACTGGGAGCACTGGGGTGATACTGGGGGTGTACTAGGGACTGCTAGGGGCTACTGGGGCCATACTGGGAGCACTGGGGGGGCTGCTGGGGTGATACTGGGGGTGTACTAGGGACTGCTAGGGGCTACTGGGGCCATACTGGGAGGGCTGCTGGGGGGATACTGGGGGTGTGCTAGGGGCTACTGGGGCCATACTGGGAGCACTGGGGGCTGCTGGGGGGCTACTGGGGGTGTACTAGGGACTGCTAGGGGCTACTGGGGCCATACTGGGAGCACTGGGGGGGCTGCTGGGGGGCTACTGGGGGTGTACTAGGGACTGCTAGGGGCTACTGGGGCCATACTGGGAGCACTGGGGGACTACTGGGAACACTGGGGGGATGCTGGGAGCACTGGGGGGATGCTGGGAGCACTGGCGGGGGACACTGGGGACTGCTAGGGGGTACTGGGGCAATACTGAGAGCACTGGGACCCTCTTCCTGCTCCCAGCAGCAGGGCTGGGCCTTACTGGGAGGGACTGGGATGGACTGGGAGGGACTGACGGGTGTCCCCGCAGAAGCGTAAGGTGGAGGTGGTGTCACCCGCCACCCCCGTCCCCGCCGCCACCGAGACCTCGCAGGCCTCCGTCTTCCCCCAGGTGAGACCAGTGCTTCCCAGTAACCGCCCAGTAACGCCAGTAAGCGCCCAGTAATGCCAGTAAGCGCCCAGTAACGCCAGCGACACCCCCCCCCCCCAGTAACACCAGTAACCGCCCAGGAGCAGCGGCATTGTTCAGAAGCTTTCTGTTCCCACCAGTATCACGCAACAACTTCCCAGTAACACCAGTAATTCCCGGTTCTTCCCAGTAACACCGGTATCCCCTTAGTAAAAACAATAACTGCCCAGTAACACCAGTACCTGACCAGTAACACCATTAACTAACTGGCAAGACCAGTGACTGTGCGGTAACTTCTCACACACCAGTAGCAACTGGCAAACTTCTGGTAAGACCAGTAAGTTCCCAGTTCTTCCCAGTAACACCAGTATACCCTTAATAAAAGCAGTACCTGCTCAGTAGCACCAGTATCTGACCAGTAACACCAGTAACTACCTAGCAAGACCAGTATCTGGCTAGCAAAACCAGTAACCATGCAGTAATTTCTCACACACCAGTAGCAACTGGGAGACTTCCAGTAAGACCAGTAAGTTCCCAGTACTTCCCAGTAGCACCAGTATACCCTTAATAAAAGCAGTACCTGCCCAGTAGTACCAGTATCTGCCCAGTAACACCAGTAACTAACTAGCAAGACCAGTAACTGTGTGGTAACTTCTGACACACCAGTAGCAACTGGGAAACTTCCAGTAACACCAGTAACTTCCCAGTAGCTCCCAGTAATACCAGTAGTCTCTTAGTAAAGGTAATAAGCTCCCAGTAACACCAGTAACTAACCAGTAACCCCAGTAACTAACCAGCAGGAGCAGTAGCTGTGTGGTACCTTCTCACTCACACCAGTAGCAGCTGGTGGCTTCCCAGTAACACCAGTAAGTTCCCAGTGCTTCCCAGTAACACCAATATTGTCTCAATAAAGCCCATAATGTCCCAGTAAGTAACCAGTAACACCAGTAACTAACCAGTAACTACTCAGCAAGAACGACTATGCAGTAGCTTCCCAGTAACACCAGTCATTTCCCAGTACTTCCCAGTAAGACCAGTAGGCTCTTAGTACAGCCAATAAGCACCCAGTACCACCAATAAATAACCAGTAACCCACCAGTAACTGACCAGTAACACCAGTAACTGATCAATAACACCAGTAACTGATCAGTAACACCAGTAACCAACCAGTAAGACCAGTAGCCTCTTAGTAAAGCCAGTAAGTGCCCAGTAGCACCAGCAACTGACCAGTAGCACCAGTAACTGACCAGTAACCCACCAGCAACTGACCAGTAGCACCAGTCACTGATCACTAACACCAGTAACCAACCAGTAACACCAGTAATCGCTTATTAACGCAGGTGCCGCTTAGGAGCCCCTCCCGCTTTTCCCAGTAACCCCCCCCCAGTCCTCCCAGTAACCCCCCAGTACCCCCTCCCCCCTCCTTGGGGGGTCCCCAAACCCTGGGGGGGGGCCCAAATCCTGGGGGGGGTCCCCAGAGCGGGGGGGGGGGTGTCCCCAAATCGGGGGGGGTCCCCAGCCCCTTGGGGGGACCCCTGGGTCCTGGGGGGGTCCTCAAACCCGGGGGTCCCTAAATCCTGGGGGGGTCCCCCCAAATCGGGGGGGGTCCCAGTCCCTTGGGGGGGGTCCCCAAACCCTGGGGGGGTTCCCCAAATCTTGGGGGGGGTACCAGATGGGGGGGTCCCAGTCCCTTGGGGGGGTCCCCAAATTCTGGGGGGGGGTCCCCAGACCCTGGGGGGGTCCCCAGAGTGGGGGGGGGTCCCCAAACCCTGGGGGGTCGTCCCAGATCGGGGGGGGGGTCCCAGTCCCTTGGGGGGGGTCCCCAAATTCTGGGGGGTCCCAGATCGGGGGGGGGGGGGGGTCCCAGTCCCTTGGGGGGGTCCCCAAACCCTGGGGGGTTCCCCAAACCCTGGGGGGGTCCCCAGATGGGGGGGGGGTGTCCCAGTCCCTTGGGGAGACCCCTGGGTCCTGGGGGGGGGGTGGTGGGGTGCAGGGGGGGTGGGGGGGGGGTTGGGGGTGCAGGGGGGTGGTGCTGGGGGAGGGGTGCTGTTTGCTGACCCCCCCCCCCCCAGAACGGCTCCGCTCGCCGGGCGGTGGCCGCCCAGCCCGGGCGCAAGAGGAAATCGGCCTGTCTGGGGACCGACGAGGTGGGACGGACGGACGGACGGACGGACGGACGGGGGGGACGGGGGGACGGACGGGGGGGCGGGGGGGCGGCCCTGAGGGGGGGGAACTGAGGCGCGGGGGGGGGGGGGGCGGGGAGGGGAGAGGGGCTGGGAATGGGGGGGGGGGGGGAAGGGGAAACTGAGGCAAAAAGGGGGAAAACGAGGCGAAAAAAGGGGCAAAAAGGCGAAAAAAGAGGGGAAAAAAGGGGGGGAGGCCAAAAAAGGGGCAAAAAGGGGGAAAAAAGGGGGAAAAAAGGGGGAAAAAGAGGGAAAAAAGGGGGAAAAAAGGGGGGAGAGGCCAAAAAAGGGGCAAAAGGGGGAAAAAAGGGGGAAAAAAGAGGGAAAAAAGGGGGAAAAAAGGGGGGAGAGGCCAAAAAAGGGGCAAAAAAGGGGCAAAAAGGCAAAAAAAGGGGGAAAAAAGGGGGAAACTGAGGCAAAAAAAAGGGGCAAAAAAGGGGCAAAAAGGTGAAAAAAGAGGCAAAAAAGGGGGGGAGGCAAAAAAAGGGGCAAAAAAGGGGGAGAGGCCAAAAAAGGGGGGAAAAAGGGGCAAAAAGGCCAAAAAAGGGGCAAAAAAGGGGCAAAAAGGCGAAAAAAGAGGGGAAAAAGGGGGGAGGCCAAAAAAGGGGCAAAAAGGGGGAAAAAAGAGGCAAAAAAGGGGGAAACTGAGGCAAAAAAGGGGGAAAAAGAGGCCAAAAAAGAGACCAAAAAAGGGGAAACTGAGGCGAAAAAAAGGGGCAAAAAAGAGGCAAAAAGGAGCAAAAAGAGGGGAATAAAAGAGGCCAAAAAAGAGGCAAAAAAGCGGAAACTGAGGCAAAAAAGGGGCAAAAGAAGGGGAAAAGAGGCAAAAAAAGGAAAAAAGGGGTGAAAAAAGAGGCAAAAAAAAAAAAAAGGAAAAAGGCAAAAAAAGGAGAAAAGAGGCAAAAGGGGGAAACTGAGGCGGGGGAGGGGGGAAAACGGCCTTGGAATGGGGAAACTGAGGCGGGGAGGGGAGATGGGGGCAGAAAAGGGGGACAAGAGCCTGGAAATGGGGAAACTGAGGCGGGGGAGGGGGGAAAAGAGGCTCTGAGCGAGGGAAACTGAGGCGGGGGAGGGGAAACGGGGACAAAAAAGGGGGACAAGAGCCTGGAAATGGGGAAACTGAGGCGGGGGAGGGGAAATGGGGGCAGAAAAGGGGGACAAGAGCCTGGAAATGGGGAAACTGAGGCGGGGGAGGGGAGATGGGGACAGAAAAGGGGGACAAGAGCCTGGAAATGGGGAAACTGAGGCGGGGGAGGGGAAACGGGGACAAAAAAGGGGGACAAGAGCCTGGAAATGGGGAAACTGAGGCGGGGGAGGGGAAACGGGGACAAAAAAGGGGGACAAGAGCCTGGAAATGGGGAAACTGAGGCGGGGGAGGGGAGATGGGGGACAGAAAAGGGGGACAAGAGCCTGGAAATGGGGAAACTGAGGCGGGGGAGGGGAAACGGGGACAAAAAAGGGGGACAAGAGCCTGGAAATGGGGAAACTGAGGCGGGGGAGGGGAAACGGGGACAAAAAAGGGGGACAAGAGCCTGGAAATGGGGAAACTGAGGCGGGGGAGGGGAGATGGGGACAGAAAAGGGGGACAAGAGCCTGGAAATGGGGAAACTGAGGCGGGGGAGGGGAAACGGGAGGCAACCCAAGCTCCACCTGGGGAACCCGCGGCAGGGTCCCCCCCCGCCGGGGCTGACCCCCGTGTCCCCGTCCCCCCCCCCCCCCGCCCCAGGACTCGCAGGACTCGTCGGACGGAGCCCCCTCGGCCCCGCGGATGACGGGCAGCCTGGTCTCGGACCGCAGCCACGACGACATCGTCACGCGGATGAAGAACATCGAGTGCATCGAGCTGGGCCGCCATCGCCTCAAGCCCTGGTACTTCTCCCCCTACCCCCAGGAGCTGACGGCCCTCCCCGTCCTCTACCTCTGCGAGTTCTGCCTCAAGTACGGCCACAGCCTCCGCTGCCTCCAGCGGCACCTGGTAGGGACCCCCCCTCCGTTACTGGGGACCCCCCGTCCGTGACTGGGAACCCCCCCTCTGTTACTGGGAACCCCCCTCGGGGGGACTGGGGACCCCCTCGGGGCGGCTCTGCCCTCCCTGGGGGGACTGGGGACCCCCTCGGGGCGGCTCTGCCCTCCCTGGGGGGGATTGGGGACCCCCAGGGTATCACTGACCCCCCCCCAGTTACTGGGGACCCCCCCCTCCGTTACTGGGGACCCCCCTGGGGGGACTGGGGACCCCTCGGGGGGATTGGGGACCCCCTCGGGGTGGCTCTGCCCTCCCTGGGGGGGATTGGGGACCCCCAGGGTATCACTGACCCCCCCCCCCAGTTACTGGGGCCCCCCCGTCCATGACTGGGAACCCCCCCTCTGTTACTGGGAACCCCCCTCGGGGGGACTGGGGACCCCCTCGGGGCGGCTCTGCCCTCCCTGGGGGGGACTGGGGACCCCCAGGGTATCACTGACCCCCCCCCAGTTACTGGGGACCCCCCATCCGTGACTGGGAACACCCCCTCTGTTACTGGGAACCCCCCTCGGGGGGACTGGGGACCCCCTCGGGGCGGCTCTGCCCTCCCTGGGGGGGATTGGGGACCCCCAGGGTATCACTGACCCCCTCCGTTACTGGGGACCCCCCCGTTACTGGGGACCCCCCTCCGTTACTGGGAACCCCCTCCGTTACTGGGGACCCCCCTGGGGGGATTGGGGACCCCCTCGGGGCGGCTCTGCCCTCCCTGGGGGGGATTGGGGACCCCCAGGGTATCACTGAGCCCCCTCCGTTACTGGGGACCCCCCCCGTTACTGGGGACCCCCCTCCGTTACTGGGGACCCCCCTGGGGGGATTGGGGACCCCTCGGGGCCACTCTGCCTCCCCTTCCCCATTTTTACCCCCCTTTTACCCCTTCCCCCTTTCTTACCCCCCTTCCCCCCCTTTTTACCCCCTTCCCCCTTTTACCCCCCTTTTTTTACCCCCCCTTTTACCCCTTCCCCCCTTTTAACCCCTCCCCCTTTTACCCTTTTTACCCCCTCCCCCCTTTTCACCCCCCTTTTCCCCCTCCCCCCTTTTTTACTCCCCCTTCCCCCTTGTTACCCCCTCCCCCCTTTTTACCCCCTCCCCCCATTTTTACCCCCCTTTTTTACCCATCCCCCTTTTTACCCCCTCCCCCCCTTTTTACCCCCTCCCCCCTCTTACCCTTTTTCCCCCTCCCCCCCTTTTTACCCCCTTGTTACCCCGCTCCCCCTTTTTACCCCCCTCCCCCATTTTTACCCCCCTTTTTTACCTGTCCCCCCTTTTTACCCCCTCCCCACCTTTTACCCCCTCCCCCCCTTTTTACCCCCCTTCCCCCCTTGTTACCCCCCTTCCCCCCTTTTCACCCCCTCCCCCCTTTTTACCCCCTCCCCCTTTTTACCCCCTCCCCCTTTTTACCCCCTCCCCCTTTTTACCCCCCCCTTCCCCCCTTGTTACCCCCCTTTTCACCCCCTCCCCCCTTTTACCCCCTCCACCCCTTTTTACCCCCTCCCCCCTTTTTACCCCCTCCCCCCTTTTACCCTTTTTTACCCCCTCCCCCCTTTTTACCCCCCTCCCCCCTTTTTACCCCCTCCCCCCTTTTACCCTTTTTACCCCCTCCCCCTTTTTTACCCCCCTCCCCCCTTGTTACCCCCTTCCCCCCTTTTCACCCCCTCCCCCTTTTTACCCCCTCCCCCCTTTTTACCCCCCTCCCCCTTTTACCCTTTTTTACCCCCTCCCCCCTTTTACCCCTTTTTCCCCCTCCCCCCTTTTTTACCCCCCTTCCCCCCCTTGTTACCCCCTCCCCCCTTTTACCCCCCTTGTTACCCCCCTCCCCCCTTTTACCCCCCTTTTTACCCCCTCCCCCCCTTTTACCCCCCTTTTTACCCCCTCCCCCCCCCCCTTTTACCCCCCTCCCCCCCCCCAGACCAAATGCGACCTCCGCCACCCCCCCGGCAACGAGATTTACCGCAAAGGCACCATCTCCTTCTTCGAGATCGACGGCCGCAAGAACAAGGTCCGGCGGCGGCGGCGGCGGTGGCGGGGAGGGGCGCCCCTCTGGGATCCCCTCCCCCCCATTTCGGGGGCCCCCCCTGACCCCCCCCGCCCCCCCCCCCCAGAGCTACTCGCAGAACCTCTGCCTCCTGGCCAAGTGCTTCCTCGACCACAAGACGCTTTACTACGACACCGACCCCTTCCTCTTCTACGTCATGACCGAGTACGACTGCAAGGGCTTCCACATCGTCGGCTACTTCTCCAAGGTGGGGGGGGGGCTGGGGGGGCTGGGGGGGTTTAAAGGGGCCTGGGGGGGGGATGGGGGGGGTTTTGGGGGCTCCTGGGGGGTTAAAGGGGGCTGGGGGGGTTTAAAGGGGCCTGGGGGGGGGCTGGGGGGTTTAAAGGGGCCTGGGGGGGGGCTGGGGGGGTTTTGGGGGCTCCTGGGGGGGTTAAAGGGGCCTGGGGGGGGGCTGGGGGGGGTTTAAAGGGGCCTGGGGGGGGCTGGGGGGGTTTTGGGGGCTCCTGGGGGGGTTAAAGGGGCCTGGGGGGGCTGGGGGGGTTTAAAGGGGCCTGGGGGGGGGCTGGGGGGGGTTTTGGGGGCTCCTGGGGGGGTTAAAGGGGGCTGGGGGGGTTTAAAGGGGCCTGGGGGGGGCTGGGGGGGTTTTGGGGAATCCTGGGGGGTTTAGGGGCTGGGGGGGTTTAGGGGGCCTGGGGGGGTTTAAAGGGGCCTGGGGGGGCTGGGGGGGTTTTGGGGGCTCTTGGGGGGTTAAAGGGGCCTGGGGGGGGCTGGGGGGGTTTAAAGGGGCCTGGGGGGGATGGGGGGTTTTGGGGGCTCTTGGGGGGGTTAAAGGGGCCTGGGGGGGGGCTGGGGGGGTTTAAAGGGGCCTGGGGGGGATGGGGGGGTTTTGGGGGCTCCTGGGGGGGTTAAAGGGGGCTGGGGGGGTTTAAAGGGGCCTGGGGGGGGCTGGGGGGGTTTTGGGGAATCCTGGGGGGGTTAAAGGGGGCTGGGGGGGGGGGGGGTTAGGGGGCCTGGGGGGCTGGGGGGGTTTTGGGGAATCCTGGGGGGGTTTAGGGGGCTGGGGGGGGGGTTTAGGGGGCCTGGGGGGTTTAAAGGGGCCTGGGGGGCTGGGGGGGGTTTGGGGGCTCTTGGGGGGTTAAAGGGGGCTGGGGGGGGGGGTTAGGGGGCCTGGGGGGTTTAAAGGGGCCTGGGGGCCTGGGGGGGCTGGGGGGGTTTTGGGGAATCCTGGGTGGGTTAAAGGGGGCTGGGGGGGTTGGGGGGTCCTGGTGGGGCTTAAAGGGGCCTGGGGGGGGTTTAGGGGGCCTGGGGGGGCTGGGGGGTTTAAAGGGGGCTGGGGGGGGGGGGGGTTGGGGGGTCCTGGGGGGCTGAGGGGGCTTTTGGGGGGTCCTGGGGGGGTTAGGGGTCCTGGGGGGGCTGGGGGGGTTTTGGGGAATCCTGGGTGGGTTAAAGGGGCCCGAGGGAGCTTTTGGGGGTCCTGGGGGGTTTAGGGGGGCTGGGGGGGGGTTTATAGGGGCCTGGGGGGGCTGGGGGGAGTTTTGGGGGCTCTTGGGGGGGTTAAAGGGGGCTGGGGGGGTTTAGGGGGCCTGGGGGGTTTAAAGGGGCCTGGGGGGGCCTGAGGGGGCTTTTGGGGGGTCCTGGGGGGGGGCTGGGGGGATTTTGGGGAATCCTGGGGGGTTAAAGGGGGCTGGGGGGATTTTGGGGGGTCCTGGGGGGCTTAAAGGGGTCCTGGGGGGGGGCTGGGGGGAGTTTGGGGAATCCTGGGGGGTTAAAGGGGGCTGGGGGGGCCTGGGGGGGGGGATGGGGGGGGGTTGGGGAATCCTGGGGGGTTAAAGGGGGCTGGGGGGGTTTGGGGGTCCTGGGGGGTTTAGGGGGCCTGGGGGGCTGGGGGGGGGGGGGTCCTGGGGGGCTTAAAGGGGCCCGAGGGGGCTTTTGGGGGGCCCTGGGGGGGTTTAGGGGGTTTAAGGGGGCTGGGGGGGTTGGGGGGTCCCTGGGGGTTTGGGGGGTCCCGGGGGGGGGGGGGGTCCCTGGTTTTGGGCCCCCCCCCCCCCCGCTCTCGGGGGCCGGCTGACAGCGGGGGGGTGGGGGGGGGTCGCCAGGAGAAGGAGTCGACGGAGGATTACAACGTCGCCTGCATCCTCACCCTCCCCCTACCAGCGCCGCGGCTACGGCAAGCTCCTCATCGAGTTCAGTGAGCGGCCCCCCCCCCCGGCCCCCCCAAACCCCCGGGGGCCCCCCCAAAACCCTGGGGACCCCCAAACCCCGGGGACCCCCCAAAACCCTGGGGACCCCTGCAACCCCCCCCCCCTCCAACCCCCATTGAGAGGCTTCAAAACGCCCCTGGGGAGGTGAAAAATGGGGGGGGGACCCCAAAAACCCCTGGGGGCCCCCCAAAAACCCCCACGGGACCCCAAAAACCCCCTTAGGGACCCCAAAATACCCGGGGGGGACCCCAAAAACCCCTGGGGGCCCCCCAAAAACCCCCAGGGGACCCCAAAAACCCCCTTAGGGACCCCAAAATACCCAGGGGGGGACCCCAAAATCCCCTGGGGGACCCCAAAAACCTCTTCAAGGCCCCCAAAGAGTGTCTCGGGGCCCCCCAAAATCCAACAGGGCCCCCCCCAAACCACTGGGGACCCCAAAAACCCCCTCAGGGACCCCAAAATGCCCGGGGGGGACCCCAAAAACCCCTGGGGGCCCCCCCAAAAACCCCCACGGGACCCCAAAAACCCCCTTAGGGACCCCAAAATACATCAAGGGCCCCCAAAACCCCCTGGGGGACCCCCAAAACCCCCTCGGGGCCCCCCCAAAAGCCCCTTAGGAACCCCAAAATACCCTGGGGGACCCCAAAAACCCCTTTAGGGACCCCAAAGAGCCCCTCAGGGCCCCCCAAAAACCCCCAGGGCCCCCCAAAAACCCCCTTAGGGACCCCAAAACGCCCTGGGGGCCGCCCCCAAAAGCCCCTTAGGACCCCCCAAAACACATCAAGGGCCCCCCCCAAACCCTTCTTTGGTGGGGGGGGGGATACCCCCAAATCCCTCCTGAGGGGGCACAACCCTCCCCCCCAGGACCCTGCTGGGGGGCGGGGTGGGGCGGGGCCGCCCCGCCCCGCCGTGACCCCGCCCCCCCCGCCGGGCCCCGCCCAGGTTACGAGCTCTCCAAGGTGGAGGGGAAGACGGGGACCCCCGAGAAGCCGCTCTCCGACCTGGGGCTCCTCTCCTACCGCAGCTACTGGTCCCAGACCATCCTGGAGATCCTCATGGGGCTGAAGGCCGAGGGCGGCGAGCGCCCCCAGATCACCATCAAGTGAGCCACGCCCCCCCTCCCCAGGCTCCTCCCACCTCCCCTGAGGCTCCACCCCCCCACCCCAAAGCTCCAACCCCCCCACCCCAAAGCTTCACCCCCACCCAAAAGCACCGTGCTCTGCTCTGAGGCTCCACCCCCTGCCCCGAAGCTCCACCTCAAAGCTCCACCCCCTGACCCAAAGCTCCACCCCCTGCCCCGAAGCTCCACCCCCTGCCCCGAAGCTCCACCTCAAAGCTCCACCCCCTGCCCTGAAGCTCCACCCCCACCCAAAAGCACCACGCACTGCTGTGAAGCTCCACCCCCTGCCCCGAAGCTCCACCTCAAAGCTCCACCCCCTGCCCCAAAGCTCCACCCCCTGCCCTGAAGCTCCACCCCCACCCAAAAGCACCACGCACTGCTCTGAAGCTCCCCCCCCCGCCCCAAAGCTCCACCTCAAAACTCCACCCCCTGACCCAAAGCTCCACCCCCTGACCTGAAGCTCCACCCCCACCCAAAAGCACCACCCTCTGCTCTGAAGCTCCACCCCCTGCCCCAAAGCTCCACCTCAAAGCTCCACCCCCTGACCCAAGGCTCCACCCCCTGCCTCAAAGCTCCTTGTCCTGCCCCAAAGCTCCACCCCCTGCCCCGAAGCTCCACCCCACACACAAAAGCACCATGCACTGCTCTGAAGCCCCACCCCCTGCCCTGAAGCTCCACCCCCACCCAAAGCTCCACCCCCTGCCTCAAAGCTCCTTGTCCTGCCCCAAAGCTCCACCTCAAAGCTCCACCCCCTGACCCAAGGCTCCACCCCCACCCAAAGCTCCACCCACTGCCTCAAAGCTCCTTGGCCTGCCCCAAAGCTCCACCCCCACCTAAAAGCACCACCCCCTGCTCTGAAGCTCCACCCCCTGCCCCAAAGCTCCACACCCCCACCGCAAAGCTCCACCCCCTGCTCTGAAGCTCCACCTCCTGCCCCAACCGCACCCGAAGCCCCACCCACCCAAGGCCACACCCCTCCTCTTTTAGCCCCCACCCCAACTCTTTAAGCTCCACCCCTTTGCCTTGTCTGGGGGGCTGTCACAAGACCCGCCCCCAATTCTCTACCCCCAAACCCCGCCCCTTTTAAACTCCAGCCCCTGCTGGGGTCACAAGCCACACCCACCCCAAGCCACACCCCTTCTCCCTAAACCCCACCCCCCTCCAGCCCTTTGCCCGGGGGGGGATGGGTGTTTAGGGGGCCCGGGGGAGGGGGGGGGGGGTGGGGGTGTGCAGCCGGGGGGGCGGAGCTCGGCGGCCCCGCCCCTGCCCCGCCCCTCCAAGCCCCTCCCCCCCGCAGCGAGATCAGCGAGATCACCAGCATCAAGAAGGAGGACGTCATCTCCACCCTGCAGTACCTCAACCTCATCAACTACTACAAGGTGGGGGAGGGGCGGGGGGAGGGGCGGGGGGAGGGGCAACCCCCCCGCACCCAGGGCCCCGATCCGGGGAGATCGGGGGTGGGGAGGGGGGAGGGGAAACCCGCCCCGCCCCCCCCCAACCCCCCCAGGGCCCCGATCCGGGGATCTTGGGGGGGGGGGGGGAAAGTGGGTGGGTGGGGGTTGGGCAGGGTTTCGGGGTGGGGGAGGGGACTCCCCACACCCCTGGGCGCCCCTCCCCTCCCCCCCCCCGCACCCAGGACCCCGATCCGGGGAGATTGGAGGGGGGGGGGGGGGAGCCATGGGAAGGGGGTGGGCGGCGGGGGGTGGGGTGGGGGCGTGGCCCCCCTCCCCCCGCACCCCTCCCCCAGCGCCCCCCCGCCGCAGGGCCAGTACATCCTGACGCTGTCGGAGGACATCGTGGAGGGCCACGAGCGGGCGATGCTGAAGCGGGTGCTGCGCATCGACGCCAAGTGCCTCCACTTCACCCCCAAGGACTGGAGCAAGCGGGGCAAGTGGTGAGGCCACGCCCACCCACCACCCCCCCCAGGCCACGCCCCACCCCGGCCACGCCCCACCCCGGCCACGCCCCCTCCCCCAACCGCCGATTAAACGTCCTCACTTATCTCCGCGGTCTGGTATTTTTATTGAGGAGGGGGCGGGGCTTTGCACAGGCTCCGCCCCCCCCCACACGCACACGGGTGGGGCCCGGTGGGTGGGCGGGGTCTGTCAGGGCTCCGCCTCCTCGTCGCTGACATCACCCACAGGGGCGTGGATCTGGGGGGAGAGAGAAGGTGACAGGGGGGGAGCCAGGGGTCTGAGCCCCATAAGTGGGGGTCCGAGCCCCATAAGTGAGAATCCAGGCCCCATAAGTGGGGGTCTGAGCCCCATAAGTGGGGGTCTGGGCCCCATAAGTGGGGGTCCGGGCCCCATAAGTGGGGGTCCGGGCCCCATAAGTGAGAATCCAGGCCCCATAAGTGGGGGTCTGGGCCCCATAAGTGGGGGTCCGAGCCCCATAAGTGGGGGTCCGAGCCCCATAAGTGAGAATCCAGGCCCCATAAGTGGGGGTCTGAGCCCCATAAGTGGGGGTCTGGGCCCCATAAGTGGGGGTCCGGGCCCCATAAGTGGGGGTCCGAGCCCCATAAGTGAGAATCCAGGCCCCATAAGTGGGGGTCTGGGCCCCATAAGTGGGGGTCCGAGCCCCATAAGTGGGGGTCCGAGCCCCATAAGTGGGGCCCCAGGGCTCCAAGCCCCACACGTGGTGACTCAGGCCCCATAACTGAGAACCCAGGAGTCCAGGCCCCATAAGTGGGGGTCTGAGCCCCATAAGTGAGGACTCGGGTCCCATAAGTGAGGATCCAAGGGTCCAGCCCCATAAGTATGGGTCTGAGCCCCATAAGTAAGTGGGGACCCAGGCATTTCAGCCCCATAAGTGGCGGTCTGAGCCCCATAAGTGGGGCCCCAGGGATCCAGCCCCATAAGTGGGGGTCTGAGCCCCATAAGTAAGTGGCGACCCAGCCCTTTCAGCCCCATAAGTGGGGGTCCGAGCCCCATAAGTGGGGGTCCGGCCCCCCCCCGGACTCACCGCGCAGGCCAGGGGCCCCCACTGCAGCGCCAGGCCCAGCCCCCCGGCGGGGGAGGGGAGGGCGTCGGCCCCCCACTCCGTGATGACGTCAAAGGTCCCCGTCACCGTCACCCACCGCTCCTGAGGGGGGGTCAAAGGTCAGAGGTCAGTTGGGGGGCAGGGGTCAGTTGGGGGGCTCTGCCCCATAGCGGGGGAGGGGAGGTGGGGGACGTGGGGCAGCCTCACCTGGGGCTCTGGGGCGTGGTCGTGGGGCTGCCCCTCCCCCAGCAGCAGCCCCTGGAAGCCGTGGGGGAGGGGCAGCTCCCAGCCCCCCAGGCGCCGCCCCCGGAAGGAGGCCCACAGCTCTGGGGGGAGGGGGGAGAGGGGGGGTCAGCACCCCCAAACCTGCCCCATAGCGGCCCCACAGCCCCTCCCCCACCCCCACAGGAGCCCCCCTCTGCATCCCCCTCCCCCATCCCGGCCCCACAGCCCCTCCCCCACACCCTCGGACCCCCCCCCCCCCAGCCCCACAAGTGCCCCCCCCCCATCCCCCCTCCCCCAACCTGGGCCCCTCCCCCATCCCAGCCCCCCCCCCAGCCCCACAAGTGCCCCCCCCGGATCCCCCTCCCCCATCCCAGTCCCCTCCCCCATCTCAGCCCCCCCAGCCCCACAAGTGCCCCCCCATCCCCCCTCCCCCAACCTGGGCCCCTCCCCCATCCCAGCCCTGCCCAGCCCCCCCGGTCCCCCCTCCCCCATCCCAGCCCCCCCCCCCCAGCCCCACAAGTGCCCCCCATCCCCCCTCCCCCAACCTTGGCCCCTCCCCCATCCCCCTCCCCCATCCCAGCCCCGCCCCGGTCCCCCCTCCCCCCATTCCAGCCCCCCCAGCCCCACAAGTGCCCCCTCCAAGCCCCGCCTCCGCAGCCCCCCCAGCCCCCCTCCCCCATCCCAGCCCCCCCCAGCCCCACAAGTGGCTCCCCCCTCCCCGTCCCCCATCCCAGCCCCCCCGGTCCCCCCTCCCCCCTTCGCAGCCCCCCCCGCCGCCCCTCACCGCCGCCGGGGCCGGGCCGGGCCCGCAGGAAGGCGGCCACAGGCGCGGGCCCGTCGCGCCCCACGCGGCAGGGGAGGAGCTGGGCCCGCAGCCGGGGCCGCGCCGAGCCGGGGGCCGCCGCCCGCAGCCGCACCGGCGCCATGGCGGGCCGCGCCGGAAGGGGAAGTGACGTCAGGGGCGGGCGCCGGAAGGAAGGGGAGCGGCGGGCGCCGGAAGTGGCGGCGCCGGTTGGCGAGGGGCACGATGGGAGGGGTAGTTCGGGAAGGGGGGGGGTCCCCAGCCCCATAGGGACCCCCCCAGCCCCATAGCGACCCCTCAGCCCCATAGGGACCCCCCCAGCCCCATAGGGAGCTCCTCAGCCCCATAGGGACCCCCCCAGCCCCATAGGGAGCCCCCCAGCCCCATAGCAACGACCCCAGCCCCATAGGGACCCCCCCAGCCCCATAGGGAGCCCCCCAGCCCCATAGCAACGACCCCAGCCCCATAGGGACCCCCCAGCCCCATAGGGAGCCCCCCAGCCCCATAGCGACCCCTCAGCCCCATAGGGAGCCCCTCAGCCCCATAGGGACCCCCCCAGCCCCATAGGGAGCCCCCAGCCCCATAGCAACGACCCCAGCCCCATAGGGACCCCCCAGCCCCATAGGGAGCCCCCCAGCCCCATAGCGACCCCTCAGCCCCATAGGGAGCCCCTCAGCCCCATAGGGACCCCCCAGCCCCATAGGGAGCCCCCCAGCCCCATAGCAACGACCCTCAGCCCCATAGGGACCCCCCAGCCCCATAGGGAGCCCCCCAGCCCCATAGCGACGACCCTCAGCCCCATAGGGAGCCCCTCAGCCCCATAGGCAACGACCCCAGCCCCATAGGGAGCCCCCAGCCCCATAGGGACCCCCCAGCCCCATAGGGACCCCTCCAGCCCCATAGCGAGCCCCCAGCCCCATAGGAACCCCCCAGCCCCACAGATCCCCCCCATGGGACCCCCAAATCCCCCCCAGCCCCACAGATCCCCCCGGATCCCCCCCCCCCCCGCCCGGACGGACGGACGGACAGACGGACGCCAGCTCTGCCGCTGCCCGTGTTCAGCTCGTGACAACCACGCCCCGACACGTGTTGACACGCCGCGACACGCCCCGTCATCACGTGACACGCCCCGACACGCCCCGACACGCCGTGTCGTCACGCGCCACGCCACGCCGTGACACGCTCCGACACGCCCCGCCATCACGTGACACGCCACGCCGCGACACACTGCGACACGCCGCGACACGCCATGTCATCATGTGACACGCCACGCCGCGACACGCCGTGCATGCGCCACGCCGCGCCGTGACACGCCCCGACACGCCCTGTCATCACGTGACGCGCCACGCCGCGACACACTGCGACACGCCGCGACACGCCATGTCATCATGTGACACGCCATGCCGCGACACGCTGTGCATGCGCCACGCCACGCCGTGACACGCTCCGACACGCCCCGCCATCACGTGACACGCCACGCCGCGCCACACTGCGACACGCCACGCCACGCCATGTCGTCACGTGACACGCCCCGACACGCCGCGACACGCGATGTCATCACGTGACACGCCCCGCCACGCCTCGTCACGATCCGCCATGCTCCATCACGCCCGCCACGCCGTGTCACGCCGTGTCGTGCTCCGTCACGCCCCGTCACGCCATGACACACCCCGCCACGCCCCGCCACGCCATGACACACCCCGCCACGCCCCGCCACGCCCTGTCGCCACACCCCGTCACGCCTCCCCCTCCCCCCGCAGCAGCCGGGCCAGCGCCACCACCCCCCCACCGCTGCCCCCGCAGCTCCACCCATCCCCCCTCCCCTCCCCCTCCCCCCGCCCCGGGCCAACACCACCCCCCGGGGGGGGAGGGCGGCCGCCGCCACCCATCCCCCCCCCGCCCCCCCCGCGTCCAGCAGGAAGGGGGCGAGGGCGGGGGGAGGGGCGCCCCCCCCGCTCGCCAGGCGCAGGCGGCTCCGGGGGCGGCCCCTCCCCCCCCCCAGCGCCCCCCACATCGCCCCGAACGCCCGGCGGCGGCGGGGGGGGTCCCAGGGTGGGGGCAGGGCGAGGGGGCGGAACTGGAGGCCTAGCGGGTGGGGGAGGGGGGGGAGGGGGCGAGGAAGGCCCCTCCCCCGGGCCCCCCCCTCCCCCCCCCCGGGGTGAAGATGGCGGTGACGTGGAGGGCGGGGGGGAGGGGCAGGCGGGGGCGGAGGGTGAGGGGCAGCTCGGCCCCTCCCCCCCCCAGCCCGGCCAGGCGCCCCTCGGTGGGGGAGGGGCCCCCCACCCGCAGCTGGAGGGCGAGGAGGCGGGGGGGAGGGGCGGGGGGGAGGGGGAGTCCCCGAGGGCGGGGGGAGGGGCTGCCGGCGGAAGGGGGGGGGCCCCCCCGAAATGGGGGGGTCCCGGGAGGGGGGGGGTCGCCGCCGAAGCCCCCTCCCCCGCCAGCTCCACCCTCACCCGCAGCCGGAGCCCCACCGGCCCCCCGCGCCGCCATCGCCCTCCCCCACCCCTCGGGGGTTTGGGGGTCCCGGGGGGCGGGGAAGGGGGGGAGGGGGGCGGGGAGGCAGCGCAGGCGGCAGGGGGCGGGGGCGGGGAGGAGGGTGGGGGCCCCTCCCCCCGCTTCGGGGGGGGGGGGGAGGGGCCGGCGGGTACCGGGGGGTCCCCAAGATGGCGGCCAACTTGGGGGGCCCCAAGGCGGCGGCCAAGGCGGCGTGGAGGCGAGCGCGGTCGCCGACGTCGGGGTCCCCCCCCCAACGCTGGGGGGGTCCTGCGGGGGGGGGAGGGGCCGGAAGGGGGGCGGCAAAAGGGGGGCCCCCCAAAAGGGGAGGAGGGGGGCGGCGGCGCTCAAGACCCCCTGCCCCCCGCCCCAGCCCCCCTCCTCCGCCGCCAGCGCCCGCCGCAGGTACCCCCGAATCTGGGGGTCCCCTTGGGGGGGGGGGGGGGGTCCTCAACCCCCTCAGCACCCCCCGAAGCTGGGGGGTGCCGGGGGGGGGAGGGGGGGCCCGCAGGACCCGCCCCCGCAGGGGCCCCCCCCCCCCCGCCCCCCCCAGAACCCGCGCCAGCACCAGCAGGTGGGCGGGGGCGCCGGGGTGCCCCGCCCCCACCACCGCCCCCGCCGCCCCCCGAACTCCGCCCCCGCCGCCCCCCCGAACCGGCGGCTGTAGGCCGCCACCGCCCGGCAGAACAAAACGGGGGGGCCCCCCCCCAAAAACACCACCAACCCCCGCAGCCAGGCCTGGGGGCACCCCGGGCTCTGGGGGGCCCCCCCATTTCGGGGACCCCCCCCTTCATCTTGGGGACCCCCCCCTTCATCTTGGGGGGCCCCCCTTCCTTTTGGCGACCCCCCCTTCCTTTTGGGGGACCCCCACTTCATCTTGGGGACCCCCCTTCCTTTTGGGGGACCCCCCATTTGGGGGACCCCCCCCTTCCCTTCTGGGGCCCCCTCCTCCATTTTGGGGAACCCCCCCTTCTTCTCTGGGGGACCCCCCTTCACTTTCGGGGACCCCCCCTTCCTTTTGGGGACCCCCCCCTGCTTTTCTGCCCCCCTCCCCTTCCTTCTTGCCCCCCCCCTCCTCTTGGGGGCCCCCCCTTTCTTTTTGCCCCCCCCCGCTTTGGGGACCCCCCGAATTTGGGGACCCCCCCCATTTTGGGGGACCCCCCCCCGTCGCGAGGCAGGCGCCGCCGCCGCGTCGAAGCGGGGTAACAAGAGCTCGGGGGGGTCCCCCCCCCCCGGGAAAAGGGGGGCGACGAAGCGGGGGGGGAGGGGCGGGAGGTGCCCCCCCTCCTCTTTTAGGGGCCCCCCTTCCCTTTGGGGGGGGGCCCCTTCTTTTTGACGCCCCCCCTCCTCTTCTTGGGGGGGTCCCCCCTCTTTTCGGGGGGGCCCCCCCAATCTGGGGGGGGGTCCCCCCTTCTGGAGGGCCCCCCCCTCCAAGAGGCAGAGGAGGTAGAAGAGGCGCAGGGGGGGGGGCAGGGCGGGGTGCTGGGCTAAGACGGCCAAGCGGGGGGGGGGACCCCCCCAAAATCGCCCCCCCTCCCCCGCAAGAGGGCGGCGTGGAGGGGGGCGGGGTCCCCCGTGGCGAAAGGGGGGGGCCCGCCCTCCCCCACACCGGGGGGGGGAGGGGGGAGCTGGGCGCGGGCGGCCGGGGCCAGGAGGAAGGCGGGGGGAGGGGCTGGAAAAAGGGGGGGGGGGGGGTTAGAAAGTGGGGGAGGGGGGGATTTGGGGGGCCCGGGGGGAGGGATGGGATTGGGGGGGGGGCCGGGGGGGGGGAGATTGGGGGGGGACCCTGGGGGGCGGGGGCTGGGATCTGGGGGGTCCCTGGGATTGGGGGGGGTTGGGATTTTGGGGGGCCCTGGGATTGGAGGGGGTGGGGGGATGGGATTTGGGGGGTTCCTGGGGGGGGGTGGGATTGGGGGGGGGGGGCCGTGGGGGGGAGATTGGGGGGGGACCCTGGGGGGCCCTGGGGGGCGGGGGCTGGGATCTGGGGGGTCCCTGGGATTTGGGGGGCGGGGAACCTGGGGGGTGGGATTTGGGGGGGCCCTGGGGGGTGGGGGCGGGGATCTGGGGGGTCCCTGGGATTGGGGGGGTTGGGATTTTGGGGGGCCCTGGGATGGGAGGGGGGTGGGGGGATGGGATTTGGGGGGGCCCTGGGATTTGGGGGGTCCCGGGGGGAGGGCGGGGATTTGGGGGGTCCCTGGGATTTGGGGGGAGGGGCCAAGGATTTGGGGAGGCCCTGGGGGGGCTGGGAATCGGGGGATCCCAGGGATCTGGGGGGGTCGGGGGGGGGGGGCTGTGGGACTCACCGGAGCGGGGCGGGGGCGGGGCCAGGGATCCCTCGGGATCCGTCCCGGAGTCGTCGCAGGGATCGGGGGGATCTGCGGGGGGAGGGGGGTGTCAGGGGGGCGGGGTGGGGGGGGATCCCCCAAACCTCCCCATGGGGCGCACTGGGAGCCCGCCCAGTGCCATAATGGGATCCACTGGGATCCCTCCCAGCACCGATATGGGGTTCCCCAGGATCCCTCCCAGCACCATGATGGGATTCCCCGGGATCCCTCCCAGTACCACAATGGGGCTTACTGGGATCCGTCCCAGCACCATGATGGGACCCACTGGGATCCCTCCCAGTACTCTTAGGGGATTCCCCAGGATCCCTCCCAGTACCACTATGGGGCTTACTGGGATCCCTCCCAGTACCCCAATGGGGCTTACTGGGATCCCTCCCGGCACCATGATGGGACCCACTGGGATCCCTCCCAGTACCACAATGGCACCCACTGGGATCCCTCCCAGCACTCTTAGGGGATTCCCCAGGATCCCTCCCAGTACCACTGGGATCCCTCCCAGTACTCTTAGGGGATTCCCCAGGATCCCTCCCAGTACCACTATGGGGCTTACTGGGATCCCTCCCAGCACCACGATGGGACCCACTGGGATCCCTCCCAGCACTCTTAGGGGATTCCCCAGGATCCCTCCCAGTACCCACTGGGATCCCTCCCAGCACCACAATGGGACCCACCGGGATCCCCCCCGGCCCCCGCCCAGCCCCCGCTCACCCTCCCCCTCCTCAGCCGCCAGCAGGGTCAGGGGCTGGATCCCGGGGATGGGGGGGCGGGGGCCGGGGGGGATCCCGGGGATCCGGTGGCGGCGCAGCTCCCGCAGGCACTCGGCGGCGGCCGCCGGGGCCCCCCCGGCCACCGCCCCCTCCAGCAGCAGCCCCCCCAGCAGGGCGGCCCCCCCCGCGTCGCCGGTGGCCAGCAGGACGGTGAGGGTGGCCAGCAGCAGCAGGGCGCGGGGGGGGGCGGGGGGGCGCGGGGGGAGGCGCAGGAGGCTCAGCAGGGCCCCCCCCGCCCCCCCCCGCCCCCGCCCCCCCAGCGCCCGCGGCGACTCCAGCAGCAGCAGCAGCAGCTCCGTCTGGGGGGGGGTCAGGGGGGCGGCCCCAGAGGGACCCCCGCCCCCTATAGGGGACCCCCAACCCCCATATGGGACCCCCACCCCCTATAGGGGACCCCCAATCCCCCATACGGGACCCCCACCCCCCCTACGGGGGACCCCCCCCCCCCCTATAGGGGACCCTCAACCCCCATAGGGGCTCCAAACCCCATACAGGACCCCCATCCCCCATACGGGACCCCCACCCCCTATAGGGGACCCCCAACCCCCATACGGGACCCCCACCCCCTATAGGGGACGCCAATCCCCCATACGGGACCCCCAACCCCCATACGGGACCCCCACCCCCTATAGGGGACCCCCAATCCCCCATACGGGACCCCCACCCCCCCTATGGGGGACCCCCACCCCCCTATAGGGGACCCCCAACCCCCATAGGGGCTCCAAACCCCATACAGGACCCCCATCCCCCATACGGGACCCCCACCCCCTATAGGGGACGCCAATCCCCCATACAGGACCCCCATCCCCCATACGGGACCCCCACCCCCTATAGGGGACCCCCAACCCCCATACGGGACCCCCACCCCCCTATGGGGGACCCCCAACCCCCCCATAGGGGACCCCCAGCCCCATACGGGACCCCCACCCCCCTATAGGGGACCCCCAACCCCCACAGGGGCTCCAAACCCCATACGGGACCCCCACCCCCCCTATAGGGGACCCCCCCCCCCATAGGGGACCCTCAAACCCCTATAGGGAACCCCTACCCCCCCATAAGGGACCCCCACCCACAGGGGACCCCCCCCCCATACGGGACCCCCCCCATAGGGGACCCAGGCGTCTGGGGGGGGGGGGTGTGGTCACCTGATGACGTGGGGCGGGGCGTGGCCGGCGGAGCGCGCGCAGCGCGGGGGGGTCGCCGTCCCCGGGGGGTCCCAGCGCCGCCGCCAGCCGCCCCCAGGGCCCCGCCATGGCCGCGGGGGACGACGGGAAGGGGGGGCGGTGCCTCCTCCTCCTCCTCCCCCCCCTCACCCCGCCTTCTTCCGGGCACGCCCATGACGTCACGCTTCCGCAGCGCCACCGCCAGCGTGACGTCACGAGACCGAGGGCTCCCCTCGCCTCGACCCCACAGACCCCCTATAGACCCCATAGTGCCCCTATAGACCCCCTATAACCCCTATGGGCCCCACAGAGCCCCTATAGACCCCCTATAGACCCTATAGACCCCACAGAGCCCCTATAGACCCCATAGGGCCCCTATAAACCCCCTATAGCTCCTATAGACCCCATAGAGCCTCTATAGAATCCCTATAGCTCCTATGGGGCCCCTAGAACCCCTATAGACCCCCTATAGACCCCATAGGGCCCCTATAGCCCCTATGGGCCCCATACAGCCCCCTAGACCCCCTATAGACCCAATGGAGCCCCTATAGAATCGCTATAGCTCCTATGGGGCCCCTAGAGCCCCTGTGGACCCCACAGATCCCCTATAGACCCCATAGAGCCTCCACAGCACCCACACACCCCCTATAGACCCCCTGGAGCCCATATGGACCCCACAGACCCCCATAGCCCCTATAGACCGTATAGAGCCCCTGTGGACTCCACAGACCCCCCTATAGACCCCCCCAGACCCCCTATAGCCCCTGTGGGCCCCCCAGAGCCCCTATGGGCCCCACAGACACCCTATAGCCACCATAGCCCCCTACACACTCCCTAGCCTCCCTGTAGTCCCTATGGACCCCCTATAGTCCCTATGAGCCCCTATGGACCCGTCCAGCCCCCTATAGACCCTCTAGATCCCCCCAAACCCCTATGGACCCCCTATACTCCCTATAGTCCCTATGGACATCCCCCCCAGCCCCTATAGACCCCCGCAAGCCCCTACGGACCCCCTAGACCCTCTATAGTCCCTATGGAGCCCATATGGACTGCCCCAGCTCCTATAGACCCCCTAGATCCCCCCAAGCCCCTATGGACCCCCTATACTCCCTGTAGGACCCCCTGCATCCCCTATAGTCCCTATGGAACCCCTATGGCCCCTATGGAGCCCTATAGCCCCTATAGTCCCTATAGAGCCCCCGTAGACCCCCCCAGCTCCTATAGACCCCCACAAGCCCCTGTAGACCCCCTAGACCCCCTATAGCCCCTATGGAACCCCTATAGTCCCTATGGAGCCCTATAGCCCCTGTAGCCCCTATAGCTGCCCCCAGCCCCTACAGCCCCCCCAGGCCCCTCCGGACCCCCCTATAGCCCCTCTGGAGCCCCTATATAGCTCCTCTGGAGCCCCTATATAGTCCCTATGGAGCCCCCATAGCCCCTATATAGTCCCTATGGAGCCCCTACACCCCCTATGGAGACCCATAGCCCCTGTAGCCCCCCCAGCCTCTACAGCCCCCCCAAGCCCCTCCGGACCCCCCTATACCCCCTATAGCCCCTCTGGAGCCCCTATATAGTCCCTAAGGAGCCCCTATAGCCCCTATGCAGCCCCTATATAGTCTCTAAGGAGCCCCTATAGCCCCTGTAGCCCCCATAGCCCCTGTAGCCCCCCATCCCAGCCTCTACAGCCCCCCCCCCAAGCCCCTCCGGACCCCCCTAGACCCTCTATAGCCCCTATGGAGCCCCTATAGCCCCTATAGTCCCTAAGAAGACCCTATAGCCCCCCCCCCAAGCCCCTACAGCCCCCCCGAGCCCCTCCGGACCCCCCTATACCCCCTATAGCCCCTCTGGTCCCTATGGAACCCCTATAGCCCCTATAGTCCCTAAGGAGCCCCTATAGCCCCTATGGAGCCCCTATAGCCCCTATAGTCCCTATGGAGCTCCTGTAGCCCCCCAGCCCCTACAGCCCCCCAAGCCCCTCCGGACCCCCCTATACCCCCTAGAGCCCCTTTGGTCCCTATGGAACCCCTATAGTCCTTATAGTCCCTAAGGAGCCCCTATAGTCCCTAAGGAGCCCCTATAGCCCCTATAGCCCCTATGGAACCCCTATAGCCCCTATAGTCCCTAAGGAGCCCCTATAGCCCCTATGGAGCCCCTATAGCCCCCCCCAGCCCCTACAGACCCCCAAGCCCCTCCGGAACCCCTATACCCCCTATAGCCCCTATAACCCCTATGGAACCCCTATAGCCCCTATAGCCCCTATGGCACCCCTATAGCCCCCCCCAGCCCCTACAGCCCCCCCAAGCCCCTCCGGACCCCCCTATACCCCCTCTAGCCCCCCTATAGCCCCCCCAGCCCCTCTGGCCCCCGGGGAGCCCCTATGGCCCCCATACCCCCCCCGTCCCATGCCGTGACGTCAGCGGGTGCCACCCGGGGCGGGGGTGCGTCACGGGCCGGCCCGGCCGGTTCCCCCGCGTCCCCCGGGTCCCCTCCCCCCCCGCCCCGGGGTCGCCCCCGGGGCCACCGTGGCCAGAAAGGCCGGGGGGGGGCAGGGGGCCACCCCCAGAGCCCAGGGGCCCCCAGACCCCCTATAGGGACCCAGGGACCCCCTATGGGGACCCAGGGACCCCCAGACCCCCTATAGGGACCCAGGGACCCCCTATAGGGTCCCAGGGTGCCCCCAGACCCCCTATAGGGACCCAGGGACCCCCCCCATGGGACCCAGGGACCCCCAGACCCCCTATAGGGACCCAGGGACCCCCTATAGGGTCCCAGGGTGCCCCCAGACCCCCTATAGGGACCCAGGGACCCCCATGGGACCCAGGGACCCCCAGACCCCCTATAGGGACCCAGGGACCCCCTATAGGGTCCCAAGGTGCCCCCAGACCCCCTATAGGGACCCAGGGACCCCCCCATGGGACCCAGGGACCCCCAGACCCCCTATAGGGACCCAGGGACCCCCTATAGGGTCCCAGGGTGCCCCCAGACCCCCTATAGGGACCCAGGGACCCCCCATGGGACCCAGGGACCCCCAGACCCCCTATAGGGACCCAGGGACCCCCCATAGGGACCCAGGGTGCCCCCCCCAATGTCCCCATCACCCCACGTCCCCATGTCCCAGTGTCCCCACGTCCCCACTGTGGTGGCCCCATGGCCCCGCATCCCAATGTCCCCATGTCCCCATGTCCCCATGTCCCCAGGTCCCCGTGTCCCAATGTCCCAATGTCCCCATGTCCCCACATCCCCACCATGGTGTCCCCATGTCCCCACGTCCCCGTGTCCCCGTGTCCCCATGTCCCCACGTCCCCATGTCCCCATGTCCCCATGTCCCCAGGTCCCCAGGTCCCCGTGTCCTCCATATCCCCGCATCCCAGTGTCCCCATGTCCCCGTGTCCCCACCATGGTGTCCCCATGTCCCCGTGTCCCCAGGTCCCCATGTCTCCGTGTCCCCACGTCCCCATGTCCCCAGGTCCCCGTGTCCCCATGTCCCCATGTCCCCATGTCCCCACATCCCAATGTCCCCACGTCCCCGTGTCCCCACCACGGTGTCCCCATGTCCCCACGTCCCCGTGTCCCCACTGCGGTGTCCCCCCGTCCCCGCCCCCCCGCGTCCCCGCGTCCCCGCGTCCCCCCGCGTCCCCAGGCCGGGGCGGGGGCTCCCCGTTATTTCCCAACCCGGCGCCCGACCGACCGGCTCCGACACCGGCCCCGGCACAACCGGTCCCGCCGGTCCCGGCAACACCTCCCGGGGCGGGACAGCCGGCGACGCACAGCCGGCACCGCCGCACAACCGCCCCGGCACAGCCGGCGACGCACGGCCCAGCGTAACCGGCGCCGCACAACCGCCCCGGCACAACTGGCACCGCACAACCGGCGCCGCACAACCGCCCCGGCACAACCGGCACCGCACAACCGCCCCGGCACAACCGGTGATGCTCAGCCGGCAACAACCGGCCCCAGCGACATCAACCGGCGGCGCGTAGCCGGCGACGGACGGTGGTGTTGGGGTGGCGGCGCGTGGCTCGGTGACGGCGCGGTGACGCCAAGCCTCGGTGACGCCGCGTCTCGCTGACGCCGGGTCTCGGTGACGGTGGGTGACGCCGGGGCTCGGGGACGGTGACGCCGGGTGACGCCGGAGCCTGGGATGGACTGAGGGTGCCGGATCCGGTGACGGGATCGACCTGGGATCCAGCGGCGAAACCCAGCGGGGGAGCTGGGAGCCGGCACCGAAATTGACCGGAGATCTGGGATCTGGCACCGAAATTGACCAAGGATCGGGGCTCTCTCCTTGAAACTGACCGGGGATCCGGGATCTACTACCGACACTGACCAGGGAGCTGGGATCCGGCGCTGAAATTGACCAGGGATCAGGGGATCCAGCCTGGAAATCGACCAAATACCTGTGATCTGGACCTGAAACTGACCAGAGTTTGGGGATCCGGCACCAAAACCGACCAGGGGATCTGGGATCCAGCACCGAAACCGACCAGGCATCTGGGATCCGGCACCAAAACCGACCGGGGATCTGGGATCCAGCACCGAAACCGACCGGGGATCTGGGATCCGGCACCAAAACCGACCGGGGATCTGGGATCCGGCACCAAAACCGACCAGGCATCTGGGATCCGGCACCAAAACCGACCGGGGATCTGGGATCCAGCACCGAAACCGACCGGGGATCTGGGATCCGGCACCAAAACCGACTGGGGATCTGGGATCCGGCACCAAAACCGACCGGGGATCTGGGATCCGGCATTAAAACCGGCCGGGGATCTGGGATCCAGCACTGAAACCGACCGGGGGATCTGGGATCCGGCACCAAAACCGACCAGGGATCTGGGATCCGGCACCAAAACCGGCTGGGGATCCGGGATCCGGCACCGAAACCAACCGGGGGATCTGGGATCCGGCATAAAAACCGACCGGGGATCTGGGATCCGGCATCAAAACCAACCGGGGATCTGGGATCCGGCACCGAAACCGACTGGGGATCTGGCACCGGAATTGATCAAAACCTGGCGATCCGGCATCAGAATTGACCAAGGCTCTAGGATCCGGCGCCCGAACCGACCAAGGGATCTGGGGATCCAGTGCGGCGGCGACCACCGCCCAGGGATCTGGGATCCGTCAGCGCCAGCGCCCTGGGCCCAGGGAATCGGGCGCCGACGGGATCGGCGATCCGGCGGCGGGCTGGTGGCAGCGGCGGGGCTCGGGGCCGGAGCGCGGTCGCAGGGATCCGGCGGGGGATCGGGGATCGGGCGGCGGCCATGCCCCGCGCCTTCCTGGTGAAGAAGCCGTGCGTGGCCACGGCCAAGCGCAACTGGAGCGAGCTCCCCGACGAGCAGCGGGCGGAGATCTACGTCCCCAGTACGGGGGGATCCGGGGGGATCCGGGGGGATTTGGGGGGAATCGGGGGGATTCGGGGGGATCTGGGGGATCCGGGGGGATTTGGGGGGATTCAGGGGGATCTGGGGGGATTTGGGGGGATCTGGCAGGATCTGGGGGAATCTGGGGGAATTCAGGGGGATCTGGCGGGATCTGGGGGGATTCGGGGGATTCAGGGGGATCCGGGGATCCGGGGGGATTCGGGGGGATCTGGGGGGATCCGGGGGGATTTGGGGGGATTTGGGGGGATCTGGTGGGATTCGGGGGGATTTGGGGGGATTCAGGGGGATCCGGGGGGATTTGGGGGGATTCGGGGGGATCCAGGGGGATTTAGGGGGATCTGGGGGGATCTGGGGGGATCCGGAGATCCGGGGGGACCCAGAGGGGTGGGGGGACCCTGGTTTTTGGGGGGACCCAGGTTTTGGGGGGACCCAGGAATTGGGGGGGGACCCAGGGCTTCAGGGGGGCCCCAGCTGTTGGGGGGGGGGCCCAGATGTTGGGGGTCCCTGTTTGACCTCCCCCGCTCAGGGGGGACCCCGACGCCGGGGCCCTCCCGGGGTCACGGGGGGTCACGGGGGGCCTGCGCCCCTTTTTGGGGGGGGGGGTCAGGGTGCCCAAACACCCGGGTCCCTTTTGGGGGGGGGGGGGGGTGTCCCTTTTTGGGGGGTTGGGGGCTCCCCGGGCGCCTGGGCCCCCGCCAGGCCCTGGGGGGGTGGGGGTGGGGGTGGGGGTGGGGGTGGGGGTGGGGGTGGGGGAGGGGAGGGTGGGTGCTGGGCCTGTCCCCCCCCCCGGGGCCCACGCGGGCGCCACCCGCCGGAACCCCATAATTTGGGGCGTCGCGGCCGGAGCCGCTCGACCGGTTGGGGGAACCCTGAAATGGCGGGGGGGGGGAGGGGCCCCCCCTCCCCCTCCCCCTCCCCCTCCTGCCCTGGGGTTTGGGGGAGCTCTGGGGGGGGGGGTGACATTGGGGTGGGGGTGACATTGGGGGGGGGGGGGTTGTCACGTTGGGGGGGAGGGTGACATTTGGGGGTCCCCATTCGGGGGGCACATTTGGGGGGGTCCGATGGGGGTCCCCATTAGAGGGGTCCCCGTTGGGGGGGGTGTCTCATTTTGGGGGGTCCCCATTGGGGGGCACATTTGGGGGGTCCCATGGGGGGTCCCATTAAAGGGGTCCCATCAGGGGGTCCCTTGGGGGGGGGCAAATTTGGGGGGGGTCCCCATTGGGGAGGGGGCCCATCTGGGGGGTGGGCAGCATTTGGGGGTGCAGGCCCCCCCCAATCACCCCCCCCCCCCCCCAGTTTGCCTGGGGGCTGCCCCCTGCGCAGGGACCCCGAGCCGGCGGTGGGGGAGGCGCCCGCGTCCCCCGCGTCCCCCCTGGACATGACCCTGCCCCCCCGCGCCCCCCACGGCCCCTTCCTGCACCCCAAGGGGAAGGTAACCGGGGGGGGGGGGTCCCCAAAATGGCGGGGGGGTGCCAAAAATGGAGGGGGGTCCCCAAAATGGCGGGGGAGTCTCCCAAAATGGAGGGGGGTCCCCAAAATGGCGGGGGAGTCTCCCAAAATGGCGGGGGTCCCAAAAATGGCGGGGGGGGGCCTGGGAGGTGGGTGTCCCCAAATTGGGGTGGCCCAGGGGACCTGGGACTGGGAGGGGGGTCCCTAAACTGGGGGGGGGGGTGTCCCCAAAGTGGGGGGTCCCCAAGCTGGGGGGGGTCCCTGGGGCTGGGGGTCCTAAAGGTGGGGGGTCCCCATGACTGGGGGTCCCCAAACTGGGGGGGTGCCCACGGCTGGGGGTCCCAAACTGGGGGGTCCCTGTGCCTGGGGGGGGGTCCCCATGACCTGAGGTCCCCAAACTGGGGGTTCCCCATGACTGGGGGTCCCAAACTGGGGGGTGCCCATGACTGGGGGTCCCAAACTGGGGGATCCCTGTGGCTGAGGGGGTCCCCGTGGCTGGGGGGTCCCCATGACTGGGGGTCCCAAAGTGGGGGGGTGCCCACGGCTGGGGGTCCCAAACTGGGGGTCCCTGTGCCTGGGGGGTCCCCATGACTGGGGGTCCCAAACTGGGGGATCCCTGTGGCTGGGGGGGTCCCCATGACCTGAGGTCCCCAAACTGGGGGGGTGCCCATGACTGGGGGTCCCAAACTGGGGGTCCCTGTGCCTGGGGGGGTTGCCCATGACTGGGGGTCCCAAATTGGGGGGGTGCCCACGGCTGGGGGTCCCAAACTGGGGGTCCCTGTACTGGGGGGGGGGGCTCCCCCCAATCTGACACACCCCCCCCCCCCCCATCTCTCGGCAGGTACCGCCCGGCCCCCTGGGTGCCCCCGTCCCCCCGGGCCTCCCCGTGGGCGGGGGGGTGCCCGGGGGGGGGGAGCCCTTCTCCTGCCCCGTCTGCCAGAAGAGCTTCGGCTTCCAGCGGATGCTGAACCGGCACCTGAAGTGCCACAGCGAGGTGAAGCGGCACCGCTGCCCCTACTGCGGCAAGGGCTTCAACGACACCTTCGACCTCAAGCGCCACGTCCGCACCCACACCGGTGGGGGGGGGAGGGGAGGGGGTGGGGGGGTGGGGTGGGGTGGGGTTGGGGTGAAATGGGATGGGATGGGGGTGAGATGGGGATGAGATGGGGATGGGATGGGGACAAGGATAAGGACAGGGATGAGGATGGGATGGCATGGGATGGGATGGGATGGGATGGGATGGGATGGGATGGGATGGGATGGGATGGGATGGGGTGGGATGGGGTGGGGTGGGGTGGGGTGGGGGTGAAATGGGATGGGATGGGGTTGGGATGGGGACAAAGATTAGGACAGGGATGAGGATGAGGATGGGATGAGGATGAGGATGAGGATGGGATGGGACGGGGTGGGATGGGATGGGGATGGGATGGGGTTGGGGTGAAATGGGATGGGATGGGGGTGGGATGGGGACAAGGATAAGGATAGGGATGAGGATGAGGATGGGATGGGATGGGGTGGGATAGGATGGGATGGGATGGGATGGGGATGGGATGGGATGGGGTTGGGATGGGATGGGGTGGGGTGGGGTGGGGGTGAAATGGGGTGGGATGGGGGTGGGATGGGGACAAGGATAAGGATAGGGATGAGGATGAGGATGGGATGAGGATGAGGATGGGATGGGACGGGGTGGGATGGGATGGGGATGGGATGGGGTTGGGATGGGGACAAGGACAAGGACAGGGATGAGGATGGGATGGGATGGGATGGGGATGGGATGGGGATGGGATGGGGTGGGGTGGGATGGGGTTGGGATGGGGTTGGGGTGAAATGGGATGGGATGGGGTTGGGATGGGGACAAGGATAAGGATAGGGATGAGGATGAGGATGGGATGGGGATGGGGTGGGATGGGATGGGATGGGGACAAGGATAGGATGTGGATGAGGATGAGGATGAGGATGGGGATGGGGACAGGGACGGATGGAGATGGGATGGGAATGGGATGGGGATGGGATGGGGATGGGGCCAAGGTTGGGATGGGATGGGGAGAAGGCCGGGGCCGGGGCCGGGGCTGCAGGCGCCAGCGGCGGCCGTGCCAGGACGGGCTCCCCTCCCCCCGCAGGCGTGCGCCCCTACAAGTGCAGCCTGTGCGAGAAGGCCTTCACCCAGCGCTGCTCGCTGGAGTCCCACCTGAAGAAGATCCACGGGGTGGCCCAGCGCTACGCCTACAAGGAGCGGCGCGCCAAGCTCTACGTCTGCGAGGAGTGCGGCGGCACGGCCGACAGCCAGGACGCCCACCTCGCCCACCTCCGCCAGCGCCACCCCCACAGCCCCCTCCTCGCCAAGCTGGCCCGCAAGGCCGCCGCCGCGCCCCCGCCCCGCCTGCCCGACCCCGCCCCCCGCCTGGCCCCGCCCCCCTAGGGGCACGCCCACTTTTGGGGGGGGGAGGGATCTTCCCCCCCCCCCCCCCCCCCCTTTTAGGGGTAGGGGTAGGGGTGCTGCGGGGATTAAACACCTCCCACCGCCAGGGGGCGCGCTGATGGGGAAGGCCACGCCCCCCCGGGGCAGGGACACGCCCCCGGGGACACGCCCACACGGGACGGGGCCACGCCCCCCCTTTTAGGGGTAGGGGTAGGGGTGCTGCAGGGATTAAACAACTCCCACCGCCAGGGGGCGCGCTGATGGGGAAGGCCACGCCCCCCCGGGGCAGGGACACGCCCACACGGGACAAGGACACGCCCCCCCCCCCTTAGGGGGTATGGATACGGTGGGGACTAAACACTTCCCACCGCCAGGGGGCGCGCTTACGGGCGGAGGCCACGCCCCTCTGGCAGGAAGCCCCGCCCCTGGGTGGAAGCCACGCCCCCCGGTGGAGCACAAGCCCCACTCTCTTGACGCGCTTGGCCACGCCCCCTCCTTGGGAACGCCCCCTCGGGGCACTGGCCCCGCCCCTAGGCGAAGCCCCGCCCCACCCGAGCGCTACCCCCCGCCCCTCGGGCAGGCCCCGCCCCCCGGCACAGACCACGCCTCCCTCCCGGGCTGGCCCCGCCCCCCCGGTGCTGCGTCGCGGGGGGAGGGGTCTCCATAAAGCTCCTGTTCACCCATGGGCGCCTGTGGTCACCTATGGGCGCCCCTATAGGGCCCCGTGTTCCTCCGTCCCCCCGTCCCCTATAGGCTCCCTTCTTCCCCCTATAGGCTCCCCCGTCCCCTATAGCCCCCCCGTTTCCCCTATAGGCTCCCTGTCCCCCTATAGCCCCCCCGTTTCCCCCTATAGGCTCCCTGTCCCCCTATAGCCCCCCCGTTTCCCCCTATAGGCTCCCTGTCCCCCTATAGCCCCCCTGTTTCCCCCTATAGGCTCCCCCGTCCCCTATAGCCCCCCGTTTCCCCCTATAGGCTCCCTGTCCCCCTATAGCCCCCCTGTTTCCCCCTATAGGCTCCCCCGTCCCCTATAGCCCCCCTGTTTCCCCCTATAGGCTCCCTGTCCCCCTATAGCCCCCCCGTTTCCCCTATAGGCTCTCCTGCTCCCCTATAGCCCCCCTTCCCCTATAGGCTCCCTTATTTCCCCCTATAGGCTCCTGGTTCCCCTATAGCCTCCACTGTTTCCCTCTATAGGCTCCCCCCTTCCCCTATAGGCTCCGGTTCCCTCCTATAGCCTCCCCCTTTCCCCTATAGGCTCCCCTCTTTCACCTATAGCCTCCCGCCATCCCCTATATGCTCCCCTATTTCCCCCTATAGGCTCCCTCTTCCCTTATAGCCTCTCCCCTTCCCCTATAGGCCCCTCCCCTCCCCTATAGGCCCCTCCCCTCCCCTATAGCCCCCCTTCCCCTATAGGCCCTCTGTTTCCCCCTATAGCCTCCTACATCCCCCTATAGGCTCCCCCTTCCCCTATAGCCCCCCCCTTCCCCTATAGGATCTATAGGTGGGGGTGGTTAGTCCAGTCTTTATTACCCGGGCCCCGCCCCCAGGGCGAGGGGGGGGTGGGGGAGGGGCCCCTCCCCCCCCCGGGTGTTTGGTTGCCGGGGGGTGGGGGGTGGGGGAGGGGCGCCCCTCCCCCCCCGCCCCCCCCAATCGTCCAGTCTCGATCCCCCCCTTTTGGTCACAGACTCCGCCCCCTTCCCCTCCCCCCACCCCTCCCCCACCCCCGCGGCGAAAGGGGGGGGGAGGGGCGTTTGGCAGCAACGCGGGGGGGGGAGGAGGGGCAGCTGAGGGGGGGGAGGGGCAGGGGGGGGAGCCCCCCCCCCATAAGGCAGCGCGGCAGGGAAAGGGTTAATGGGGGGGCAGAGGATGGGGGACCCCCAAAAACGGGGGGGGGACCCCGAGAAGGGAAGCCCCTCCCCCCCCCCAAAAAAGGGGGGACCCCCCCCAAAAAAAGGCGGGACCCCTCCAAAATGGGGCGACCCCCCCAAAATGGGGGAACCCCCCAAATTAAGACGTGGCCCCCCCCCAATTAAGGGGTGCCCCCCCATGGGTGCCCCCCCATGGGTGCCCCCCCCCCAACTGGGTGCCCCCCAATTACGGGGTGCCCCCCAAGGAAGACCTGACCCCCCCCAATTAAGGGGTGCCCCCTCATTAAGGGGGTGCCCCCCCCGTTGTGCCCCCCTTCGGCCAGCAGGGGGCGCTACTGCGGGGGGGGCGCAATTCGCTCTTAAAGGGCCAGCGCACCGTTTGCAGCGGCGCCATTTTAGGGGGGTTTTGGGGGGGTGGGGGGTGGTTTTTTTTTTGGGGGGGGGGGTCCGAGGGGTTTGGGGAGGGGGGGGGGCCCGTGCCCCTCCCCCCTACTCGATTTCGACGATGAGGTCCTCGCCCTCCAGGCTCATGCCGGGGCGGACGTGGAGGCGGGTGACGGTGCCGGCCAGGGGCGCCGTCACCACCGTCTCCATCTTCATGGCGCTGAGGACGCAGAGGGGGTCCCCCTTGGCCACCGGCGCCCCCGCGGCCACGCGCACCTCCACCACCTCCCCCGGCATGGGGGCCCCCACCTGCCCCTTGGCCCCCCGCTCCGCCTTCGGGTGCACGTGCATCTCCTGGGGGGGGGGGGGTGGGGGGTGAGGGGGGGGATGGGACCCCCAGGACCCCCCCGTGTCCCCCAAACCCCCCCGTGTCCCCCAGGACCCCCCGTGTCCCCCCAAACCCCCCATTGCCCCAGGACCCCCCCGTGTCCCCCAAACCCCCCCGTGTCCCCCAGGACCCCCCCATGTCCCCCCAAACCCCCCGGGTCCCCCAAAAGCCCCCCAGGTCCCCCAGGACCCCCCATGTCCCTCAAAAGCCTCCTGTATCCCCCCAAACCCCCCCGTGTCCCCCCAAAACCCCCCAGGTCCCTCAGGACCCCCCGTGTCCCCCCAAACCCCCCCATTGCCCCAGGACCCCCCCGTGTCCCCCAGGACTCCCCCATGTCCTCCAGGACCCCCTTGTATCCCCCAAAACCCCCGGGTCCCCCAAAACCCCCCCAAGACCCCCCAGGACCCCCCTATGTCCCCCAAAACCCTCCCAGGTCCCCCAGGACCCCCCAGGTCCCCCAAGACCCCCCGTGTCCCCCCAAACCCCCCTGTGTCCCCCAAAACCCCCCAGGTCCCTCAGGACCCCCCGTGTCCCCCCAAACCCCCCGGGTCCCCCAGACCCCCCGTGTCCCCCCAAACCCCCCATTGCCCCAGGATCCCCCCGTGTCCCCCAGGACCCCCCAGGTCCCCCAAGACCCCCCGTGTCCCCCCAAACCCCCCTGTGTCCCCCAAAACCCCCCAGGTCCCCCAGGACCCCCCAATGACCCCCAAACCCCCCATGTCCTCCAGGACCCCCCAGGTCCCCCAAGACCCCCCTGTGTCCCCCCAACCCCCCCCATGTCCCCCAGGACCCCCCGTGTCCCCCAAAACCCCCCCTCACCCCCCCACCTTCATGGCCTGGGTGCCTCGCACGAGGACGGAGCCCATTCACCCATCGAGCCCCACAACCCCCCCCGTCACCCCCTGGGACCCCCCAAAACCCCCCAACCCCCCCCAACCCCCCTCCTCGGACCCCCCCCGCCCCCCCAAACCCCCCAGCCCCCCACCTTCATGGCCTGGGTGCCTCGCACGAGGATGGAGCCCATTCACCCATCGAGCTCCAAGAAACCCCCCGTCACCCCCTGGGACCCCCCAAAACCCCTTCAGACCCCCCAAACCCCCCCCAACCCCCCTCCTCGGACCCCCCCCGCCCCCCAAACCCCCCAGCCCCCCACCTTCATGGCCTGGGTGTCTCGCACGAGGATGGAGCGCAGTTGCCCGTTGAGCTCGAAGAAAACCTCCCGCTGCCCGGCCGCGTTCAGGTCCCCCAGCGCCAGCGCCTTGATGTGCAGCGTCTTCCCCCGCTCCAGCTCCACCTGCGCGTGCGAGGGTGGGCGTGCGAGGGGTGGGTGTGCAAGTGGTGGGCGGGTGAGGGGTGGGTGGGCGAGGGGATGGGTGCACGAGGGGTCCTGGGCGCGTGGGAGAGGTGCTGGGGGTGTGCGAGGGGCGGGCGAGGGGTCCCAGGGGTGTGCGAGGGGCGTGCAAAGGGTGTGCGAGGGACCCCAGGGGTGTGTGAGGGGCGTGCAAAGGGTGTGCGAGGGGACCCATGGGTGTGCGAGGGACCCCAGGGGTGTGCGAGGGGACCCATGGGTGTGCGAGGGGTGTGCAAGGGGACCCATGGGTGTGCGAGGGGTGTGCGAGGGGACCCATGGGTGCACGAGGGACCCCAGGGGTGTGCAAGGGGACCCATGGGTGTGCGAGGGGTGTGCGAGGGGACCCAGGGGTGCACGAGGGACCCCAGGGGTGTGCGAGGGGCGGGCGAGGGGTGTGCGAGGGGACCCATGGGTGTGCGAGGGGACCCAGGGGTGTGCGAGGGGTGTGCGAGGGGACCCAGGGGTGTGCGAGGGGCGTGCAAGAACACCTATGGGTGTGCAAAGGGCGCTGGGTGTGCACGAGGGTGTGCGAGGGGACCCATGGGCGTGCAAGGGGTGCTGGGTGTCCTCCCCAGTGCCTCCCAGTCCCCTCCCAGTGCCCCCCAGCCCCCTCCCATTGCCCCCAGCCCCCTCCCAGTGCCTCCCAGTGCCTCCCAGCCCCCTCCCATTGCCCCCCAGCCCTCTCATAGTGCCCTCCAGCCCCCTCCCAGCGCCTCCCAGTGCCCCCCAGCCCCCTCCCATTGCCCCCAGCCCCCTCCCAGTGCCTCCCAGCCCCCTCCCAGTGACCCCAGCCCCCTCCCAGTGCCCTCCAGCCCCCTCCCAGTACCTCCCAGCCCCCTCCCAGTGCCCCCCAGCCCCCTCCCAGTCCCCTCCCAGTGCCCCCCAGTCCCCTCCCATTGCCCCCAGCCCCCTCCCAGTGCCTCCCAGTGCCTCCCAGCCCCCTCCCAGTGCCCTCCAGCCCCCTCCCAGTACCTCCCAGCCCCCTCCCAGTGCCCCCCAGCCCCCTCATAGTGCCCTCCAGCCCCTTCCCAGTCCCCTCCCAGTGCCCCCAGCCCCCTCCCAGTGCCTCCCAGTGCCTCCCAGCCCCCTCCCAGTGCCCTCCAGCCCCCTCCCAGTGCCTCCCAGCCCCCTCCCAGTGCCCCCCCGCCCCTTCCCAGCGCCCCCCACTCCCATCCCCGCGCCCTCCCGCCCCCCCCCCGCGCCTCCCAGTGCCCCCCAGCCCCCTCCCAGCGCCTCCCAGTCCCCGCCCCCCCCCCCCACCTCGAACTCCTCGGCGATGGTGGGGCCCTCGAGGAAGAGGCGGGTGCCCAGGCAGGAGACGGGGCCGAAGGTGGCGGCGAAGGTGCGAAATTCCTCGTAGACCTTGGGGTAGAGCGCGGCCGAGAGCAGCTCCTCGGGGCGGGGGGGGGCCCCGTGCCGCGCCCCCAGCTCCCGCCCCAGCGCCTCGAAATCCAGCGGCGGCAGCGAAGCCCCCGGCCGCCCCTCGACGCGGGGCAGCTCCTTCAGGACCTGGCGGGGGGGAGGGGGGGGCCCGTTGGCATGGCAACCGGGGGGGGGGCGGGGGGGCGGAGGGACGGGCATCCTGCATTGGGGCTGTTGCTAGGGAGCCGTTGCTAGGGTCGGGTGCCATGGGAACCAGCATTAGGACCCGTTGCTAGGGGCTGGTGCCATGGCAACCAGCATTAGGACCCGTTGCTAGGGTCGGGTGCCATGGTAACCAACATTAGAGCCCGTTGCTAGGGTCGGGTGCCATGGCAACCAGCATTAGAGCCCGTTGCTAGGGGCTGGTGCCATGGCAACCAGCATTAGAGCCCGTTGCTAGGGTCAGGTGCCATGGCAACCAGCATTAGGACCCGTTGCTAGGGTCGGGTGCCATGGTAACCAACATTAGAGCCCGTTGCTAGGGTCGGGTGCCATGGCAACCAGCATTAGAGCCCGTTGCTAGGGGCTGGTGCCATGGCAACCAGCATTAGAGCCCGTTGCTAAGGTCAGGTGCCATGGCAACCAGCATTAGGACCCGTTGCTAGGGACTGGTGCCATGGTAACCAACATTAGAGCCCGTTGCTAGGGTCGGGTGCCATGGCAACCAGCATTAGAGCCCGTTGCTAGGGTCGGGTGCCATGGCAACCAGCATTAGGACCCGTTGCTAGGGACTGGTGCCATGGTAACCAACATTAGAGCCCGTTGCTAGGCTCGGGTGCCATGGCAACCAGCATTAGGACCCGTTGCTAGGGACTGGTGCCACGGTAACCAGCATTAGGACCCGTTGCTAGGGGCTGGTGCCATGGCAACCAGCATTAGGACCCGTTGCTAGGGACTGGTGCCACGGTAACCAGCATTAGGACCCGTTGCTAGGGGCTGGTGCCATGGCAACCAGCATTAGGACCCGTTGCTAGGGTCGGGTGCCATGGCAACCAGCATTAGAGCCCGTTGCTAGGGTCGGGTGCCATGGCAACCAGCATTAGGACCCGTTGCTAGGGTCGGGTGCCATGGCAACCAGCATTAGGACCCGTTGCTAGGGACTGGTGCCATGGTAACCAACATTAGAGCCCGTTGCTAGGCTCGGGTGCCATGGCAACCAGCATTAGGACCCGTTGCTAGGGTCGGGTGCCATGGCAACCGGCGCTGGGACCCGTTGCTAAGGTAGGATGCCATGGCAACCAGCGCTGGGCCGTTGCCAGGCAGCTGGCACTGGAGGCCGTTGCCAGGGACCGTCGCCATGACAACCAGCGCCACGTGCTGTCGTTGGGCCTGGTGCCATGGCAACGGCCTCCAGCATACCCTCCCAGTGCCTCCCAGTCCTGTCCCAGTGCCTCCCAGTCCCCTCCAGTGCCCCCCAGCCCCCTCCAGTCCCTTCCCAGTGCCTCCCAGTCCCCTCCAGTTCCCCCCAGTCCCCTCCCAGTGCCCCCCAGCCCCCTCCCAGTGCCTCCCAGTCCCCTCCAGCGCCCCCCAGCCCACTCCAGTCCCCTCCCAGTGCCTCCCAGCCCCCTCCCAGTGCCCCCCAGCTCACTCCAGTCCCCTCCCAGTGCCTCCCACTCCCCTCCAGTGCCCCCCAGTCCCCTCCAGTCCCCTCCCAGTGCCCTCCAGCTCCCTCCCAGTGCCTCCCAGCCCCCTCCCAGCGCCCCCCAGCCCACTTCAGTCCCCTCCTAGTCCCCTGCAGTGGCTCCCAGTTCCCTCCCAGTGCCTCCCAGCCCCCTCCCAGTGCCCCCCAGCTCACTCCAGTCCCCTCCCAGTGCCCCCCAGCTCACTCCCAGTGCCTTCCAGTCCCCTCCAGCGCCCCCCAGCCCACTCCAGCCCCCTCCCAGTGCCTCCCAGTCCCCTCCAGCGCCCCCCAGCCCACTCCAGTCCCCTCCCAGTGCCTCCCAGTCACCTCCCACTGCCCCCCAGTCCCCTCCCACCCCCCCCCAGCCCCCTCCCAGTGCCCCCCAGCCCCCTCCCAGTGCCCCCCAGCCCACTTCAGTCCCCTCCTAGTCCCCTGCAGTGGCTCCCAGCCCCCTCCCAGTGCCCCCCAGCTCACTCCAGTCCCCTCCCAGTGCCTCCCAGCCCCCTCCAGTCCCCTCCCAGTGCCCCCCAGCCCCCTCCCAGTGCCTCCCAGTCCCCTCCAGCGCCCCCCAGCCCACTCCAGTCCCCTCCCAGTGCCTCCCAGTCACCACCCACTGCCCCCCAGTCCCCTCCCAGTGCCCCCCAGCCCACTTCAGTCCCCTCGCAGTCCCCTGCAGTGGCTCCCAGCTCCCCCCCAGTGCCTCCCAGCCCCCTCCCAGCGCCCCCCAGCCCACTCCAGTCCCTTCCCAGTGCCTCCCAGCCCCCTCCCAGTGCCTCCCAGCTCACTCCAGTCCCCTCCCAGTGCCCCCCAGCCCAATTCAGTCCCCTCCTAGTCCCCTGCAGTGGCTCCCAGTTCCCTCCCAGTCCCTCCCAGCCCCCTCCCAGTGCCCCCCAGCTCACTCCAGTCCCCTCCCAGTGCCTCCCAGCCCCCTCCCAGTGCCTCCCAGTCCCCTCCAGCGCCCCCCCCCCCACTCCAGTCCCCTCCCAGTGCCTCCCAGCCCCCTCCCAGTGCCTCCCAGTCACCTCCCACTGCCCCCCAGTCCCCTCCCAGTGCCCCCCAGCCCCCTCCCAGTGCCTCCCAGCGCCCTCCCAGCAGCCCTACGCACCCGGGAGCGGAAGGGCTCGGGGAAGCCCCCCGGGGGGGTCCCGATGTGCCCCTGGAGGAACTCCACCACGGAGAGGGGGAAGGAGAGCTCGTCCGCCCGCGCCTCCACCTCCTCCCGCGTCAGCCCGTTCTGCACCATGAACTGCGCCAGGTCCCCCACCACCTTCGAGGACGGCGTCACCTGCGCCCGGCAACACCCGGCGGCGTCACCCCGCGGGCGGCACCTCGCGGCGGCGCCCGGGGGGCTCCTCGCGAGGGACGGGGGGGCAGCTCGCCCTAGAGGGGTCTCGTCTCGGGGGTGGCACCCAACCCGTGGAGCACCCAGCCCATGGAGACCACCCAATGGAGACCACCCAACCCATGGAGACCACCCAACGGAGACCACCCAACCCATGGAGACCAGCCAACCCATGGTAGACCAGCCAACAGAGACCACCCACCCCATGGAGACCACCCAACCCATGGAGACCAGCCAACCCATGGAGACCACCCAATGGAGACCAGCCAACCCATGGAGACCAGCCAACCCATGGAGACCACCCAATGGAGACCACCCAACCCATGGAGACCACCCAACCCATGGAGACCAGCCAACGGAGACCACCCAACCCATGGAGACCACCCAATGGAGACCATTGCGCTCCATGGAGACCACCCAACCCATGGAGACCACCCAATGGAGACCATTGCGCTCCATGGAGACCACCCAACCCATGGAGACCACCCAATGGAGACCATTGCGCTCCATGGAGACCACCCAACCCATGGAGACCACCCAACCCATGGAGACCACCCAATGGAGACCGTCGCACCCCATGGAGACCACCCAACGGAGACCACCCAACCCATGGAGACCACCCAACGGAGACCACCCAACCCATGGAGACCACCCAACGGAGACCACCCAACCCATGGAGACCACCCAATGGAGACCATTGCGCTCCATAGAGACCACCCAACCCATGGAGACCACCCAATGGAGACCATTGCGCTCCATGGAGACCACCCAACCCATGGAGACCACCCAACCCATGGAGACCACCCAATGGAGACCGTCGCACCCCATGGAGACCACCCAACGGAGACCACCCAACCCATGGAGACCACCTAACCCATGGAGACTACCCAATGGAGACCACCCACCCCATGGAGACCACCCAACGGAGACCACCCAACCCATGGAGACCACCCACCCCATGGAGACCACCCAACGGAGACCGTCGCACCCCATGGAGACCACCCACCCCACAGAGACCACCTCCGTCACCACCACGCCGTGGAAACCACCCCACAAAGACCATCTCCACCACCCCCCAGCCCATGGAGACCACTCCCCCCCCGGAGACCACCCCATGAAGACCCCCCCCCACCTTAATGAGGTCCCCGAGGAGCTTGTTGGCCTCGGCGTAGGCTTTCTTGACCTCCTTGAACTTGTGGCCCAGCCCCATGGCGTGGGCCTGGAAGTGGAGGTTGGTGTATTGTCCCCCCGGGATCTCGTTCTCGTAGACGTCGGCGTTGCCCGACTTCATGGTGGCCGTGCAGTCGAAGGCGGCGTAGAGCGCCCGCGCCCCCTCCCAGTACTCGCTGTACTCGAACACCCGCTCCAGCGCGATGCCTGCGGGGGGACGGGGGTGGGTGGGGGGCACCCATGGGTGGGGACTCCATGGGGACGTGGCGGCGAGGGGTTGGGGGCCGCCGGTGGTTGAGGGACACGGTGGATTGGGCGTAATGTCGTGATTGAGGTGGTATCACCGCGGCCGTGGGTCCATCGCCACGGCCATGGTGGCACCTCCATGACCCTGGTGCCACCTCCATGACCACGTCCCCACCTCCATGACCACATCATCATCTCTATAACCACGTCATCATCTCCATAACCACGTCACCACCTCTTCCATGACCACATCACCACCTCCATGACCACAGTGCCATTGCCAAGACCATGGTGGCACCTCCATGACCACGTCCCCACCTCCATAACATGGTGGCACCTCCATAACCACGTCACCACCTCCTCCACGACCACGTCCCCACCTCTATGACCGTGGTGGCACCTCCACAACCACGTCCCCACCTCCATAACATGGTGGCACCTCCTTAACATGGTGGCACCTCCATAACCACGTCACCACCTCCTCCACGACCACATCCCCACCTCTATGACCGTGGTGGCACCTCCATAACCACGTCACCACCTCCATAACATGGTGGCACCTCCATAACCACGTCACCACCTCCATAACATGGTGGCACCTCCACGACCACGTCACCCCCTCCTCCACAACCACGTCCCCACCTCCATAACATGGTGGCACCTCCATAACCACGTCACCCCCTCCTCCACGACCATGTCACCACCTCCACGACCACGGCGGCCCCTCCGCGGGGGTGTCCGTACCTGTGTCGAGGGGGGTCCCACGGGCGCAGGCCACCAAGGCGCCCATGCTGGGTTGGGAGGTCATGCCGGACATGGCGTCCACCGCCACGTCCACCACGTCGGCGCCGGCGTTGGCGGCCGCCAACATGGAGGCGACGGCGGCCCCGGCGGTGTCGTGGGTGTGGACGTGCAGCGGCACCTCGGGGAAGCGCTCCCGTAGGGCGCCCACCAGCAGGCGGGCGGCCGCCGGCGTCAGCAGCCCCGCCATGTCCTGGGGGCGGGGCATGGGGGTCACGGGGGGTCACGGGGGTCGGGGGGGCGTGGGGACCCTCCCCCACTTCCCAGCCCGTCTCGATCCTCCCCGCCCCCGCGGTTTGGGGGAGTCGGGGACCCCCAAATCTACCCCCAAGACCCCCCAAAGCCCCTTCCCATCCCCCCAATCCCCCTCCAGGCCCCCCAAAATCCCCCCAAGACCCCCCAACCCCCCTTCCCATCCCCCCAAATCCCCCTCCCATCCCCTCCAGGCTCCCCAAAATCCCCCCAGACCCCCCAAACCCCCTTCCCATCCCCCCAGGAGCCCCCAAACCCCCTTCCCATCCCCCCAAATCCCCCTCCCATCCCCTCCAGGCTCCCCAAAATCCCCCCAGACCCCCCAAACCCCCTTCCCATCCCCCCAGGAGCCCCCAAACCCCCTTCCCATCCCCCCAAATCCCCCTCCCATCCCCTCCAGGCTCCCCAAAATCCCCCCAGACCCCCCAACCCCCTTCCCATCCCCCCAAATCCCCCTCCCATCCCCTCCAGGCTCCCCAAAATCCCCCCAAGACCCCCCCAAACCCCCTTCCCACGTCCCCTAACCCCCCTTCCCACCCCCCAGTCCCCCCCTAAACCCCCCCCCCCCAAACCTTAATGCAGAGGATGTGGGTGCCGGCGGCCACCAGCTCGCGGGCCAGGGCCAGGTAGTAGTCGAGGGTGTACTTGGTGCGGGTGGGGTCGGCCACGTCGCCGGTGTAGGAGAGGGCGGCCTCCACCACCGCGCCCGCCCGCCCGGCCGCCTCCACCCCCAGCAGCAGGTTGGGGAGGTAGTTGAGGGCGTCGAAGACGCGGAAGATGTCCATCCCATTGGCCACCGCCACCTCGCAGAAGCTGGGGGGGGGGGGGGGAGGGGGAGGAGGGGGTAGGGGGAGCCTGGGGGTCCTCGCGTCCCCTCCCCGTGTCCCCTCCTGTGTCCCCGTGTCCCCAAATCCCTCCGTGTCCCCATGTCCGTCCATGTCCCCATGTGCCTTCATCCCTCCATGTCCCCCCTGTCCCCGTGTCCCCTCATCCCTCCATGTCTCCCCATGTCCCCCCATGTCCCCCCACGTCCCCGTGTCCCCCCACATCCCCATGTCCCCACATCCCTCCACGTCCCCATGTCCCCCCATGCCCCCAAGTCCCCCCATGTCCCCACCTCCCCCCACGTCCCCACATCCCCCCACGTCCCCGTGTCCCCTCATCCCCCCATGTCCCCACATCCCTCCACGTCCCCATGTCCCCCCATGTCCCCACCTCCCCCCACGTCCCCACATCCCCCCATGTCCCCACATCCCTCCACGTCCCCATGTCCCCCCATGTCCCCACCTCCCCCCACGTCCCCCCATCCCCCCACGTCCCCACGTCCCCCCACGTCCCCGTGTCCCCTCATCCCCCCATGTCCCCACATCCCTCCACGTCCCCATGTCCCCTTACCCTTCATGTCCCCCCACGTCCCCCCATGTCCCCCCGTCCCCCCCCCTCCCCCCGCGTCCCCGCTGACCGGTAGACGACGTTGTCGGGGTAGTTGGTGTAGCCGACGGCGTTGGCGCCGCGCAGCAGCATCTGGAAGGGGATGTTGGGGACCAGGCGCCGCAGCTCCCGCAGCCGCTCCCAGGGGCACTCGTGCAGGAACCGCATGGCCACGTCGAAGGTGGCGCCTGCCGGACACGCCCCGCCCCCGGGCGGTCACATGGGGCAAGCCCCGCCCCTCCCGTGCAAACCCCGCCCCCCCCTTGTGCAAGCCTCGCCCCTTTGCACAAGGCCCCCCCACCCCCAGCCCTTCCACCTCTGCTGCGTGGCTTAGTGCCTCCCTGCAAGCCCCGCCCCATTAGCCACGCCCACCCTATAAAAGCCCCGCCCCCAAGCCACACCCCTTCCCATGGGAAGGCCCCGCCCCTCAAAACCACGCCCCACTTCCCGGCCACACCCTATGGGCATAGCCCCACCCCCTGAGGTGCCCCCAACAATGCCCCATCCCGAGACCACACCCCTTCAAGCCCCACCCCTCGCCCCAAACCACGCCCCCTTGTTGAAACCCCACCCCCAGGGCAGCCCCATCCTGAGACCACACCCCTTCAAGCCCCGCCCCTTTGCCTTAAACCACGCCCCCTCCCTGAAGCCCCGCCCCTGGGGAGGCCCACCAATGCCCCACCCTGAGACCACACCCCTTAAAGCCCCACCCCCTCGCTGAAGCCCCACCCACTGGGGGGGCAGTTCCACCCTGAGACCACACCCCTTCACGCCCCTTCCCTTCCCCAAACCCTGCCCCCTCGCTGAAGCTCCGCCCACTGGAGCAGCCCCACCCTGAGACCACACCCCTTCAAGCCTCGCCCCTTCCCACCCCCCGCCGAAGCCCCGCCCCCTGCAGCATCCCTCCCATTAACCCTGCGCACCCCAGCCCCATGGGGACCCACCCCGAGACCCCGCCCCCCTTCAGGCCCCGCCCCCCAGAGACCACGCCCCCTCCCGCAGGCCACGCCCCCTCCTCACCTCCCCAGGTCTCCATGCTGCAGAGGGGGCTGAGGGCGTGGGCGACGAAGGGGGCGACGCGGGCGAGGTCGCGGGTGCGGACGCGGGTGGCGAGCAGGGATTGGTGGGCGTCGCGGAAGGTGGTGTCGGTGAGGAGCAGCCCCCGGTGAGCCCGCACCGCCCGGGCGAAGCCCCCCGGGCCCTCCCGCGCCAGCACCGCCCGCAGCCCCGCCGGGGGGGGCCCTGCCGCGGCGGGGAGGGGGCGGTGAGCGGCGCCGGGCACGCGCCCGGCACACAGCGTGCGTAGGCCGGGCACGCGCCGCGGTGCGCCAGGCACACGCCAAGCACATACCAAGCACACGGCGTGCATAGGCCGGGCGCACGCCAAGCACACGCCAAGCACACAGCGTGCATAGGCCGGGCACACGGCAAGCACACGGCAAGCACACGGCAAGCACATGCCCAGCACACGCTCAGCACACAGCGTGCATAGGCCTGGCACACGCCAAGCACACGCCAAGCACACAGCGTGCATAGGCCGGGCACACGGCAAGCACACGCCAAGCACACGCCCAGCACACGCTCAGCACACAGCGTGCATAGGCCGGGCACACGGCAAGCACATGCCAAGCACACGCCAAGCACGCAGCATGCCTAGGCTGGGCACATGCCATGGCATGCCAGGCACACGCCAAGCACATACCAAGCACACAGCGTGCGTAGGCCGGGCACATGCCAAGCACACGCCAAGCACACAGCGTGCATAGGCCGGGCACACGGCAAGCACATGCCAAGCACACGCCAAGCACGCCGCATGCCTAGGCTGGGCACACGCCAAGCACACGCCAAGCACACGCCGTCCATAGGCTGTGCCCACGCCGCGGCGTGCCAGGCACACACGAGCACACGCCAAGCACACGCCGCGCCCCGCCCTTCCCCCGCTCACCCATGGGCACCGGGGGGGGGATGGGCTCCACCAGCGCCGCCTTGGCCTTGACCGGGAGGGGGGTGCTGGGGCCGTTCACCATCACGTGACCTGCGGGGGGGGAGGGGGGGCACGTGGGACCCCCCGAAACCCCAGGGACCCCCAAACCCCTCCCAGCCCTACCAGGGCCCCCCAACTCCCCCCAGGGCCCCCCAGTGCCCCTCCCAGCCCCCCAGAGCCCCCAGGAACCCCCAGTGCCCCTCCCAGCCCCCCCAGAGACCCCAGGGACCCTCCCAGGGCCCCCCAGTTCCCCTCCCAGCCCCCCAGAGACCCCAGGGCCCCCCAGTTCCCCTCCCAGCCCCCCCAGGGCCCCCAGGGACCCCCTCCAGGGCCCCCCAGTTCCCCTCCCAGCCCCCCCACAGCCCCCCAGCGCCCCCAGGGACCCCCAGTCCCCCCCCCAGCCCCCCCAGAGCCCCCAGGGACCCCCAGTGCCCCTCCCAGCCCCCCCCAGAGACCCCAGGGCCCCTCCCAGGGCCCCCCAGTTCCCCTCCCAGCCCCCCCAGAGCCCCCAGGGACCCTCCCACAGCCCCCCAGTGCCCCTCCCAGCCCCCCAGAGACCCCCAGAGCCCCCAGGGCCCCTCCCAGCCCCCCAGAGACCCCAGGGACCCTCCCAGGGCCCCCCAGTTCCCCCTCCCAGCCCCCCAGAGCCCCCAGGGCCCCCCCCAGGGCCCCCCAGTGCCCCCCACTCCCCCTCCCAGCCCCCCCAGGGCCCCCCAGCCCCCATACCCAGATAGTGAAGTAACTTCTGGGCCCGATTCTGGCTGGGGCGGAGGTGGAAGAGTTCGGGGTTCTCGTCGATGAACTGGGTGTCGGCCGCGCCCCCCAAAAACTGGGGGTGGGCCAGGACGTTCTGCAGGAAGGGGATGTTCGTCTGCGGGAGACGCGCTCGTTAGCGTGCGACGCACGAGGGGCCGGCGGCGGCGGCGTGTGTCATCGTGTCCCCCCCCCCCACCCCCCCTGCAACGCACCGGGGCGGGGGGGAGCAGCCCCCTCGTGCGACGCACGGGGACCCCGGTGCGGCGCACGACCCCTCCAGCCCGTTGTGCGTTGCACGAGAGCCCCCCAATACCCCCCCCCCCCCCCAAGCCCCCAGAGCCCCCCAAAGCCCCGGGGTCCCCCCAAAGCCACAAGGACCCCCCAAAGCCCAGAGACCCCCCAAAAGCCTCAGGACCCCTCCCCAAACCCCAGGGTCGCCCCCAAAGACCCCCCAAAAGCCCCCAAAGAGCCCCCCTAAATCCCCCAGAGACCCCCAAAAGCCCCAGGGTCCCCCCAAAGCCACAAGAACCCCCCAAAGCCCCCAGAGACCCCCAAAAGCCTCCGGGTCCCCCCCAAAACCCCAGGGTCTCCCCAAAGCCCTGGAGTCCCCCCAAAGCCCCCAGAGACCCCCAAAAGCCTCTGGGTCCCCCCCAAAACCCCGGGGTCCCCCCCAAAGCCCCAGAGACCCCCAAAAAAGCCTCAGGATCCCCCCAAAACCGCCGGGTCCCCCCAAAACCGTGGGGTCCCCCCAAAGCCACAAGGAGCCCCCAAAGCCCCAGAGACCCCCCCAAATCCCCCAGAGACCCCCGAAAGCCTCAGGGTCCCCCCAAAACCCCCAGAGACCCCCCCAAAGCCCCGGGGCCCCCCCAAAGCCATCAGAGACCCCCCCAAAAGCCTCAGGGTCCCCCCAAACCCCCCAGAGACCTCCCCAAAGCCCCCAGAGACCCCCCAAAAGCCTCAGGGTCCCCCCAAAACCCCCAGAGACCCCCCCAAAGCCTCAGGGTCCCCCAAAAACCCCAGGGTCCCCCCCAAGCCCCCAGAGACCCCCCAAAGCCACAAGGACCCCCCAAAGCCTCCGGGTGCCCCCCCAAATCCCCCAGAGACCCCCCAAACCCCGGGGTCCCCCCCCAAAGCCCCACCTTGACCCCGCGGATGCGGAACTCGGCCAGGGCCCGGCTCATCTTGGCGGCGGCGGCCGGCTGGTCGGGCCCGTGGGCCACCACTTTGACCAGCAGGGAGTCGTAGTGGGGGGAGATCAGGGCCCCCTGGAAAGCCGAGGCCCCGTCCAGGCGGATCCCCATCCCCTCGCCGCTGCGGAACACCTGCCGGCACCCCCAGACCCTATAGACAACCCTATAGGCGCCCGTGGGCCCTAAAGGGTCCTGCGGGGCCCCTGTGCAGCCTCTTGTGGGCACCCACCCGCCACCCAGAGCCTCCTATGGGCACCCCGCGACCTGCAGAGCCCCTACAGAGCTTCCTACAGGCACCTATGGACCCTATAGAGTCCCACGGAGCCCCTATAGAGCCTCCCATGGGTACCTATAGGCTCTATGTGGTCCCATGGAATCCCTATAGAACTTCTTATGGGCACCTATCCACTCCACAGAGCCTCCTATGGGCACGCCGCGACCTGCAGAGCCCCTACAGAGCTTCCTACAGGCACCTATGGACCCTATAGGGTCCCACGGAGCCCCTATAGAGCCTCCTATGGGTATCTATAGGCTCTATGTGGTCCCACGGAATCCCTATAGAACTTCTTATGGGCACCTATCCACTCCACAGAGCCTCCTATGGGCACCCCTCCATCCCATAGAGCCTCTATAGAGGCTCCTACAGGTACCTATGGACCCTATAGAGTCCCATGGAGCCCCTATAGAGCCTCCTACGAGCACCCCTTCGCCCCACAGGGTCCCACAAAGCCTCCTGCCGGCACCTATGGGCCCTATATGGTCTCACAGACCACTATAGAGCCTCCTACAGGCACTTATGGGCCCTATATGGTCCTACAAACCCCTATAGAGCCTCCTGCCGGCACCTATGGGCCCTATATGGTCTCACAGACCACTATAGAGCCTCCTACAGGCACTTATGGGCCCTATATGGTCCTACAAACCCCTATAGAGCCTCCTGCCGGCACCTACGGGCCCTATATGGTCCCACAGAGCCCCTATAGAGCCTCCTGCAGGCACCTACGGGCCCTATATGGGGGTCTAATGGGAGGGGTCCTAGGGGGGTCCCAAGGGGGGTCCCATGAGGGGGTCCTAGGAGGGGGACCTATAGGGGTCCCATAGGGGCATCCCAAGGGTGGGGGGTCCCAAGGGGGTCCCGTAGGGGGTCCCAAGGGTGGGGGGTCCCAAGGTGGGGGGGGGTGTCCCCAAGGTGAGGGGGGTCCCAAGGTGGGGTGAGGGTGTCCCCAAGGTGGTGGTGGGGGGGTTGTCCCCAAGGGGGGGGTCCCCAAGGTGTGGGGGGGGTCCCAAGGTGGGGGTGGTGGTGTCCTAAGGTGGGGTGGGGGGTCCCCAAGGTGGTGGGGGGTCCCCAAGGTGAGGGGGGTCCCAAGGGTGGGGGGTCCCAAGGGTGGGGTGAGGGGGTCCCCAAGGTGGTGGTGGGGGGGTCTCCAAGGTGGTGGTGGTGGGGGTTGTCCCCAAGGGGGGTGTCCCCAAGGTGGGGGGGGGTGTCCCCAAGGTGAGGGGGGGTCCCAAGGTGGGGTGGGGGGTCCCCAAGGCGGGGGGGTCCCACGGGGGCACCTCGATGCGCCCGGTGTCGGGCTGGAAGCCGCGGGCGGGGTCCTCGGTGGTGACGCGGCACTGGATGGCGCAGCCGTTCACCCGGATGCTCTCCTGCCGCAGCCCCAGCTCCGGCAGCGACCGCCCCGCCGCCACCTGCAGCTGAGCGTGGACCAGGTCCACGCTGGCCGGGGGTCACTGAGGGGGACCCCGGTGTTTGGGGGGGACCCCGGTGTTTGGGGGGGACCGGAGCATCCCGCATCCCGCCAGGGCCCAGAACCATCCTGCAACCCCCCCCCACCCCAGGGACCCAGGTGTCCGGGGGGGACCCAAGCGTCTGGGGGGGACCCCGGTGTCCAGGGGGGACCCTGGCATCTGGGGGGGACCCCGGTATTTGGGGGGGACCCCGGTATTTGGGGGACCAGAGCATCCCACATCCCTCCGGGCACCCAACCATCCCGGGAAGCAGAAGCATCCCGTAACCCCCTGCACCCAGGGGGGGCACCCAGGTGTCCTGGGGGGGACCCTGGTATTTGGGGGGGACCCTGGCATCTGGGGGGGACCCCAGCCTTTGGGGGGGACCCCGGTATTTGGGGGGACGCCGGTATTTGGGGGGGACCCCGGTATTTGGGGGACCAGAGCATCCCGCATCCCTCCGGGCACCCAACCATCCCGGGAAGCAGAAGCATCCCGTAACCCCCTGCACCCAGGGGGGACCCCGGCGTCCTGGGGGGGGCACCCCAGGCATTTGGGGGGGCACCCAGGCACCCGGGGGGGCACCCAGGGGTGGACACTCACTCGGTGATCTCTTCGGTGACCGTGTGTTCCACTTGCAGGCGGGAGTTGACCTCGATGAAGTAGTAATCCCCGTTCTGATCCACCAGGAACTCCACCGTCCCCGCGTTCTCGTAGCCCACCTGCGGCACCCCCCCGCCGTCAGCCCGGACCCCGGGGGGTCCCCGATGCCGGGGTCCCCTTGGGTGCCTGGGTGCCCCCCTGGGCTCCTGGGTCCCCCCCTGGATCCCTGGGTGCTCCCCTGGACTCTTGGGTGCCCCCCTGGGCTCCTGGGTGCCTCCCTGGCTCCTGAGTGCCTCCCTGGGCTCCTGGGTGCCTCCCTGGGCTCCTGGGTCCCTCCCTGGGCTCTTAGGTGCCACCCTGGGCTCCTGGGTCCCCCCCTGGGCTCCTGGGTCCCTCCCTGGGCTCCTGGGTGCCCCCCTGGCTCCTGAGTGCCTCCCTGGGCTCCTGGGTGCCTCCCTGGGCTCTTAGGTGCCACCCTGCGCTCCTGGGTCCCCCCCTGGGCTCCTGGGTCCCCCCCCTGGGCTCTTGGATGCCTCCCTGGGCCCCTGGGTCCCTCTCCAGACTCCTGGGTCCCTCTCTGGACTCCTGGGTGCCCCCCTGGGCTCCTGGGTCCCCCCCTGGGCTCTTGGGTGCCTCCCTGGGCTCTTGGGTCCCCCCCTGGGCTCCTGGGTCCCTCTCTGGACTCCTGGGTCCCCCCCTGGGCTCCTGGGTCCCTCCCTGGGCTCTTGGGTGCCACCCTGGGCTCTTGGGTCCCTCTCTGGACTCCTGGGTCCCCCCCGGGCTCCTGGGTCCCTCCCTGGGCTCTTGGGTGCCACCCTGGGCTCTTGGGTCCCTCTCTGGACTCCTGGGTCCCCCCCTGGGCTCCTGGGTCCCTCCCTGGGCTCTTGGGTGCCACCCTGGGCTCCTGGGTGCCTCTCTGGACTCCTGGGTCCCCCCCTGGCTCCTGGGAACCCCCTGGGCTACTGGGTCCCTCTCTGGACTCCTGGGTGCCCCCCTGGGCTCCTGGGTCCTTCTCTGGACTCTTGGGTGCCACCCTGGATCCCTGGGTCCCCCCCGTGGCTCCTGGGTGCCCCCCTGGACCCCTGGGTGCCCCCCTGGACCCCTGGGTGCCTCTCCAGACCCCTGGGTGCCCCCCTGGACCCCTGGGTGCCTCTCCGGACCCCCGGGTGCCCCCCCAGGGCCTCCTGGGTGCCGGTACCTGCTGGGCGAGGCGGACGGCGTCGCTGGCCAGGCGGGCGCGGAGCTCGGGGTGCAGGCGGGCGGCCGGGGCGATTTCCACCACCTTTTGGTGGCGGCGTTGGATGGAGCAATCCCGCTCGTAGAGGTGGACGACGTTCCCGTGCTGGTCCCCTGGGAACGGCGGCGGGGTCAGAACGGGGGGGGGGGCCGCGCACCCCAAAAAGGGACCCAGGCCTCCGCGCACCCCAAAAGGGACCCACGCCTCCGGGTGCCCCCCCCCCCCCCCCCCCCCCCCTTGAGGGACCCAGGTCTCCACGTACCCCAAAAAGGGACCCAGGCCTCCGGACACCCCCATCCTCCCCCCATTAACTCCTGCCCCCCAAACCCAACTGGGCCCCCCCAAATCTCTTCCCCCAGCCCCCCCAAAACCCTCAGACCCCCAAAATCTCCCAACTGCCCCCAAACCCCCTTGAGGTGCCCTAGGAGGAGCTGGGGACCCCCTCAAACCCCTGAGGGCCCCCCGAAGCTCCAGGGTCCCCCCCAAAAGCCCCTAGAGACCCCCCAAAAAGCCTCAGGGTCCCCCCAAAGCCCCCAGAGACCCCCCCAGAAGGCTCTGGGTCCCCCCCAAAAGCCCCTAGAGACCCCCCCAAAAGCCTCTGCGTCCCCCCAAAGCCCCCAGAGACCCCCCAAAAAGCCTCAGGGTCCCCCCAAAGCCCCCACAGACCCCCCCAAAAGCCTCTGGGTCCCCCCCAAAGCCCCCAGAGACCCCCCAAAGCCCTCAGAGACCCCCCCAAAAGCCTCTGGGTCCCCTCAAAGCCCCTAGAGACCCCCCAAAAGCCTCAGGGTCCCCCCAAAGCCCCCAGAGACCCCCCCAAAGCCCTCAGAGACCCCCCCAAAAGCCTCTGGGTCCCCCCAAAGCCCCTAGAGACCCCCCAAAAAGCCTCAGGGTCCCCCCAAAGCCCCCACAGACCCCCCCAAAAGCCTCTGGGTCCCCCCAAAGCCCCCAGAGACTCCCCAAAGCCCCTAGAGACCCCCCAAAAAGCCTCTGGGTCCCCCCCAAAGCCCCCAGAGACCCCCCAAAGCCCTCAGAGACCCCCCAAAAGCCTCTGGGTCCCCTCAAAGCCCCTAGAGACCCCCCAAAAAGCCTCAGGGTCCCCCCAAAGCCCCCAGAGACCCCCCCAAAGCCCTCAGAGACCCCCCAAAAGCCTCTGGGTCCCCCCAAAGCCCCTAGAGACCCCCCAAAAAGCCTCAGGGTCCCCCCAAAGTCCCCAGAGACCCCCCAAAAGCCCTCAGAGACCCCCCAAAAAGCCCCTGGGTCCCCCCAAAGCCCCTAGAGACCCCGCAAAAAGCCTCAGGGTCCCCCCAAAGCCCCCAGAGACCTCCCAAAAGCCCTCACAGACTCCCCCAAAAGCCTCTGGGTCCCCCCCAAAGCCCCCAGAGACCCCCCAAAGCCCTCAGAGACCCCCCCAAAAGCCTCAGGGTCCCCCCAGAGACCCCCCAGCCCCCCCCGCCGTACCCAGGATCTGGACCTCGATGTGCCGCGGGCGCTCGATGAATTTCTCCACGAAAAGGGCGCCGTTGCCGAAAGCGGCCAAAGCCTCCGAGGAGGCGCGGGAAAAGCTCTCCTCCAGCTCCTGCGGACGCCCGGACGCCTGGGTCCCCCCGGACCCCTGGGTCCCCCCCACCCGCTTGGGTGTCGTCCCCCCCCCCCCCCCCACTCAGGTCCCCTCCCAGAGGCCTGGATCCCACCCGTACGCCTGGATCCCATCCGGATGCCTGGATCCCATCCGGATGCCTGGGTTCCTCCCTGGATGCCTGGGTCCCCCCCCCACCCACTTGGGTTCCCCACGCCTGGGGGGGTGTCCTGGGGGAATTGGGGGTCCCAAGGATTTGGGGGTCCTGGGGTCCCATGGCGGGTGGGGTCCGGGGGTGGGGGTCCCAAAGATTTGGGGTGCCTGGGTCCCATGGCAGGGGGGTCTTGGGGGGGGTCCCAAGGATTTGGGGTGCCTGGGTCCCATGGCAGGGGGGTCCTGGGGGGGTCCTGGGGAATTGGGGGTCCTGGACATCTGGGTCCCATGGCAGGGGGGTGTCTTGGGGTGGGGGTCCCAAGGATTTGGGGTGCCTGGGTCCCATGGCGGGGGGGTCCTGGGGAATTGGGGGTCCCGGACATCTGGGTCCCATGGCAGGGGGGTGTCTTGGGGTGGGGGTCCCAAGGATTTGGGGTGCCTGGGTCCCATGGCAGGGGGGTCCTGGGGGGGTCCTGGGGAATTGGGGGTCCCGGACATCTGGGTCCCATGGCAGAGGGGTCTTGGGGGGGGTCCCAAGGATTTGGGGGTCCTGGGTGCCTGGGTCCCATGGCAGGGGGGGTCCTGGGGGGGGGTCCCCAGGGATTTGGGGTGCCTGGGTCCCACGGCAGGGGGGGTCCCCCGTACCTGGGGGGAGCGGACCACCCGCATGCCGCGGCCGCCGCCGCCGTGAGCCGCCTTGAAGATGATGGGGAAGCCGACCTGGTGGGCGAACTCCTGCGCCTCCGACAGCGCCGACACCGGCGCCGGCGTCCCCGGCACCACCGGCACTCCTGGGGTGGGGGGGGCCCATCAGTGCCGGTGTTGGGGACCCCCGCCCCGGCAACCCCCAAACCCATTTAACCCCATCACCCTCCCCTGGCACCCATAGCCCCCCATGACCCCCCCATAGCCCCCAACAACCCCATAGCCCCCCATAGCCTCCTGCAGCCCCCCAAAACCCCATAGACCCCCCATAGCCTTCCATAGCCCCCCAAAAACCCCATAGCCCCCCCATAGCCTCCTGTAGCCCCCCAAAAACCCCATAGACCCCCCCACCCCCCATAACTCCCCCAATAGGCCCATAATCCCCCCAATAACCCCCCAAATACCCCATTATCCCCCCCAAACCCCCACCCCCCCATAAGCATCCCCAAAACCCCATAAGCCCCCCCCCCAAAAAACATAAACCCCCAAATAACCCCATAGCCCCCCCAAATAACCCCATAAGCCCCCCATACCCCCCCAACCCCCAAATAGCCCCATAACCCCCCCATAGCCCCCCAAATAACCCCATAAGTCCCCCATAACCCCCCCAAATATCCCCATAACCCCCCAAATAGCCCCATAACCCCCCCATAGCGCCCCAAATAACCCCATAAGTCCCCCATAACCCCCCCAAATATCCCCATAACCCCCCCAATAATCCCATAACCCCCCCATAGCCCCCCAAATAACCCCATAACCCCCCATAACCCCCCCAAATAACCCCATAACCCCCCCACGGCCCCCCCAAATAACCCCATAAGCCCCCCAACCCCCCCAATGCCCCCCCCCGGCAGCGACGGCGATGCCGCGAGCCTCCACTTTATCGCCCATCTTGCGGACGACGGCGGGGGGGGGTCCCACGAACCGGACCCCCGCGTCCAGGCAGGCCTGGGCGAAGTCGGCTCGCTCCGAGAGGAATCCGTATCCCGGGTGGATGGCGTCCACGCCGTTCTCCTGGGGGAGGGGGGAACCCAGGGGTCCGGGGGGGTTGTGCGACCCCCAGACCCCCCCCCACCCAGGGACCCAAGCATCTGGGTGGTCCCATCTCCAGGGGACCCAGATGACCCCCCTATAGGGGACCCAGGCGTGTCTCCCATAGGGTCCCCAATCACGCCCCCCCATAGGCTCCCCAGTCATCCTCCCCTATAGGATCCCCAGTCGTAGCCCCCAAGGGAACCCAGGCACACCCCTATAGGGGACCCAGGCAAGCCCCTATAGGGGACCCCGGCACACCCCTATAGGGGACCCAGGCGTTCCCCATCCCATGGGACCCAGGCAAATGCCTATAGGGGACCCCGGCACACCCCTATAGGGGACACAGGCGTTCCCCATCCCATGGGACCCAGGCAAATGCCTATAGGGGACCCCGGCACACCCCTATAGGGGACCCAGGCATTCCCCATCCCAGGGATCTCAGACAGCCCTATAGGGGACCCAGGCACACCCCTATAGGGGACACAGGTGTTCCCCATCCCATGGGACCCAGGTAAACCCCTATAGGGGACCCAGGCACACCCCTATAGGGGACACAGGCGTTCCCCATCCCATGGGACCCCAGCACACCCCCATAGGGGACCCCGGCACACCCCTATAGGGGACCCAGGTGTTCCCCATCCCAGGGGTCCCAGACATAGCCCTATAGGGGACCCAGGCACATACCTATAGGGGACCCTGGCACGCCCCTATAGGGGACCCAGGTGTTCCCCATCCCAGGGGTCCCAGACATAGCCCTATAGAGGACCCAGGCACATACCTATAGGGGACCCAGGCACACCCCTATAGGGGACACAGGCGTTCCCCGTCCCATGGGACCCCAGCACACCCCCATAGGGGACCCCGGCACACCCCTATAGGGGACACTGGCGTTCCCCATCCCATGGGACCCAGGCAAATGCCTATAGGGGACCCAGGCACACCCCTATAGGGGACGCAGGCGTTCCCCATCCCATGGGACCCAGGCAAACCCCTATAGGGGACCCACGCATGTGCCCTATAGGGGACGCAGGCGTTCCCCATCCCAGGGGTCCCAGACATAGCCCTATAGGGGACCCAGGCACACCCCCATAGGGGACCCAGGCACGCCCCTATAGGGGACCCGCCATAGGGCGCACCTGGGCGACGCGGATGATGTCGGGGATGTGGAGGTAGGCCTGGACGGGGGGCAGCCCCCGCCCCACCAGGTAGGCCTCGTCCGCCTTCTGCCGGTGCATCTGCCCCGTGTCCTGCTCCGAGTACACGGCCACCGTCCGGATCCCCAGCTCCGTGCAGGCCCGGAACACCCGGATGGCGATCTCGCCTGGGGGGGGACACGGGGACATGGGGACACGGGGACATGGGGACACAGACGCCCCGGGGACACCCCGTCCCGCTGGAGACATGGGGACACCCTGGGGACACCCCGACTGGGAGGGGGACACGGCCGCCGTCCGGATCCCCAGCTCCGTGCACACCTGAAGGACCCGGATGGTGATGTCACCTTAGGGGGGACACGGGGACAGGGACATGGGGACACCCCAGGGACACCCCGTCCCGCTGGGGACATGGGGATGGGGACACCCTGGGGACATCCCTGCTGGGAGGGGGACACGGCCACCATCTGGATCCCCAGCTCCGTGCACGCCTGGAACACTCGGATGGCAATGTCACCTCGGGGACAGGGACACGGGGACATGGGGACAGGGACACGGGGACACCCCAGGGACACCCCGTCCCGCTGGGGACATGGGGATGGGGACATCTTGGGGACACCCCGACTGGGAAGGGGACATGGCCACCATCCGGATCCCCAGCTCCGTGCACGCCTGGAACACCCGGATGGTGACGTCACCTCGAGGACAGGGACATGGGGACGGGGACATGGGGACAGCCTGGCTGGGGGGGGGGACACGGGGACAGGGACACCTTGGGGACACCCCATGGAGACAGCCTGGGGGGGGCCCCGGGGGATAAAGGGGGGACCTAGGGGACAAAGGGGGGGACAATGGGGCTGGGGGTGGCCCCAGGGCACCTAGGGGACATGGGGGCCACCAGGGGACAGGGGGTGGCCCCCAGGGGACGGGGGGGGCCCAGGGCACCCAGGGGACACGGGGGGGCCACCAGGGGACAGGGGATGGCCCCCAGGGGACGGGGGGGGGCCCAGGGCACCCAGGGGACAGGGGGTGGCCACCAGGGGACAGGGGGTGGCCCCCAGGGGACAAGGGGGACACCAGGGGATAGGGGGTGGCCACAGGGGACGGGGGGGGGTCCCCAGGGCCCCCAGGGGACAGGGGGTGGCCCCCAGGGCCATCACTTACCCCGGTTGGCCACCAGGACCTTGCGGATGGGCTGGTAGCTGACGGGCCGGGTGGTCCCGGGGGGCCCCCGCAGCAGCCGCACCCCCAGGAGGGCCCGGCCCCCGCGGGGGACGCACAGCTGCAACATCTGGAGGGGACACACAGACCCGGGGGGGGGGGGGGGTGACACGAGGGGGGGGTGACACGGGGGGGTGACACGGGGGGGGTGACACGGGGGGAAGGGGGCGGAGGTCAGCGGCCTGCACAACCCTATACGAGACAGCGGAGAATCCCCCTCCCTTTCCCCTCCCCCCCCCTTTCCCAGAAGGGACCCAGGCATCCGGGGCCACTCACCTTTGCCCCAGTGCCCTTTGACCCCCCCCCAAAAACCAACAATAAACCACCCATAACCCCTATAGGGGACAGCGGAGACCCTCCCCCTCCCCCCTCCCCCTCCCCCCACCCCAATTTTCCCAGAAGGGACCCGGGCCACCCCCTCCCCCCACCCCCCTTTCCCCCAGTGCCCTTTGACCCCCAAACCCTCAGGGAGGGACCCCCCCCCCGCACAACCCCATGCGAGACACTGGAGAATCCCCCCCATCCCATAATGCACCTGGAGGCCTCCCCCCCCCCCCATTCATGAGCAGGGGCAGGTTAACGAGGGGGGGAGGGGGGACACGCGTGTCCCACGCACACGCGCGTGCAAACCTGCCTTGCACGAGCCCCCCCCCCCGCAAGAGGCCCCCCTCGTACGAGCCCCCCCCTTGCACGAGAGCACCCCTTGCACGAGCGCCTTTGCACAAGGGCCCCTCGTGCATCTCTTGCACGAGCACCTCTTGCACGAGCCCCCCTTGCACAAGCACCTCTCTTGCACAAGCCCCTCTTGCACGGCCCCCCCTCGCACGAGCCTCCTTTGCACAAGCCCCTCTCTCGCACGAGTGCTTTTTCTGTGAGCCCCCTGTGCACAAGCCCCCCTTGCACAAGCACCTCCCTTGCACAAGCACCTCTTCCAAAAGCCCCCCTTGCACAAGCCCCTTTTCCACGCTCCCGTCCCTTCCACGAGCATCTTTTCCACAAGCAACCCTTGCACAAGCACCTCTTGCACGAGTACTTCTTCCATGAGCCCCTTTTGCACGAGCATCTCATGCACGAGCCCCTCTCCTTCGCAAGCGCCCCTTGCACAACCTCTTGCACGGCCACCTCTCGCACGAGCCTCTTTTCCACGCTCCCCTCCCTTGCACAAGCATCTTTTCCACGAGCAACCCTTGCACAAGCCCCCCTTGCACCACCTCTTGCACAACCACCTCTTGCACGAGCCCCTCGCTTGCACGAGCACCTTTTCCACGTGCCCCCCTTGCACGATCACCTCTTGCACGAGCCCCTCTCCTTCACAAGCCCCCCTTGCACCACCTCTTGCACGGCCACCTCTTGCACGTGCCCTCGCTTGCACGAGCACCTTTTCCACGTGCCCCCCTTGCACGAGCCCCTCTTGCACGAGCCCCTTTTCCACGATCCCCTCCCTTGCACAAGCATCTTTTCCACGAGCAACCCTTGCACAAGCCCCCCTTGCACCACCTCTTGCACAACCACCTCTTGCACGAGCCCCTCGCTTGCACGAGCACCTTTTCCACGCGCCCCCTTTGCACAACCACCTCTTGCACGAGCCCCCCTTGCACAACCACCTCTTCCACGAGCCCCTCCCTTGCACGAGCACCTCTTGCACAACCCCCCCCTTGCACGAGCACCTCTTCCACGAGCCCCCCCAGCCCCTCTTGCCCAAGCCCCCCCTCCCTTGCACGAGTACCTCTTCCACGCGCGCCCCTCGCACGCCCGTCCCTGGCACGCGCGTCCCTGGCACGCGCGTCCCTCGCACGCTCCTTCCCCCCCTCCCCGCACGCCGATCCGGGCAGGCCGGGACTCGCCGCCCGCCCGCCGGCCCTCGCACGCCCCTCGCACGCCCCTCGCACGCGCCCTCGCACGCCCGGCCCGCCGCTCCCCGCCCCCGTCGTTCGCCGGCCCCCGGCGGCCGAGTCAATCATTCACCCACGGGGCAAAGTCCATACGGTCCCATACGCCTCCGCTGGGCACCTATGGCCCCATATGGCCCCGCCGGGCACCTATGGCCCCCTATGGCTCCATATGGCCCCGCAGACGAGCTGCCCAGTGGGCCTGGCAGGGCCAAACTGGGAGCACTGGTCCATACTGGGGCTCTGGGGGGGGGGGACTGAGTCTATAGGGGCCTGGTCTATAGGGGCTCCCAGGCCCTATAGGGGCTCCCAGGCCTTATAGGGGCTCCCAGGCATTATAGGGGGTCCCAGCCAGTATAGAGGGCCGATGGGGGGGGTGTGATGCAGAGGGGTCTTGGCTCTATAGGGGACCTGGTCTATAGGGGCTCCCAGGCCCTATAGGGGGTCCCAGACAGCTGATGGGGGGGGGGGCTGATGCAGAGGGGTCTTGGCTCTATAGGGGACCTGGTCTATAAGGGCTCCCAGGCCCTATAGGGGCTCCCAGGACTTATAGGGGGTCCCAGCCAGTATAGAGGGCTGATGGGGGGGTGGGGTGATGCAGAGGGGTCTTGGCCCTATAGGGGACCTGGTCTATAGGGGCTCCCAGGACTTATAGGAGACTCCAGCCCCTATAGGGGGCTGGTGAGGGAGTGCAAAGCACTTTTGGTCCCTATAGAGGGATTGAGTCTGTAGGAGCCTGGTCTATAGGGGCTCCCAAGCCCTGTAGGGGCTCCCGGGCCTTATAGAAAACCTCAGGCCCTATAGAAGGCTGATGGGGGGGCTTATGCAGAGGGGTCTTGGCCGCTATAGGGGGACCAAGTCTATAGACGCCTGGTCTATAGGGGGTCCCAGGTCCTATAGGGGGTGCCAGGCCCTATAGGGAGCTGACAGGGGGCCTCATGCAGAGAGGTCTCGGTCCCTATAGGGAGGCCTGGTCTATAGGGGGTCCCAGACCCTATAGGGGGGCTGGGGGCCCGGGGGGGGGGGCGCAGACACCCCGGAGGGGGTCCCCTATGGCCTGGGACGTATGGGGGGGCGGTCACGTGGGTCCCGGCCCCTATAGGGGACCCCGGGCTACGGAGGGGGGGTGGGGGGTGTCACGTGCGTCCCGGTCCCTATAGCGGGCAGCCAGCCCGGGGGGGGGGGGAAGTCACGTGTGTCAGGACATATAGGGGAGGGGGCGGGTCACGTGGGCCCTGGGTCACGTGGGCCCCGGTGTCGCCCGTCGCCCCCCCCCCCCCAACTCACCGCTCCGCGACCGCGATCGCCGCTTCCCCCCCCGCGTCCCGGCCGGCCCCGCTGGCCCCGCCCCCCTCGCCCTCCTATTGGCCGCCCGTCGCCCCGCCTCCTTTCCCGCCGCGCCCCGCCCCTCTACCGGAGGCCGGCGGGGAACGGCAGCTCCTCATTGGCCCGCCCGCCTCCGATCTCCCTTCGTTATTGGCGGGGGAGGCTGCCACTCCCACCCGTCAGCCCCCGCCCCTTCGGTGGGCGGGGCGTAGCGACCTCACGGCGGCGCCGCGGGCGCTGATTGGCCCGGACGGGGCGGGGCCACTGGAAAGGGGGGCGGGGCCACGTGACCCCGGGCGGGAGTGCACACGTGACTACAACAGCCCTTCGCCTATAGCCCCGCCCCTACAGGGGTGACCTGCGCGTGCCGGCGCCTATAGGGCGCTGACCCCTCCGGCCTCCCCCCCCTCCCCTCCCCGCCATATAGGGGACGCCCTATAGAGGCCGTCAGGCCGCGCCCTTCCCTATAGGGAGCTTTCTATAGGCCCCCTGCCTGCTTTAGGGGCCATTCTATAGCCCCCGGCCCCTATAGAGAGCACTCGGCGGCCCGGTTTGACCCACACAGCGCCATAAAGCCCCTCCAAGAGCATCCTATAGGACCCCCGACCCTTATAGGGGACGTCGTAGGGCACCGTCTGTCCTCGAGGCCTCACCCCTATAGCACTCTACAGGCCCCCACCCCCTTTAGGGGACACCCTACGCACCCTATAGGGGATCCTATGGATGGAGTGACACAGTGCGGCCCCCCCCCCATACCCTCCTCCCCCCTATAGGATGGCGCTGCTCGGAGGGCGGCAGGGTCACTCCATACCCTATAGGGGGAGGAGCCTGCAGGGGGTTTCCCTATAGGGGACCCCCCATAGCCCCCCGCCGCCTATAGACACACGTATAGCGGCGGAAAAGCCCGGACTACAACTCCCATCGTGCACCGCGCGGGAAAAAGGCGCGCCGTGCGCGCAAGTGGGCGGGGCTTCCCTCGGCCAGGGCGGCGCATGCGCAGCATCGCCCGGCTGCGGCGGGAGGGCGGCGGTTGGCGCATGCGCTCCGCCCCACCCGCGAAAGCCCCGCCCGGTCACGAAGCCCCGCCCGGTCGCGAAGCCCCGCCCACCCCGGCAGTCGGTGCGTGGCCGCCGCGCCGGACGGACGCGGCTTCAACCGGAGGCTCCGGCGTTCGCCGCCATGGCCGACCCCGCCACCCAGTCCCCTTTCGTCTCCTCCTCCTTCTCCTCCGGTCAAGCACAGCCCCAGCTCGGAGGCTGCGGGGGCGCTGGCTCCGCCTCCTGCGCCGGTAAGGGCCTGGCGGGGCCTGGCGGGGCCTGGCGCGGCCTGAGGAGAGGGGCGGGAGGAGAGGCCTTTGGCGGGGGGGGGGAGGTGAAGGGGGCTTAGGGGGGCAGAAGTGGGGGGAGAGGCGATTATGAGGGGGAAAGAGGCCTTGGGGGGCGGGTATAGGGGAAAGAGGGCTATGGGGGGAAGGTATAGGGGAAAGAGGCCTTTAGGGGGAAGGTATAGGGGAAGGAGGGCTATGGGGGGAAGATATAGGGGAAAGAGGCCTTTAGGGGGGAAGGTATAGGGGAAAGAGGGCTATGGGGGGAAGATATAGGGGAAAGAGGCCTTTAGGGGGGCAGGTATAGGGGAAAGAGGGCTATGGGGGGAAGATATAGGGGAAAGAGGCCTTTAGGGGGGCAGGTATGAGGTGAATAGGACTTAGGGGGGCAGAAATGGGGGGAGAGGCCTTTAGGGGGCGATTATGAGGGGGAAAGAGGCCTTTAGAGGGGAAGATATAGGGGAAAGAGGCCTTTAGAGGGGAAGATATAGGGGAAAGAGGCCTTTAGAGGGGAAGATATAGGGGAAAGAGGCCTTTAGAGGGGAAGATATAGGGGAAAGAGGCCTATGGGGGGCAATTATAGGGGAAAGAAGGCTATAGGGGGAAGATATAGGGGAAAGAAGGCTATAGGGGGAAGATATAGGGGAAAGAAGGCTATAGGGGGAAGATATAGGGGAAAGAAGGCTATAGGGGGAAGATATAGGGGAAAGAAGGCTATAGGGGCAAGATATAGGGCAAACAAGGCTATAAGGGGAAGATATAGGGGAAAGAAGGCTATAGGGAGAAGATATAGGGGAAAGAAGGGTATAGGTGGAAGATATAGGGGAAAGAAGGCTATAGGGGGAAGATATAGGGGAAAGAAGGCTATAGGGGGAAGATATAGGGGAAAGAAGGCTATAGGGGGAAGATATAGGGGAAAGAAGGCTATAGGGGGAAGATATAGGGGAAAGAAGGCTATAGGGGGAAGATATAGGGGAAAGAAGGCTATAGGGGGAAGATATAGGGGAAAGAAGGCTATAGGGGGAAGATATAGGGGAAAGAAGGCTATAGGGGGAAGATATAGGGGAAAGAAGGCTATAGGGGGAAGATAGAGGGGAAAGAGGGGTATGGGGGGAGGATATAGGGGAAAGAAGGGTAGAGGGGGAGGATATAGGGGAAAGAAGGCTATAGGGGGAAGATATAGGGGAAAGAAGGCTATAGGGGGAAGATATAGGGGAAAGAAGGCTATGGGGGAAGATATAGGGGAAAGAAGGCTATGGGGGAAGATATAGGGGAAAGAAGGCTATGGGGGAAGATATAGGGGAAAGAAGGCTATGGGGGGGCAAGTGTGAGGTGAATAGGACTTAGGGGGGCAGAAATGGTGGGGGGAGACCTTTAGGGGACGATGATGAGGGAAAAGAGGCCTATAGGGAGTGGATCTGGAGGCAGAGGCCTTTAGGGGTGTGATTATAGGGGATATATAGGGGATAGAGGTCTTTAGGAGGCAGGTATAGGGGAAAGAGACCTTTAGGGTGATAAGTATAGGGGAAAGAGGGTTTGGGGGGGGCAAACGTGAGATGAAATGGCCTTTGGGGGAGCAGACGTGGGAAGAAGAGGCCTTTAGGGGGGTAAATATAGGGAAAAGAGATCTATAAGGGGGACGATATAGGGGAAAGAGCTGTAGAGGGGGGCAGGTATAGGGAAAAGGGGCCTATGGAGGGGCAGGTATAGGGGAAAGAGAGCTATAGGGGGGCACGTATAGGGGAAAGGGGCCTATGGGGGGCAGGTATAGGGGAAAGGGGCGTATAGGGGGAAGGTATAGGGGAAAGAGAGCTATAGGGGGGCATGTATAGGGGAAAGGGGCCTATAGGGGGGCAGGTATAGGGGAAAGGGGCCTATGGGGGGCATGTATAGGGGAAAGGGGCCTATGGGGGGGCAGGTATAGGGGAAAGGGGCCTATAGGGGGGGCAGGTATAGGGGAAAGGGGCCTATGGGGGGCAGGTATAGGGGAAAGGGGCCTATGGGGGGCAGGTATAGGGGAAAGGGGCCTATGGGGGGCAGGTATAGGGGAAAGGGGCCTATGGGGGGGGCAGGTATAGGGGAAAGGGGTGTATGGGGGGAAGGTATAGGGGAAAGAGAGCTATAGGGGAGGCAGGTATAGGGGAAAGGGGCCTATGGGGGGGCAGGTATAGGGGAAAGGGGCCTATGGGGGGCAGGTATAGGGGAAAGGGGCGTATAGGGGGAAGGTGTAGGGGAAAGAGAGCTATAGAGGGGGCATGTATAGGGGAAAGGGGCCTATGGGGGGGCAGGTATAGGGGAAAGGGGCCTATGGGGGGCAGGTATAGGGGAAAGGGGCCTATGGGGGGGCAGGTATAGGGGAAAGGGGCCTATAGAGGAGGCAGGTATAGGGGAAAGGGGCCTATGGGGGGGCAGGTATAGGGGAAAGGGGCCTATAGGGGGGGCAGGTATAGGGGAAAGGGGCCTATAGGGGGGCAGGTATAGGGGAAAGGGGCCTATAGGGGGGGCAGGTATAGGGGAAAGGGGCCTATAGGGGGGGCAGGTATAGGGGAAAGGGGCCTATAGGGGGGGCAGGTATAGGGGAAAGGGGCCTATGGGGGAGGCAGGTATAGGGGAAAGGGGCCTATAGGGGAGGCAGGTATAGGGGAAAGGGGCCTAGGGGAGGCAGGTATAGGGGAAAGGGGCCTATGGGGGGGCAGGTATAGGGGAAAGGGGCCTATGGGGGGGCAGGTATAGGGGAAAGGGGCACATCCAGCCCCGCATCCTGCAGAAATGGGGGAAAATCCTGCAGAAAAGGGGCCGTTGATGCTTTTTTTGGGGGGGGGGGCGAGGTTGTTGGGTGGCCGGGCTGCTCCGTCCGTCCCCCCCGAGGGGGGAGGGGTTCCCCGGCATTTTCGGGGCGCCCTGACTTTGCGATTGCCGCCGGCGCACCCCAGTTCCCGTGGATTCACCCCAATTTTCACAGCCGGATGCCGCAGAGCCCCAAAACCCTGTGGTTTCACCCCAAATATCACGCCGGCAGTGACGGGGAGGGGGGGGCTTCCCCGGGGCTCCAGCACCGACCGGGGGGGAAGGTGGAGATTTCGGGGTGACCCGACGCCGTCCGCGCTCCGGCTGTTGTCACCCGGCGGTGACAACCGCTGCGCCGCAATCCCATCCCGACCAACGCGAGCCGGGTGGGGAAAATGGGGTAAAACCCCCCCAAATTTGGTCAAAACCGGATTTCGTCTGACGGTTTCACGTTGAAGAGGCGGCGGCGGGTGACACAACGTCACCCCGAAAAGGGGAAGCTGGAGGAAACCCCGTTCCCCCTCCGTGGTACAACCGGGTACCCCAAAACCCCCGGGGACCCCCCCGTTTTGTGGATGGGGGGGGGGCTAACACCCGGGACGACTGTGAAACCGCCGGCACCTGACACCCCCCCAATTTGGGGTAAAACCCTGTGGAAAAGGGTACGGAGACTCCAACCACGGGGGTTTGGGGGTGCTCAAGCCACCCCCCCCCCCGCCATCTGCCCGTTTTCGGGGTGAAGAGGCAGCGATCGGTTCCATTTTTACCTGGTTTCACCCCAAAAAAACCCCGCAGCACCCCAAAAAAACCCAAGCCGCCGGATACGCCGGGACGAAGCCTTGCTGCGTCGAAGTAAAACCCAATCCCCGTTTTGGGGGGGGGGGGGTGACACCCCAGCGGGTTTTCGAGGGGCTCTGGGGGGGGAGATTTTGGGGGCCCCCCCAAGGCTCCGAGCTCTCACCCTCTGTGTTTTCTTGCAGATCCCCCCGCTTCTTCCTCTTCCTCCCAGCCTGTCTCTCTCTTTGCGGCTTCACCAGGCAAGTCTGGCCCCCCCAAAAAACTTTCCTGCACCCCCCCCCAGGAAGAAAAATGTCGGGGGGGGGGGGGAACCCTAAAATGGCCCCCCCCTGGATTTGGGGGGGTCCCCAGTGCTGGGTTGGGGTCCCCGATGCCGCTGCGCTCTCCGTGCAGGCTCTGCTTAGGGGGGGGGGACGACACCCCCCAAAAACAGCCCCTGCTTTTGGGGGGGCTTCACCTGCGGCTCATTTTGGGGGGGCAAAGGGGTCGAGGCCCCCCCCCCAAAATGGCAGCCGAGGCTGGGGGGGGGGTTAAAACCCGCCAAACCCAGACATTTTTCTTTCCGTCTCTTTTTTTCCTGCTTATTAACATCATTTTTTCTCCTTCTTTTCGGGCGAGCGCCCACCCCGCCCCGGCTTCGCCCCCCACCCCCCACGGCTGCTGCTCCCGCTTTGCACGGCCCCCCCCCCCCCCCGCCCCCCCCCCCCGCTGCCGCCGCCGCTCGCCCGGTTGAGGAGGAATTCGCCGTTTTTCGTTGTTTGGCTTCAAAACCCAAGCCCCCCCCCCCCCCCCCCCGACCCGCCTGCGCCCGCGTCCCACCCGCCGCCGTCTGTGTCTGCGTGTGACACCCCCCCCCCGCCGCCTGGATCCGGCCCCCAAATTTGGGGGGGGGGAAGGTGAGGAGCCCCCCCAAATCTTCCTCCCAGCCCTGGAGGACCCAAAATCCCCCCGTCTTGGCCCAAAACGAGCGGGTGGGGGAGGCTGTGACCATGCTGGGGTCCCACACCCTTGGGGGGGGGGCTGAATCGTGGGCCCCCCCCCAAACTCCGGCCCCAATTTGGGTGTTTTTAGCCCCAAAACGAGGTCCCCAGTGGGACCCATCCCGGCGCCAAACCTCGCGGGTTTTGGGGTGTATTTGGGGGATTGGGGGGAGCGTCCGACTGTTCGCACCGCCGCGGGACCTGCTCGCCCCCCCCCCCCCCAGCATGGCTGCGCCGAAAGGGGGGGGGGGACACCCCCAAAAACGCCGCTTGGGGTGCAGCCGGGTGCATGGCGGCCCCCCCCACGCATGCCGCGCCCCCCCAAAATCCCCCTCCCCACGCCTGACTCTCTCCCCTCTCTCCGGCCCCAGCGGGCGCCGAAGCGGCACCGGGGGGGCAAGGAGGTCGGGGAGCCTTCCTCCCGCCCCCCCACCCCGCCGCCGCCTCCTCCTCTTCCTCGGGGGGGCCCCCCCAAAAAGAACCGGATTCCCCCGAGTCGCCCTTTGAGGTCGTGCCGGATCGCGCCGCCTTCGACCGGGAATACGGCACCGCCGCCGCGCTGCTGGGGGAGCGGGAGGTGCTGAGCCAAATCCCCGAGGATCGCGTCTGCGACTTCCCGGCGAAACCCCGCGCCGGTAGCAGCGGCGGCGGCGTCACCGCAAAGGTTCCCACCGGATTGTGCCGACAAACATCCGGCACCGCCGCGGCGTTGGAAGAGGTGTCCAAATGCGTCCGGGAGATGCACAGTTTTACCAACGAGTTGCTCAGCTGGGATTTGGTGGAACGTAATGGCGGTAACGGCGTCACCGGCGGTAACGGCATCACCGGCGGCGCCGAAGCCGACAGCTCCGGTGACTCCGACGACACCGTCATCGAGGAGGCGTCGGTTGAGGAACCCCCCGTCGCCGTCCCCCGGCACCGCGCGCCCGCCGGCGGCGCCGGCATCACCGCCGGCATCACCGGCATCACCGCCGCGCCGCCGCCGCCGCCGCCCCCCCTTCCCGAAACGTCCCCCCGTCCCGCCGCCGCTGCCGCCGCCCGGGACTGGGAGGAGGAGCGGCTGACCCTGCGGGCGCTGCGGGAATTGGGGGAGCCCCCCCGGGGCCCCCCGAATCCCCCCGGGGCCCCGGCTGAACCCCCCCCGGGCACCCCGCTCCTCCCCCGCCTGGCAGGTAACCAAAAAAAACCCCTTTTTTACCCCAAAACCGCCGCCGAGTCACCCCAAAACCAGGTTTGGGGGGGGGGGAGGGCGCGCTGCGGCCGGACCCCCCCAAAAAAAGAGGGGGTGCAAAAGCAAAGGGTTAAAAAGGGGGGATGTGGCCCCGAAACGCCGCTGGGCGGGGGGGGGGGGGGGAGCGCGTCCGCCTCTCGTTTTGGTGTAAAAAAGGAGGATTTTGGGCAAAACCCGCCGCCACGCTGGGGGGGGGGGGGGTTAATGAATGTTAATTTGTGATGGGGTTAATTAGCGGCTGTGCCTAACGAGGGGGGGGGGGGAGGGGGGCGCGGCGCCGGACTCGTTTTGGGGCGAATCGAGGCGAAGGGAGGCAAAACCGAGGACGCGACCGTCGGCCGCCTGGGGTGCGACGCCGGGTGCCCCGTGTCACCCCTTCTTTTGTCACTTACGTCCCCGACAGCCCACGACCTCCTGTTCTGGCGGGATGTGAGGAAGACCGGGGTGGTCTTCGGCCTCAGCCTCCTCCTCCTCCTCTCCCTGGCCGCCCTCAGCGTCATCAGCGTGGTCGCCCACTTCGCCCTGGCCCTGCTCTCCGTCACCATCAGCCTCCGCGTCTACAAAGCCGTCGTCCAGGCCGTCCAGAAGTCAGAAGAGGGGCACCCCTTTCGGTGAGGGGGTTTTTGGGGGGTCCCCACCCCAAATTTTGGGGGGGGGGAGGGGTTGGGGGACACCCCCCCCCCCCCCCTTCCCAGGGACGGCAGCTGGGTGAGGCGTTTGGTGGCCCGGCCGCTGGTTCCTCTGCGGGATGGAGGGGGGTTTTGGGGTGCTGAGGGGGATTTTTGGGGTGCTGAGGGGGATTTTGGGGTGCAGGAGGAGGGATTTTGGGGTGTAGAAGGTGATTTTTGGGGTGCAGGGGGGGATTTTTGGGGTTCCCCCCCTCTCATCTGCATCCCCCCCCCCAGGACTTACCTGGAGCTGAATGTGACATTGACCCCCAAGACCCTCCAGATTTTGGGGTGCTGAGGGGGATTTTTGGGGTGCAGAAGGTGATTTTTGGGGTGCAGGGGGGGATTTTGGGGTGCCCCCTCATCTGTGCCCCTGGACCTCAGGGCTTACCTGGAGCTGGACGTGACATTGACCCCCAAGACCTTCCAGATTTTAGGGTGCAGGGGGGCTTTTGGGGTGCTGAGGGGGATTTTGGGGTGCTGAGGGGGATTTTGGGGTGCAGGGGGGATTTTGGGGTGCCCCCCTCACCTGACTGTGCTCCCCCATCTTAACTAGAGCTGGACGTGACATTGGCCCCCCAAGACCCTCGAGGTTTTGGGGGGTCAAGGGGGATTTTGGGGTGCAGGCGGAGGGATTTTGGGGTGCAGGGGGGATTTTGGGGTGCAGAAAGAGATTTTTGGGGTGCAGGGGGGGATTTGGGGGTTCCCCCCTCTCATCTGCGTGTCCCCCCCCCCCCCCCCAGGACTTACCTGGAGATGGACTTGACATTGACCCCCGAGACCTTCCAGATTTTGGGGTGCAGGGGGGAGCTTTGGGGTGTAGAGGAGGATTTTAGGGTGCGGGGGGGATTTTAGGGTGCAGAACGTGATTTTTGGGGTGCGGGGGCGGGATTTTGGGGCGCCCCCCTCACCTGTGCCCCCCCCCACCCCACCCCAGGGCTTACCTGGAGCTGGACGTGACCTTGACCCCTGAGACCCTCCAGGTTTTGGGGTGTCAAGGGTGGTTTTGGGGTGCAGAAGAGGATTTTTGGGGTGCTGGGGGGGGATTTTTGGGGTGTTGGGGGGATTTTGGGGTGCCCCCCCCTCATCTCCCCCCCCCCCCCTCCCCCCCCCCCCCAGGACTTACCTGGAGATGGACGTGACCTTGACCCCCGAGACCTTCCAGGCTCACGCCGCCGCCGTCGCCCTCCACCTCAACCGAGCCCTGCGCTTCCTCCTCCGCCTCTTCTTGGTGGAGGATCTGGTGGATTCCCTGAAGGTACAGGGGCCTTCCTCCCCCTCCTCCTCCTCCTCCCCTCCCTCCTCCTCCTCCTCCTCCCCCCCCGAGCCCCCCAAAACTCATCCTCTTGTTCCCCCCCCCCCAGCTGGCCATGGCCATGTGGCTGCTGACCTACGTGGGAGCCGTCTTCAACGGCATCACCCTCCTCATCCTCGGTAAGAACCGGCTTTTTCACCCCCTCCCCCTCCAAAACAACCCCCCCAAATTTTGTTTTTTGGGGGGGGTGGCCCCCCAAAAGTAGCCCCGGGGGGGGGGGGGGGGCTTGGCCCCCGCAATGGTGCTGAGCCCCCCCCCCCGTCTTTCTCGCAGCCGAGCTGTTGGCCTTCACCCTCCCGCCCCTCTATGAGAAGTACAAGGTGAGCCCTAAAATTAAGGGGGGGTCACCCCCCAAAATGAGGGAGGAATCCCCCCAAATGGGGGGGGGGGCACCTTTAAAATAGAGGGGGGTACCCCAAAAAGGAGGGGGGCACCCCCTTAAACCCCCCCCCCCCCCGCTCCCCTCCCCTAGGTGCAGATCGATCACTACCTGGGCATCGCTCGCCGCCAGACCAAGGACCTCGTGGCCAAGTAAGCGCCGACGGGGCCCCCCAAATCCGTGGGACCCCCCCCAAAATCCGTGAGACACCCCCCCCCCTAAAATCACCGTGGCCCCCCCAAAATCACCGTGCCCCCCCCCCCAAGCCTCTCACCTCTCTCCTCTCCCCGTAGGATCCAGGCGAAGCTCCCAGGCCTGGCCAAGAAGAAGCCGGAATAAAATCCCGGGGGTGGCGGGGAAATATCGGGGTGCACAACCGGTGCCCCCCCCCCCCCAAAACCTCATCCCCCCCCCCCCAAAACTCATCCCCCCCCCCCCCAAAGCTCGTCCCCCCCCTCCTTTCGCACAGTGGCACCCGTCTGTCCTTCCCCCCCCCCCCAAGCCTTCATCGTGGGGCTGTCGGGGGGGGGGGGCTGCACCCCAAAAAAACCCCTCTCCCGGGGGGGGCTGCACCCCAAAAACCCCCTCCCGCTCCCCCCGGGGGGCTCCCCCCCCAGCTCGTTTCTCTCCCCCCCTTTTATTTTTTTTAACGTTAATTGAGGTGAAATGTCTGTAACTGCTGTAAATGGGGGGGGGGGGGGCAAAGCTCCTCGAGGGGGGCTCGGCCCCCTCCCGCAGCCCCCCAAAACCGCACTGCGCCCCCCCACCCCCCTCCCAAATCTGGGGGGGGAACAGGGGGACACCCCCCCCCCCCCCAAATCCGCCCGCAGAGATGCGGCATCAATAAAACACCGCGACGGACGCCTCCGCCCCCCCCCCCCACTTTGCGCCGGCGTGTGTCCCCCTGTCCCCCCCCCCCCCCAAAATGTCCCCCTGTCCCCCCCAAAATGGCCCCCTGTCCCCTCCCGCGTCACTCACGGGGCGTCCGGGAACGGGGTTTATTGGGGGGCGTCACGTACAAAAATGGGGGGGCGTAGAAAAAAATAAAGGGGGGGGGCACATAAATAGCGTGACACGGGGGGGGGGCGGTGCCACCGTCGAGGGGACCCATAGGTGCCACTGCTGGGGGGGGGGCACTGGTGATACCGGGAGGGGGCTGGGGACGCTGGGGGGTCTGTGTGGGTGTCCCCGTCCCAGTGTCCCCGTCCCGGGGGGGCTCAGGCGGTGCAGGCGGGGGGGGCTTCGGGGCGTAGGGAGAAGAGGGGGGCCCCCCCTTCCTCCTCCTCCTCCTCCTCCTCCTCCCCTGCGGCCGCTGCTTCGGCCTCGGCGGCTGTGGCCTCCTCCTCCTCCTCCTGGGCGGGGCTGGGGGGCTGCGGGGCTGGGGGGAGCGGGGACAGCCCTGTCCCCCCCCCTCTGTCCCCGGGGGGGGACGTGCTTGGCCCCCACGGTGGCCCTGTGGTGGCCCCACAGCCCCCCCAGTATTCCCAGTGTCCCCAAATCTCCAGTGTCCCCGTGTCCCCATGTCCCCATTTACCCCCAGTGTCCCCATTTACCCCCAGCGTCCCCATGTCCCCACACCCCCACAGTGCCCCCAGTGTCCCCATTACCCCCAGTGTCCCCACGTCCCCAGTGTCCCCGTTGCCCCCAGCGTCCCCACATCCCCAGTGTCCCCACACCCCCACAGTGCCCCCAGTGTCCCCATTTACCCCCAGTGTCCCCACACCCACACAGTGTCCCCAGTGTCCCCATTTACCCCCAGCATCCCCACTGCCCCCAGCGCCCCAGTGTCCCCACACCCCCCCAGCGTCCCCATTGCCCCCAGCGTCCCCACGTCCCCAGTGTCCCCACACCCCCACAGTACCCCCAGCGTCCCCATTAAACCCAGTGTCCCCACGTCCCCAGTGTCCCCGTTGCCCCCAGCGTCCCCACATCCCCACAGTGCCCCCAGCGTCCCCATTGCCCCCAGCGTCCCCACGTCCCCAGTGTCCCCACACCCCCACAGTACCCCCAGCATCCCCATTACCCCCAGTGTCCCCACGTCCTCAGTGTCCCCGTTGCCCCCAGCGTCCCTACGTCCCCACAGTGCCCCCATTGCCCCCAGTGTCCCCACACCCCCACAGTGCCCCCAGCGTCCCCATTACCCCCAGTGTCCCCGTTGCCCCCAGTGTCCCCGTTGCCCCCAGCATCCCCATTTACCCCCAGCGTCCCCATTGCCCCCAGCGTCCCCATTGCCCCCAGTGTCCCCATTGCCCCCAGTGTCCCCATGTCCCCAGTGTCCCCACACCCCCACAGTGCCCCCAGCATCCCCATTTACCCCCAGCGTCCCCATTGCCCCCAGTGTCCCCATTGCCCCCAGTGTCCCCATGTCCCCAGTGTCCCCACACCCCCACAGTGCCCCCAGCATCCCCATTACCCCCAGTGTCCCCACGTTGCCCCCAGTGTCCCCGTTGCCCCCAGCATCCCCATTTACCCCCAGCGTCCCCATTGCCCCCAGCGTCCCCATTGCCCCCAGTGTCCCCATGTCCCCAGTGTCCCCACACCCCCACAGTACCCCCAGCATCCCCATTACCCCCAGTGTCCCCACGTCCTCAGTGTCCCCGTTGCCCCCAGCGTCCCCACATCCCCACAGTGCCCCCATTGCCCCCAGTGTCCCCACACCCCCCCAGCGTCCCCATTACCCCCAGCGTCCCCGTTGCCCCCAGTGTCCCCGTTGCCCCCAGCATCCCCATTTACCCCCAGCGTCCCCATTGCCCCCAGTGTCCCCATTGCCCCCAGTGTCCCCATGTCCCCAGTGTCCCCACACCCCCACAGTGCCCCCAGCATCCCCATTATCCCCAGTGTCCCCACATCCCCAGTGTCCCCGTTGCCCCCAGCGTCCCCACATCCCCAGTGTCCCCACACCCCCACAGTGCCCCCAGCATCCCCATTACCCCCAGTGTCCCCGTTGCCCCCAGCATCCCCATTGCCCCCAGTGTCCCCACAGCCCCCAGCGTCCCCATTACTCCCAGTGTCCCCACAGTTGCCCCCAGTGTCCCCATTGCCCCCAGTGTCCCCACGTCCCCAGTGTCCCCACACCCCAGCGTCCCCATTGCCCCCAGCGTCCCCACGTCCCCAGCGTCCCCACACCCCCACAGTGCCCCCAGCATCCCCATTACCCCCAGTGTCCCCGTTGCCCCCAGCGTCCCCATTGCCCCCAGTGTCCCCACACCCCCACAGTGCCCCCAGCATCCCCATTATCCCCAGTGTCCCCGTTGCCCCCAGCGTCCCCATTGCCCCCAGTGTCCCCACACCCCCACAGTGCCCCCAGCATCCCCATTGCCCCCAGTGTCCCCACGTCCCCAGCGTCCCCATTGCCCCCAGCGTCCCCACGTCCCCAGTGTCCCCACACCCCCACAGTGCCCCCAGCGTCCCCGCGTCCCCAGCGTCCCCACAGCCCCCAGCGCCCCAGCCCCCCCGCCCCCCCCCCCCCGTCCCCCTCTCACCGGCGTCCCCGCCGTCCCCCCGCCGTCCCCGGCAGGCGCGCAGGAGCGCCCCGCGCTCGGCGGGCCCCAGGCGCAGGGTGGCGGGGTGGGCGGCCAGCGCGTGGCGGCGGATGTCCCCGAGGTGCAGCGAGGGCAGGGCGCGGGCGCAGAGCAGGCACCGCAGCCGGTTCCCCCCGGCCTCCAGGTCCAGCAGCAGCTCGGCCCGCAGCCACCCCCGCAGCGAGTCCCCTCCCGGCCGTCCCCGCGTCACCGACGTCCCCGCGGGGGACGCTTTGCCGCCCCGCGGGGACGGGGGACGGGGACAGCCCCGACGGCGGGGACGGGACGGGGACGGGGGGCCTGCGGCGGGGGGACAGCGGCCTCAGCCTTGGCTTGGGGGGACGGGGGACAGCTTGGGGACAAGGGGACACCTTGGGGGCCTTGGGGACAGCTTGGGGACACCATGGGGCCTTGGGGACACCCTGGGGACAGCTTGGGGACAAGGGGACGCCTTGGGGGCCTTGGGGACAGCTTGGGGACACCATGGGGCCTTGGGGACACCCTGGGGACAGCTTGGGGACAAGGGGACACCTTGGGGGCCTTGGGGACAGCTTGGGGACACCTTGGGGCCTTGGGGACACCCTGGGGACAGCTTGGGGACAAGGGGACACCTTGGGGGCCTTGGGGACACCTTGGGCCTTGGGGACACCTTGGGGACAGCTTGGGGACAAGGGGACATGTTGGGGACCTTGGGGACAGCTTGGGCCTTGGGGACACCCTGGGGACAGCTTGGGGACAGCTTGGGGACAAGGGGACATGTTGGGGACCTTGGGGACACCTTGGGGACAAGGGGACATGTTGGGGGCCTTGGAGACAAGGGGACACCTTGGGGGCCTTGGGGACACGTTGGGGACAAGGGGACACGGGGGCCTTGGGGACACGTTGGGGACAGCTTGGGGACACTTTGGGGACAAGGGGACACGTTGGGGGCCTTGGGGACACGTTGGGGACAAGGGGACACGGGGGCCTTGGGGACACGTTGGGGACAGCTTGGGGACACTTTGGGGACAAGGGGACACCTTGGGGCCTTGGGGACACCTTGAGGACACCCTGGGGACACCTTGGGGGCCTTGGGGACAGCTTGGGGACAAGGGGACATGTTGGGGGCCTTGGGGACACGTTGGGGACAGCTTGGGGACAAGGGGACACCTTGGGGGCCTTGGGGACACCTTGGGGACATGTTGGGGACAATGTGACACCGTGGGGACACGGGGGACACTTTGGGGACACCTTGGGGACATGGGGGGGACCTTGGGGACACCTTGGGGACACCTTGGGGGCCTTGGGGACACTTTGGGGACACCTTGGGGACACCTTGAGGGCAAGGGGACACCTTGGGGGCCTTGGGGACACCGTGGGGACATGGGGGGACCTTGGGGACATGGGGGGGCACGGAGCCACCGTGGGGCCCTGGGGGGATGGGCAGGGCCTTGGGGACAGCGTGGGGACGCGTTGGGGACAGCCGAGCCCCGGGTCCCTGGGGGGGGGGGGAGGACACACAGGGGCTGGGGGCGGAGCCCGACCGAGAAATGGGCGTGGCCTGGGGAGGGGCGGGGGGAGCGGGTCTAGGCCAGGGTGTTGTTTGGGGGCGTGGTCTGCCAGCGTCGGGGGGCGGGGCTTGCCTTAGCGTGTGGTTTAAAAGGGGCGGGGCACCATTTGAAGGGGCGGAACCACGCGGAAGGGGCGTGGCCCAAATGAAAGGGGCGTGATCGACATTTAAAGGGACACGCCCCAGGTTTATGGGCCCTACAGTAAAGGAGGCGTGGCCCGCATTAAAGGGGCAGGGCTTAGCTTAAAGGAGGCGTGCCCAGCTGGGGGGGGGCATGCGGAAGGGGGCGTGGCCTGCATTTAAAGGGCCATAGCTCATCTTAAAGGGGGCGTGGCCCACATTTAAAGGGCCATGGCTCATCTTAAAGTGGGCGTGGCCCACATTTAAAGGGCCACGGTTCCAAGGGTGGGGCCCACATGGAAGGGGGCGTGGCTTACATTTAAAGGGCCACGGCTCGTCTTAAAGGGGGCGTGGCCCACATTTAAAGGGCCACGGTTCCAAGAGGGGGGCCCACATGGAAGGGGGCGTGGCTTACATTTAAAGGGCCACGGCTCGTCTTAAAGGGGGCGTGGCCCACATTTCAAGAGCCACGGTTCCAATTGGAGTGGGGGGGCGCGTGGAAGGGGGCGTGGCTTACATTTAAAGGGGCCCAGCCCAGCTTTAGGGGACCCACACGAAGGCTCCCCGCAGCCGGGGGGGGGCCCCGACGCGGCCCCGGTTACCTGTCCCGCGGCCGCCGCTGCCGGGGGTGGCGTCGGGACGAGCGCGGAGCCCCAAGCGGGCGTCCCAGGAGCGGAGGACGAGCTGCTTCTCCCGAGGTCCCCAAGCGCCGGAGTACGGATGTTTCTGGCGGATGTGTCGCTTGATGGTGCTGAGCTTGAGGGTGGCCAGGGCGCTGCCGCAAACCATGCAGAGCATCCCGTGCCGCGCCGCGTTGAACTCCATCAGGTATTCGGCTCGCCAACGTTCGTGGTAATAGCGCCGGTGATCCCGACCCGGGATACGGCTCCGACCCGGGCGAGAAGCTCGAGCTTCGCAGTGATCCGAGCTTCGACGGCCTCCCCGCGGGCCCGGCTCGGGCGGGGAGGCTGGGGAGGGGGGAAAAGGGGGTGATGGGGGGGATTGGGGGGGATTTGGGGGGTCTGAGGGCTGGGGAGGGGGGAAAGGGGGTGATGGGGGGATTGGGGGGATTTGGGGGGTCTGAGGGCTGGGGAGGGGGGAAAGGGGGTGATGGGGGGGATTGGGGGGGATTTGGGGGGTCTGAGGGCTGGGGAGGGGGGAAAGGGGGTGATGGGGGGGATTGGGGGGGATTTGGGGGGTCTGAGGGCTGGGGAGGGGGGAAAGGGGGTGATGGGGGGGATTGGGGGGATTTGGGGGGTCTGAGGGCTGGGGAGGGGGGAAAGGGGGTGATGGGGGGATTGGGGGGATTTGGGGGGTCTGAGGGCTGGGGAGGGGGGAAAGGGGGTGATGGGGGGATTGGGGGGATTTGGGGGGTCTGAGGGCTGGGGAGGGGGGAAAGGGGGTGATGGGGGGATTGGGGGGATTTGGGGGGTCTGAGGGCTGCGGAGGGGGAAGGGGGGGATGGGGGGGATTGGGGGGGATTTGGGGGGTCTGAGGGCTGGGGAGGGGGTGATGGGGGGGATGGGGGGGATTTGGGGGGTCTGAGGGCTGGGGAGGGGGGAAAGGGGGTGATGGGGGGGATTGGGGGGGATTTGGGGGGTCTGAGGGCTGGGGAGGGGGGAAAGGGGGTGATGGGGGGATTGGGGGGATTTGGGGGGTCTGAGGGCTGGGGAGGGGGGAAAGGGGGGATTGGGGGGGATTTGGGGGGTCTGAGGGCTGGGGGGAAGGGGGTGATGGGGGGATTGGGGGGGATTTGGGGGGTCTGAGGGCTGGGGAGGGGGGATGGGGGGTCTGAGGGACTCACTTATGGGGGGCCCCCTCTGGGGGGTCTTTGGGGGTGCCTGTGGGGGGCGGCCCCTGGGGTGGGGGTCTCAGCCCTGCCGGGGGGGGGAGACGACCCCCAAAATTGGGGGGATCCGGGGAAGGGGGGGAATTGGGGGCTCTTAAAGGGGCAGGGGCGTCCAAAAGGGGGGGGCCCAAGGGGCTGGGGCGTCTTAAAAGGGCGAGGGGGGCTCTTAAAGGGGCAGGGCGTCTTAAAGGGGCCGTGCACTTCAAGGGGCGGGGCTTGTGAAGGGGTATTTAAAAGGGGTGGGGCTCCTCAAAGGGGAGGGGCCCTTAAAGGGCCAGGGGCACCTTAAAGGGACGGGGCATCTTAAAGGGGCAGGAGCCCCTTAAAGTGACAGGGGCATCCTAAATTGGATGGGGGCACCTTAAAGTGCCAGGAGCATCTTAAAGGGGCAGGGGCATCTTAAAGGCACAGGGGCTTCTTAAAGGCACAGGGGCATCTTAAAGGGACAGGGGCATCTTAAGGGGGCAGGGGCATCCTAAATTGGCTGGGGGCATCTTAAAGTGACAGGGGCATCTTAAAAGGGCAGGAGCATCTTAAAGGACCGGGGGCATTTTAAAGAACCAGGGGCATCTTAAAGTGACAGGAGCATCCTAAATTGGCTGGGGGGCATCTTAAAGGGGCAGGAGCATCTTAAAGGCACAGGGGCTTCTTAAAGTGACAGGGGCATCTTAAAGGGCCAGGGGCATCCTAGAGGATGACAGGGGATGCCAAAGGGCCGGGGGCACCCCTAGGGCCGGGGGGGGGCATCTTAAAGGGCCAGCGTCGCTCCCATTGTGCGCGAAGGGGGACCCCAGCTCTCCCACCGCAGGAGTGGGGGGTGGGTGGGGGGGGGGGGTGTCTTCTTAAAGGGGCCGCACCGCCCACCCTTCCCATCCTCCCCCCTCCCCCCCCCCCGCCGTGTCGGTGCTCACCTGGGCGGTCCGGGTGCGGGAACGGGCCGGGGTCGGGGTGGGGGTGCGGGGGCTCCATGGCGGGGCCCGGGGCGGCGGCGGCGGTGGCGGGCAGGGGCCGGCCGGGGTGGGGACGCCGCCGTGGGGCCCCTGGGGCTCCTTTAAGGGCTCCTGGGTAAATTTAAAGGGGCCGCACGCCTTTCCCATCCCCCCCCCCCCCCCCCCGGCCCCCCCCCCCCCGCAAGCCCACCCCCCCCCGCAGCGGGGGGGGGGGGGGGTTTGCGGTGGGGGCGATGAGTTGCCGTCAGGTCTCAGCCCACCCCCCCGCCCCAAAAAAGCGCACCCCCTTCTATAAAAAGGATTTAAGGGGGGGTCCACCAAGAGGGGGGGAGGGGGAGTCCCTGGGTGCTCCCCTCCCCCATGCAGCCCCTCCCCCCCACCCTATAGCATCGCCCCGGGGTCCCCGGACCTATGGGGCACCCAAGAAGCCATCATCACCCCCCTCCCCCCCTCCATCCTCGGGCTGGCCCCGCCCCTTTGGTCCAGAAAGGGCGTGGTCTGGGCGTGGAGATCACACCCTCCCTTGGGGGGGAAGGGGGCGTGGCTTCCCCAGCTGGACCCGCCCCATCTCCTAGGCTTGGTCCAGCCGGACCAGTCCGTGTGTGTGTGTGTCCCCAGTGCTCCCAGTGCCCCTCCCCATTGCTGGCAGGGAACCCAGGCGTCCGGGCTCCCTCCCGCCTCCCCCGGTGCCTGGGGGGGACCCAGGCGACCGGGACCCCACCCCAAAAAAGGGGAGAGGACCCAGGCGTCCCCCCCGCCCCCCTTGGGGTCGCCGGCAGGGATGGGGGGGGGATTCGGCTCCGTTCGGGTGTTTCCGTCAGTGCGCGGAAAGGCCCGATGGAGGCCGAGGGGCGTTCGGATCTTTCCGGATCCACTCGGGAAAGCGGCGGTGGGAACGGAGCTCGGCTCTTTCCGCCGCCGTCAGCGGAAATTGCCGAAGGTGACTTCGGGTCTTTCTGCTCCGGGAAGCGGGCGGTGAAAGGCGTCGGGTGTTTCCGGAACGTTGCCGGAAACACCCGAAGTCGGGAGGTGGCCCGAAGCCGAATCTATCCGGAAAGAGCCGAAGAGGAGCGGGAGGCGTGTCGGGTGTTTCCGGCTCGGCGGCGGAAATGGCCGAGGGCCGGCGGTGGCGGCCATGTTGGGAGCCGCTGGGTGCTGAGGAGGCGCGAGTGTGAGGCGGCGGCGGCCGGGCCGGGCGGACTCGCCGCCCTCTCCCTCCCCTTCTCCTCTCCCGTCCCCCTCCCCGGCCTCCCCCATGCCGTTGGCCTGGCCTCCCCCCGCTCCCTGAGCGCGGCCCCGGGGCTCCCTCTCCCTCCCCTTCCCCCTCCCCGCACACCGCCCGCCGCGGCTTCCCTCTATCGCGATAGTCGCCGGCGGCGGGGGGGGGGGGCCGCCATGTCGAGCAGCGGTCGCAGCCCTCTACCTACGGTCAACGAGAGAGACGCGGAACAGGTAGGGCCGAGGGGCGGGGAGGGCCTCTGGGAGGGGAAGGGGGGTCTGCGAGGGTCGGGGGCTGTTTTGTGAGGGGAAAAGGGGGCCTGGGGTCGGTTTGTGAGGGAAAAGAGGGGCCTGGGGTCGGTTTGTGAGGGGAAAAGGGGGCCTGGGGTCGGTTTGTGAGGGGAAAAGGGGGCTTGGGGTCGGTTTGTGAGGGGAAAAGGGGGCTTGGGGTCGGTTTGTGAGGGGAAAAGGGGGCCTGGGGTCGGTTTGTGAGGGGAAAAGGGGGCCTGGGGTCGGTTTGTGAGGGGAAAAGGGGGCCTGGGGTCGGTTTGTGAGGGGAAAAGAGGGGCCTGGGGTCGGTTTGTGAGGGGAAAAGAGGGGCCTGGGGTCGGTTTGTGAGGGAAAGGAGGGGCCTGGGGTCGGTTTGTGAGGGGAAAAGAGGGGCCTGGGGGTCGGTTTGTGAGGGAAAAGAGGGGCCTGGGGTCGGTTTGTGAGGGGAAAAGAGGGGCCTGGGGGTCGGTTTCTGAGGGAAAAGAGGGGCCTGGGGTCGGTTTGTGAGGGAAAAGAGGGGCCTGGGGTCGGTTTGTGAGGGAAAAGAGGGGCCTGGGGTCGGTTTGTGAGGGAAAGGAGGGGCCTGGGGTCGGTTTGTGAGGGAAAAGAGGGGCCTGGGGTCGGTTTGTGAGGGAAAAGAGGGGCCTGGGGTCGGTTTGTGAGGGAAAAGAGGGGCCTGGGGTCGGTTTGTGAGGGGAAAATGGGGTCTGAGGGGATTCTGGGCTGTTTTGCGAGGGGTAAGGGGGGTCCGAGGGGGTTGTGGGCCCCTCCATGAGGGGGAAAAGGGGGTCTGGGGTCGTTTTGTGAGAACAAATGGGGGGTCTGAGGGGGTCGTGGGCTGTTTTGTGAGGGGAAAGGGGGGTCCAAGGGGGTCCTGGGCCCCTGCATGAGGGGGAAAAGGGGGGGTCTAAGGGGACCCTGTGCCCCCCAGCCTGGCCCCTCTGCAAGGGGGTCCTGGGGGGGCCCAGCTCCTCTCACAGCCCCCCCATGAAGCACCCCGGGGCCTCCCACGGCCCAGACCCCCGTGTGGGGTGGGGGGATCTGAGCCAGGCCCCCCCCCCCCTCAGGGGCTGGATCAGGCTCCACCATGGGACCTGGGGTAAGGGGGGGGTGCTCCTGGGCTGGGCCCCCCCAGAGAGGTCTGGGGTCCCATTTTTGGGGGTCCCTGAGGGGCACTAGGCCCCCCCCCCACTGCCAAAAGCAGGGGTGAAGGGGTCAGGGCTTGCACCCCAAAGGAAGGGGGGCAGGCAAGGGGTGCCAGCCCCCCACATCGGCCCCTCCGGGGGTCTGGTATCTGCCGGGAGAGGAGGGGGTTGCGAGGTTTGGGGTGTCAGTGTTGTCACCGTCGTCGTCCTCCCCGTCTCGGTGGCTGCGCGGACTGGGTGTGGGGGCGTGAGCCCACCCCCTTCCCTGCTGCAGCCCCCCCCCCCCCCACGGCTGGGGGGGGGGATTGTGGGGGCGGCATCGCTGCCACGGGTTGGGTGCTCTCCATGGGGTTTAAGGGGGCTGTGAGGTGCGTACCCCCCAAAATGATGTGGGTGCCCACCCCCGTGATGGGGGGCCAGCCTCCCCCCCAAGATGGGGAGAGGGAGGTTCACCCCCTGTGTCTGTTTGGGGGGGGTGAGGCCCAGACCCCTTTTAGGGAGCAGCTGGAAGGGGGTTTCCCCATTTTGGGGTGTAGATCTGGGGGGCTCTCGAGGTCCCCCCGCACTCCCAGCTTGGGGTGCAGGACCCCACTTACGGCTCAGCCCTTTTGGGGGGGTCTGGGGGGCCCCTTGGCTTCCCCAGCTGTGCGGCACCCCCATTTTGCCTGGTATTGGGGGGGGGGGCTCCCCACCTTCTGCACCCCCAAGCGATGGGGAGGGACCCCAGCAGGATGCGGCCTGGGCTTTGGCGGGGGGGGTTGCAAGTGGTTTCGTCTCCGCGTCCCCAACGCCGAGGACAAGGCGATGCCACCCGCTCTCCGGCCTTCGCCGTGCCGTCGGCCTTCACTGTGCCGCCGGGCACCCCCTCATTTTGGGTCGTTTTCCTCTTATTTTTTTTCGCCGTTACGTAATGACAGAGGGGGATTCTTCCCGGCTGGGAGAATTTGGGGAGGGGGCAGCGGAGAGTTGGGGGGGGGCTGCCGCATCTCCCCCCAAAAACCAGCATCCAAAATCGGGGCGCCTTCTCCCCCCTCCCCGCCCCAGGTTCCTCCGTCACGTGGAGGCCGATCTGGCGTGGTTTTATATATATATATAAAAAAAAAATTGTCAGAAATAACTAAATTTGGCTGACATTTCAGCGCCGCCGCACCAAAGCTGTTTCACCAGCTCCCGTCGGCTGCCGAGGCGGTGGGGTTGGGGGGGGAGCTGCCCGCCCGCCGCAGGTAGGCCCGGCACGGCGGCGGTTACCGGTTACACCGTTAGCAGTTACCGGTTACGCTGTAGCCAGTTGCCGCTGCTTTTATGCCCGCGGCACGGTTGGGTGTTGGCGGCATCGGCCCCGCCAGCACCTCGGCCTCTTCGCGCCGGGATCTTTAGACCCGACCGGTGACATCACCCCCGGACCTAGTGACATCACCCCCGGACCTGGTGACATCACCCCCGCCGCCATTGCGGTGGTGATTCCCAGCGGTTTGGCTCTGCCGGCAAGCGAGATGGGGCCCTCCCGCCCCAACGTGTCTCGTTAGTGGTGGTTTTTCCCTTTTCCACCCCGTTTTCACTCCCCCGGTGCTTCAGGTGTTCCCCAAAACTGTGGCTCAACACCGCAAACCCCCCCCCCCCCCAGCTTCCGCGGCCCGGCCGAGCCGGCGTCAGCCCCAACCGGTCGAGCCGGTCTGGTGTTCCCGGCGCTCCTCGGGGAGTTCAGCTCTCGGCGAGCTTCCGCCGGCCGCCGGCACCACCCCGCACCGGGCCGGCCGCGGCCGTTGGAGTCGCTGGCACTGCCGCGAGCTGAGCCGGTTTGGGGTCGCCGAGCGTGAGTCCCCGCTGTGGCGCTGGGTTTGGGGTGGGGAAACTGAGGCACGAGGGGTTTTGGCAGCGAGGGAGGGGATTTAGAGCCGAGCTCGGGGCTTGTCTAATTAACAAGAGTTTGGTTAACGAGCGCCAAGCCCAGCACCGTTCTTCGTAGCCGCGGGGGGATGCCGCAGCGCTGAGGGCCAAGTCCTCTGCTGTGCCAAAACCGGGAGTGCCGAGGCGGCCGCCCACGTCCCGGTGAGGGAGACGGTGATGGCCTCCCGGCGTTTCGGCAGCGCTTTCGGCAAAGCCTCGCCGGGCCCCGGCGCAGCCGCCGCCGCTCTCCCGGCACGACCTTTGCCGGTGCGGGGGGCGGAGGAGAGCGAGCCGTCAGCGCCGGGGGATGTTTGCCGGCCACTCCAGCCTCGCCGATAAGAGGTGCCGGAGAAATGCCAGGCACGCCGGCCGCTTGCCGGCACCACCGCGGACCCCCACGGGTTTTTTTCTTTTCTGGGAGGGGCGAGATCCGGCGTTGGTGCTGCCGCACGCCTCGAAACCCCGAATTAATTCCCCGGCAGCGCGGCCAGATGGCAGAGCGCGCTCCCCGCCCCGTTGCCACGGCAGTTCTTTGGCAGAAAAAAAAAAAAAAAAAACCACCACCACATTTTTCTTCACTTTTCCCCATCATCCTCCCGGCAAAGTGCCGGATTTTGGGGGAGGGGGAGGATCCAGTCCCCAAAACACCACGTTCCCCCCCCCAAATCTGGGGGCACGGCGCCTCGCGCCCGGTTGCGCCATCGCCGGCTGAGCAACACCAAAAACTCCCCCCCCACCCCCCCCCCCGCTTCCGCTGGCAGTTTCCTTCCCACGGGGGGGGGGGGGAGGGAGGGAACCCCAAGAGTGTGACCCCCCCTCCCCAAAACCCCAGCGAGGTTTGGGGGGGCTGCGGTGGGCCCGAATGGCGGGGGGGGTGGGCGGTTTTGGCTCAACTCCCCCGCCCGCTCACGCGCGCCCGTTATCTCCGGTGTCACCGGAGCGGTGACAGCGCGGCGGGGGGGGGGGTTGGTGACACTGCCCCGGTGTTTTGCTCCCCTGTAAGGGAACACCCCGAAAGTGTCCCCAAAGCCGGGGTGACCCTCGGGGGAGGGGGGGGTCCGTGGGGGCTTTTGGGGTGCGGGATGAGGGGGGGTTGGTGGCAGTGGCGTTTTGGGGGCCACCCCACCCCCTGTTTTGGCTGTGGGGTGAACCCAGGCACCCAGGTTGCCCGTTTTGGGGTAAAAATCGCGATATTTGGGCACCCCGTTTTTGGGAGGGGATTGGGGAGGGGTCAGCCATGTCCCCGTCCCCTCCCAGGGCGGGGGTGTCACTGCGCTGGCCCCCCCCCCCCCCCCCGCCACCACCCCAGCCCAGCCCGAAACCGCGGCGCTTGCGTCAGGTATCAGGGGCGGCTCCCGGCCTGCCCGGGGTGCGGCACGGCGCCGTACGGCAACGGCGCTCCCGGACTTTGCTCCCGGCTTTGCCGAGAGCCTCCGGACCCCCCCTAGGAATTCTTGGCGGGGGACACACACACACACACACGACATAAACAACGGGGGACATCGAGCTGATTGTCCCCTTCGTGTCCCCGCAGCCGGGTCCCGCGGAGGGGAAGGGCGGCGGGAAGGCCAACATGCTGCGGGGCCGGAATTCGGCCACCTCCGCCGATGAGCAGCCCCACATCGGCAACTACCGCCTGCTGAAAACCATCGGCAAGGGCAACTTCGCCAAGGTCAAGCTGGCCCGCCACGTCCTGACCGGCAAGGAGGTGAGTGCCACCACGGCACGGGGACCGTCCTCGTCCCGTGGGTGCCACTGCGGTGTGGGGACAGGCTCGTGGCCATCGCCCGGTGGGTGCCACCACAGGGTCGGGCTGGTGGCCATCGCCCGGTGGGTGCCACCGCGGTGTGGGGACGGGCTGGTGGCCATCGCCCGGTGGGTGCCACCGCGGTGTGGGGACGGGCTGGTGGCCATCGCCCGGTGGGTGCCACCGCGGTGTGGGGACGGGCTGGTGGCCATCGCCCGGTGGGTGCCACCGCGGTGTGGGGACGGGCTGGTGGCCATCGCCCGGTGGGTGCCACCGCAGGGACGGGCTCGTGGTCATCGCCCGGTGGGTGCCACCGCAGGGACGGGCTCATGGTCATCGCCCGGTGGGTGCCACCGCAGGGACAGGCTGGTGGTCATCGCTTGGTGGGTGCCACTGCGGTGTGGGGACAGGCTCGTGGTCATCGCCCTGTGGGTGCCACCGCGGTGTGGGGACGGGCTGGTGGCCATCGCCCGGTGGGTGCCACCGCAGGGACGGGCCGGTGGCCATCGCTCGGTGGGTGCCACCGCAGGGACGGGCTGGTGGTCATCGCCCGGTGGGTGCCACTGCGGTGTGGGGACAGGCTCGTGGTCATCGCCCTGTGGGTGCCACCGCGGTGTGGGGACGGGCTGGTGGCCATCACCCAGTGGGTGCCACCGCAGGGATGGGCTGGTGGCCATCGCCCGGTGGGTGCCACCGCAGGGATGGGCTGGTGGCCATCGCCCGGTGGGTGCCACCGCAGGGACGGGCTGGTGGTCATCACCCGGTGGGTGCCACCGCGGTGTGGGGACAGGCTCGTGGTCATCGCCCTGTGGGTGCCACCGCGGTGTGGGGACGGGCTGGTGGCCATCACCCAGTGGGTGCCACCGCAGGGACGGGCTGGTGGCCATTGCCCGGTGGGTGCCACCACAGGGATGGGCTGGTGGCCATCGCCCGGTGGGTGCCACCGCAGGGACGGGCTGGTGGTCATCACCCGGTGGGTGCCACCGCGGTGTGGGGACAGGCTCATGGTCATCGCCCTGTGGGTGCCACCGCGGTGTGGGGACGGGCTGGTGGCCATCGCCCGGTGGGTGCCACCGCAGGGACGGGCTGGTGGCCATCGCCCGGTGGGTGCCACTGCGGTGTGGGGACGGGCTGGTGGCCATCGCCCGGTGGGTGCCACCGCAGGGACGGGCTGGTGGCCATCGCCCGGTGGGTGCCACCGCAGGGACGGGCTTGTGGTCATCGCTCGGTGGGTGCCACCGCGGTGTGGGGACGGGCTTGTCATCATCGCCCTGTGGGTGCCACTGCGGTGTGGGGACAGCTCCAGGTCCCGGTCGTTGCCGTGTGAGTGCCACTGTGGCACGGGGATGGGCTCGTGGTCCTCAGCAGTGATTGCCACCTTGGCTTGAGGACAGTTCCGGTCTCTGGTCCTCGTCCTGTGAGTGCCACCGTGGGGACAGGCTCCTTGTCCTCGCCCCGCAAGTGCCACCGCGGCACGGGGATGGTTCCCAAGCTCTTGGTTCTCATCGCGTTAGTGCCACCACGGTGTGGGGACGGGCTCCCACGAGTGCCACCGCAGCGTGGGGACGGGCTCCTGGTTCTCGCCCCGCGAGTGCCACCGTGACGCGGGGACGGACCTGAGCTCCTGGTCCTTGCCCCGGGAGTGTCACCGGGAGTGCCACCGCGGCGCGGGGACGGGTTCCTGGTCCTCGCCTCGTGAGTGCCACCATGGCGTGGGGACAACCGAGGGGATGGTCCCATCGTCCTGCCCCTCACCTTCTGGGTGCCACCATGGTGCGGGGACGGCCCTGTCCCCCTGCCTGTCACCCTGCGAGTGCCACCGCGGTGCGGGGACAGCCCTGGGGACGGTCCTGTCCCCCTGCCCGTCAGTCACCCTGCGAGTGCCACCGTGGTGTGGGGACAGCCCTGTCCCCCCCGCGAGTGCCACCACAGCATGGGGACAGTCCTGTCCCCCTGCCTGTCGCCCTGCGAGTGCCACCGTGGTGTGGGGACAGCTCTGGGGACGGTCCTGTCCCCTTGCTGCTCACCCTGCGAGTGCCACCATGGTGTGGGGACAGCCCTGTCTCCCCCTGCGAGTGCCACCACAGCATGGGGATACTCTTGGGGACGGTCCCATCCCCTTGCCCCTCTCCCTGTGAGTGCCACCACGGTGCGGGGACAGCCCTGGGGACAATCCCGTCCCCCTGTCCCTCACCTCACGAGTGCCACCACATTGTGGGGACACCCCTGGGGACAGTCCCCTCCCCTTGACGCCCTCTCTCCCATCCCAGGTCGCCGTGAAAATCATCGACAAGACGCAGCTCAACTCCTCCAGCCTGCAGAAGGTGAGGGGGGGTCACGGGGGGGGGGCAGCTGCTTTTGGGGGGACACGGCGGGGGGGTTGCGGCATCTCACCCACCCCCAAAAAACGCACCCCCCGCCCCGTTCCTCACAGCTCTTCCGGGAAGTGCGAATAATGAAGGTCCTGAACCACCCCAACATAGGTGAGCCCCCCCAACCCCCCCCCCCCCAGCTGCATGCTGGGACTCCTGTACCCCCCTTTCCCCACCCCTGGGGGGGGTCCCAGGGGCTGTACCCCCACCCTGGGGTGTCCCCCACCCCTGGAGGGGGGGTCCCAGCGGGTGGCCCCCCCCCCTCCTCCAGCCCCCTTCCGCTCCCTTTGCAGTGAAGCTCTTCGAGGTGATCGAGACGGAGAAGACGCTTTACCTCGTCATGGAGTACGCCAGCGGGGGTGAGTGCAGGCAGGGGGGGACGGCCGCAGGCAGGGAGCAGGCAGAGGGGGGGGACAGCAGGCAGGGCTGCCTCTCACCCCTGCCCTCTGTGTCCCTGTCCCCCCCCAGGTGAGGTTTTTGACTACCTGGTGGCTCACGGGCGCATGAAGGAGAAGGAGGCCCGGGCGAAGTTTCGACAGGTCGGAGGGGGTTGGGGACGCTGGCGTGACGCCCTCGAGGGGGTTTGGGGACAGTCCTGTGTCCCCAGGGGGGCTGGGGGGACGCCCCTGTGCCCCGCCCCGGGGTGGGGGGCCCCCCCTGACACCCCCCTCTCCTGCAGATAGTGTCGGCCGTGCAGTACTGCCACCAGAAGTTCATTGTCCACAGGGACTTGAAGGTGAGGAGCTCCCCCCTTAAAGCCCCTGACACCCAGTGAGATCCCTGCCAGCACCCCGAGGTGCTCCACGGGTTCCAACCCCCGCCCCTGGGAGCCCCAGGCACCCCCGGACCCCCAGAGCAGCACCCAGATGCCCCTGGGACTCCCTGGGAGGGGCTTGGACCCCCAGAGCAGCACCCAGACACCCCCAGGACCCCCAGAGCAGCACCTAGATGCCCTTGGGACCCCCTGAGAGGTGCCGGGACCCCCCGAGGCAGCACCCAGACACCCCCAGGACCCCCAGAGCAGCACCCAGATTCCCCTGGGCGGTGTCGGGACCCCCAAGGCAGCACCTGGACACCCCCGGGACCCCCAGAAGAGCACCCAGTACCCCCAGAACCCCTCCTGGCTGCACCCACATACCCCCAAACCCCCCCTAACAGAGCACCCAGACACCCCTAAAGCCCCTCGGGGCGCTCTCCCTCCCCTGGGACAGGCGGAAAACCTACTGCTGGACGCTGACATGAACATCAAAATCGCCGATTTTGGCTTCAGCAACGAATTCACCTTCGGGAACAAACTGGACACGTTTTGTGGGTCCCCCCCCTACGCCGCCCCCGAACTCTTCCAGGGGAAGAAATACGACGGCCCCGAAGTCGACGTTTGGAGCTTGGGCGTTATCCTCTACACCTTGGTTAGCGGTTCCTTGCCCTTCGATGGGCAAAATCTTAAGGTACTGCCTCATTTTGGGGGGGTTCCCGGGGGTCCTCGGGGGCGTTGCGGTGGGCTGACGGATGTTTTTCACCTCAGGAATTGCGGGAGCGGGTGCTGCGGGGCAAGTACCGGATCCCTTTCTACATGTCGACCGACTGCGAGAACCTGCTGAAAAAGTTTCTCATCCTTAATCCTACCAAGAGGGGCACCTTGGAGGTGAGGAGGGGGACGGGGAGACCCACGGGGGCGCCCCCGGTGGGGTCCTGAGCACTCCCAGTGGGGTCCTGAGCACCCTGGGCACTCCCAGCAGGGTCCTGGGCACCCCCAGCATGGTCCTGGCCATCCCTGGGACACCCAAGTGTGGTCCTGGGCACCTTCAGTGTGGTCCTGGGACCCCCCTTGGCGTGGTCCTGGACACTCTGAGAGCACCCCAAGACCCCCAGCGTGGTCCTGGGTGCCCTCAGGTTTCCTCAGGGACCCCCAGCATGGTCCTGGGTGCCCCCACTGCACCCTCAGGACCCTCTGAGCACCCCCAGCAGGGTCATGGACACCCTCAGGACCCCCTGAGCACCCTTAGTGTGGTCCTGGGTACCCCTGGGACCCCCTGGCGTGGTCCTGGACACTCTGAGAGCACCCCAAGACCCCCAGCGTGGTCCTGGATGCCCCCAGGTTTCCCCAGGGACCCCCAGTGTGGTCCTGGGAACCCCCGAGCACCCCCAGCATGGTCCTGAACCCCTCAGGATGCCCCCAGCCCCCCCCAGTATGGTTCTGGGCACCCCCAGGACCCCCTAGTGTGGTCCTGAACCCCCTGGGACCACCCCAGGACAGCCCCAGTATGGTCCTGGGCACCCCCGAGCACCCCCAGCATGGTCCTGACCTTCCCAGGCACCCCCAGTATGGTCCTGACCTCCCAGGCACGCCCAGTATGGTCCTGGGCACCCCCTGGACCTCCCCAGGCACCCCCAGTATGGTCCTGAGCACCTCCAGAATCCCCTAGTGTGGTCCTGGTCACCCTGGGAGCCCCCCAGGCACCCCCAGTATGGTCCTGGGCACCCCTAATGTGGTCCTTGGCACCCCCAGGACCCCTCAGTGTGGTCCTGGGCACCCCCAAGCGCCACCAGTACGGTCCTGAACCCCTCCAGACCCCCCCCCAGTATGGTCCTGGCCACTTGGGACCCCCCCAGTATGGTCCTGGGCACCCCCAGGACCCTCCCAGACCCCCCCCAGTATGGTCCTGGCCACTTGGGACCCCCCCAGATGCCCCAGTATGGTCCTGGGCACCCCCGGGACCCTCCCAGCCCCCCCCAGTATGGTCCTGGCCACTTGGGACCCCCCCAGTATGGTCCTGGGCACCCCCGGGACCCCCCCAGCCCCCCCCAGTACGGTCCTGGGCACCCCCAGGACCCCCCCAGATGCCCCAGTATGGTCCTGGGCACCCCCGGGACCCTCCCAGACCCCCCCAGTACGGTCCTGGGCACCCCCAGGACCCCCCAGATGCCCCAGTATGGTCCTGGGCACCCCCGGGACCCTCCCAGACCCCCCCAGTACGGTCCTGGGCCCCCAGGATTCCCCTGGGCCCCCCAACGTGATCCCAGTTATCCCAGCTCAGCCCTCAGCCCCTCAATGAACCCCCAGCACCGCACCAGGGACCCCTGGGGCCCCCTGCCCCCCCCCCAATGTCCCTGGGGCCCCCCAGCCCCCCCCCCCCCCCCCCCAGGACCCACTTTGGCGTCGCGTCCCCCCCCAGCAAATCATGAAGGATCGCTGGATGAACGTGGGCCACGAGGACGACGAGCTGAAGCCCTACATGGAGCCCGTGCCAGACTACAAGGACCCTCGGAGGACAGGTAGGACCCTCCCCCCCCCCCTCCCCCCGACCGCTTGGGTCCCCTTTTTGGGGGGGGGGGGGGTGAGGGGGGTCCCCGAGGTGGCCGCGTGCCCCCGCTGAGGCCTGCGCCCCCCCCCCCCCCCCCCCCCCCAGAGCTGATGGTGTCCATGGGGTACACGCGGGAGGAGATCCAGGAGTCGCTGGTGGGGCAGAAGTACAACGAGGTGATGGCCACCTACCTGCTGCTGGACCACAAGAGCTCGGAGGTGCGGGGACGGCACCGGGGGACGTCGGGGACACCGCGGGGGCGGAGGGGGACAAGGCGGGGGGGGGGGGGGGCCGAGGCGAGGGGGGACGCGAGGACACGGGCGGGACAGGGAGTGTGGAGGGGGTGAGGGGACAAGGAGGGGACACGAGGTGGCATAGGGACATAAGATATGGACGTGTGATGGAGCATGGAGGGGCTGAGGGGACATGGGGACAAGGAGGGGACACGAGGAGGGACACGGGGCCATTGAGGTGACGTGGGGACGTGATGGAGCACGGAGGGGGTGAGGGGACATGGGGACAAGGGGGGGGGGACACAAGGAGGGACACGGGGCGATTGAGGTGACGTGGGGACGTGATGGGGCATGGAGGGGGTGGGGTGAGGGGACATGGGGACAAGGAGGGGACACGAACATGGGGACATTGAGGTGATGTGGGGACGTGATGGAGCACGGAGGGGGTGAGGGGACATGGGGACAAGGGGGGGGGACACAAGGAGGGACACGGGGCCATTGAGGTGACGTGGGGACGTGATGGGGCACGGAGGGGGTGGGGTGAGGGGACATGGGGACAAGGAGGGGACACGAACATGGGGACATTGAGGTGATGTGGGGATGTGATGGAGCACGGAGGGGCTGAGGGGACATGGGGACAAGGAGGGGACACGAGGAGGGACATGGGGACAGATGTGACGGGACATGGAGGGTAGGGGGACATGGGAACAACGAGGGGACATTGGGAGGGTCGTGGGGACGTGGGTATGGGGGGATATGGAGGGGTTGAGGGAACATGGGGACAGTGAGGTGACATGGGGACACGAGGGTCACAGAATAGGGGCGTGACAAGGAACGTGGAGGGTTTGAGGGGACACGGGGACACGAGGAGGGGACGTGGGGACGTGAGGAGGGGACGTGGGGACGTGAGGAGGGGACATGGGGACACAGGGGTGATGGAGGGTATGGGGGACGTGGGGACAGCGAGGGGACACGAGGAGGGTGATGGGGACACAGGTATGACAGGGAACACGGAGGGGACAACGAGGGGACCCAAGGAGGAACGTGGGGACAGGGGACACGGGGAGGAGATGAGGGGACGTGGGGACAACGTGGGGACGGGATGGGACACAGGGAGGGGACACGAGGGACACCGTCCTCCGCAGCCATACCCTGACCCCGTGCCAGCGCGTCCCCGTCCCCAGCTGTGCCCCGTGCCGGCGCGTCCCCGTCCCCAGCTGTGCCCCGTGCCGGCGTGTCCCTGTCCCCGCACGTCCCCGATGCCACCGCGTCCCATCCCTGGCCACCGGGTCCCCATCCCCGTGCCTGCTTGCCGCGTCCCCTCGTGCCCCACACCCCCGTGTCCCCCCCGTGTCCCCGGCGTCCCCACACGTGTCCCCCCCGTGTCCCCGGCGTCCCCACACGTGTCCCCCCCGTGTCCCCAGCTGGAGGAGAGCCTGGCGCTGAAGCCGCGGGCGGCCCCCGACCTGGCCAACAGCTCGGGCCCCTCCCCGGCGCACAAGGTGCAGCGCAGCGTCTCCGCCAACCCCAAACGCCGCGTCAGCGACCAGGGTGAGACCCCCGGGGGGCGAGGGGGTGCTGGGGTCCTGGGGGGGCGAGGGGGCACCTGGGTCCCTGGGGGGGGGGGGGGCAAGGGGGTGCTGGGGTCCTGGGGGGGGGCGAGGGGGCACCTGGGTCCCTGGGGGGGCAAGGGGGTGCTGGGGTCCTGGGGGGGCGAGGGGGCACCTGGGTCCCTGGGGGGGGGCGAGGGGGTGCTGGGGTCCCGGGGGGGGCAAGGGGGGCACTGGGGTCCCGGGGGGGGGGGTGGGGTGGGCAAGGGAGGGCGCTTGATGCCTGGGTCCCTGGGGGGGGGGGGGGCATGGGTGAGCCCCCGGATGCCTGGGTTCATGGGTGGGGGGCAAAGGGGGCACCTGGGTCCCTGGGGGGGGGCACTGGGGGGTCCCGGTCACCTGGGTGCCTTGGGGGTGGGAGCTGGGGGGGCCCGGATGCCTGGGTCCCTCGGCAGCGGGATCCCGCGACACCGGGGTCCCCGTGGGGTGGGGGGGGTGCGGAGTGGGACCCCCCCCGCACACCTGGGTCCCCGTGGGGTGGGCGGGGGTGCGGAGTGGGACCCCCCCGCACACCTGGGGGTCACCCGGGTCCCGAGGGCGGAGGGGATGAAGGGCGGGGGGGGGGGGCCTGTGGGGCGGAGCAGGGACCCCTGGGACACCCAGCTTCCTGGGGCGGGGGGGGAGGGGGTCTGCGGACGCCAGGGTCCCCGTGGGACCCCCACCCTTGACACCCACCCCCCACCAGCCGGCCTCTCCATCCCCACCTCGGCCTCCTACTCCAAGAAGACGCAGGCGGCCAACGCCGAGAACAAGCGAGGAGGAGGAGGAGGAGGGGAGGAAGAAGGGGGGCGACGAGCGGGCAGCACCGCCAAGGTGCCCCCCAGCCCCCTGCCCGGCCTGGAGCGAGCCAAGGGCACCCCCTCGCCCTCCACGGTCAGCACGGGGTGGGGGGCACCCGTGCCTGGGACCCCTGGGGGTGGGGGGCACCCGTGCCTGGGACCCCTGGGGTGCAGGGATTGGGGGGCACCCGTGCCTGGGACCCCTGGGGGTGGGAGCGGAGGGTCCCAGGTGCCTGGGTCCCCTGGGGGGGGGGGGGTGGGTGGGAGAAGGGGGGCCCCGGCCACCCGGGTCCCAGGGTGCCACAAAGGAGGGTCCCCAAACACCCGAGTCCTCCATTTTGGGGGTGCCCGGATGCCTGGGTCCCCCTGAGCGCCCCCACCCTCGTGTGTCCCCCCCCCCCACAGAACAGCGTCCTCTCCACCGGCACCACGCGGAGCCGTAATTCCCCGCTGCTGGACCGGGCCAGCCTGGGCCAGAGCTCCCTGCAGAACGGCAAGGACAGGTAGGGGCCCCCCCGGGACCCCCCAAATATCCCCCCTGCCCCCCCCCCCCTTAACGCCCCCCGCCCCCCGCTTTTCTCTCCTAGCCTGCCCGCGCCAGGCTGCCGGCCCTCACCCGCCGCCCCCCCGGCCCCCGGGGCCCCCCCGCGGTCCCGGCAGCACCCGAAACCCGCCGCCACCCCCGCCGACGCCAACTGCGAGGCCCCCCGGCCCAGGCAAGGCCCCCCCCAAAAAAACCCAGCATGGGGCCCGTGTTCGGGGGTGGGGGTGGGGGGCACCCCCGGGAGGGTTTTGGGGGGGGTCCCCATGTGCCTCGCCCTGCTGCAGCACCCCAGGGTGTCCCTAGGGAACGGGAGGGGGTTTTGGGGTGACTCGGGGGGCTGGGGTCCCCTTGCCCGGCACCCCAGGGTGTCCCCAGGGATTTGGGGTGACTCGGGGTGTCCCCTGTGTCCTACCCGGTGCCCCAGGGTGTCCCCCAGAGCAAGGGGGGGATTTGGGATGCTGCAGGGTGACAGTGGGTCCCCAGGGTGCTGTGGGTCTCACCAGTGGGTCCCTGGAGTGTGGCAAGCCACCAGCGGGTCCCCAGGGTGCTGTAGGACACCAGTGGGTCCCTGGAGTGTGGCAGGGTGCGGGTGGGTCCCCAGGGTGCTGTAGGACACCAGTGGGTCCCTGGAGTGTGGCAGGGTGCTGGTGGGTCCCCAGGGTGCTGTGGGTCACCAGTGGGTCCCCGGGCTGTGGCAGGGTGCCGGTGGGTCCCTGGGGTGCTGTGTGTCACCAGTGGGTCTCTGGGGTGTAGCAAGCCACCAGCAGGTCCCCAGGGTGCTGTAGGACACCAGTGGGTCCTCAGGCTGTGGCAGGGTGCCGGTGGGTCCCCAGTGGGTCCTCGGGGTGCAACAGGGTACTGACAGCTCCTCACGGTGCTATAGGACACCAGTGGCTCCCTGGGGTGCTGTGGGTCACCAGTGGGTCCCCAGGGTGCTGTGGGACACCAGTGGGTCCCTGGGGTGCTGTGGGTCACCAGTGGGTCCCCAGGGTGCAACAGGTTGCTGATAACTCCTTGTGGTGCTGCGGGACACCAGTGGGTCCCCAGGGTGTAGCAAGCCACCAGCGGGTCCCCAGGGTGCTGTAGGACACCAGTGGGTCCCTGCGCTGGGGCAGGGTACCAGCGGGTCCCCAGGGTGCTGTGGGACACCAGCGGGTCCCCAGGCTGTGGCAGGGTGCTGGTGGGTCTCCATGGTGCCGTGGGTCACCAGTGGGTCCCCAGGGTGCTGTAGGACACCAGTGGGTCCCTGGAGTGTGGCAAGCCACCAGCGGGTCCCCAGGGTGCTGTAGGACACCAGTGGGTCCCTGCGCTGTGGCAGGGTACCAGCGGGTCCCCAGGGTGCTGTGGGACACCAGCGGGTCCCCAGGGTGCTGTAGGACACCAGTGGGTCCCCAGGCTGTGGCAGGGTGCTGGTGGGTCTCCATGGTGCCGTGGGTCACCAGTGGGTCCCCAGGGTGCTGTAGGACACCAGTGGGTCCCTGGAGTGTGGCAAGCCACCAGCGGGTCCCCAGGGTGCTGTAGGACACCAGTGGGTCCCCAGGCTGTGGCAGGGTGCTGGTGGGTCTCCATGGTGCCGTGGGTCACCAGCGGGTCCCCAGGGTGCTGTAGGACACCAGTGGGTCTCTGGGCTGTGGCAAGCCACCAGTGGGTCCCCGGGGTGCTGTAGGACACCAGTGGGTCCCCAGGCTGTGGCAGGGTGCTGGTGGGTCTCCATGGTGCCGTGGGTCACCAGCGGGTCCCCAGGGTGCTGTAGGACACCAGTGGGTCTCTGGGCTGTGGCAAGCCACCAGTGGGTCCCCGGGGTGCTGTGGGACACCAGTGGGTCCCCAGGGTGCAACAGGTTGCTGATAACTTCTCATGGTGCTGCGGGACACCAGTGGGTCCCCGGGCTGTGGCAAGCCACCAGCGGGTCCCCAGGGTGCTGTGGGGTGCCAGCGGGTGCCAGGGGGGCCGCCCACCCCCACCCCCCCCCCCAGTACCCCCATTAACCCCCCCCTCCCTTCCCCACAGCGGAGCACCCAGCCGGGTGCCGGCAGCTTCTCCTTCCGCCCACAACGTCAGCCAGGGCCCCGGGGAGCGCCCCAGCTTCCCCCGGGGGGTCTCCAGCCGCAGCACCTTCCACGCCGGGCAGCTGCGGCAGGCGCGCGACCAGGCCCCCCTGCCCTACGCGCTGCCCCCCGGCCTGCCCCCCGCCTCCCCCTCCGGCGCCAGCCAGGGCCGCCGCGGCCCCTCCGCCAGCCTCTTCAGCAAGTTCACCTCCAAGTTCGTCCGGAGGTGAGTGTGGGGGCGGGGGGGGAAGGGAGGAGGGGGGCCGTCGCCACGGGTCCTCGCTGTGTGGCTCCTCGCTGTGTGTCCCCTGGGCTGCCCCCTGTCCCCTCTGTGTGTCCCCTTGCGTCCCCCAGGGCTTCTCCTGGGCCACTTGTCCCCTATCGGTGTCCCCTCTGTGTCCCCAGGGCTCCTCTGTGTCCCCTCTGTGTGTCCCCTTGTCCCCCCCAGGGCTCCTCTGGGCCACTTGTCCCCCCTGTGTCCCCTCTGTGTCCCCTCATCCCCCCCAGGGCTCCTCTGTGTCCCCTCTGTGTGTCCCCTTGTCCCCCCCAGGGCTCCTCCTGGGCCACTTGTCCCCCCTCAGTGTCCCCTCTGTGTCCCCTCATCTCCCCGGGGATCCTCTGTGTCCTCTTGTCCCCCCAGGGCTCCTCCATGTCCCCTCTGTGTCCCCTCATCCCCCCAGGGCTCTTCTGTGTCCCCTCTGTGTGTCCCCTTGTCCCCCCCAGGGCTCCTCCTGGGCCACTTGTCCCCCCTCAGTGTCCCCTCTGTGTCCCCTCATCTCCCCGGGGATCCTCTGTGTCCTCTTGTCCCCCCAGGGCTCCTCTGTGTCCCCTCTGTGTGTCCCCTTGTCCCCCCCAGGGCTCCTCCTGGGCCACTTGTCCCCCCTCAGTGTCCCCTCTGTGTCCCCTCATCTCCCCGGGGATCCTCTGTGTCCTCTTGTCCCCCCAGGGCTCCTCCATGTCCCCTCTGTGTCCCCTCGTCCCCCCAGGGCTCCTCTGTGTCCCCTCTGTGTGTCCCCTTGTCCCCCCCAGGGCTCCTCTGGGCCACTTGTCCCCCCTGTGTCCCCTCTGTGTCCCCTCATCTCCCCAGGAATCCTCTGTGTCCTCTTGTCCCCCCAAGGATCCTCCGTGTCCCCTCTGTGTCCCCTCGTCCCCCCAGGGCTCCCCCGTCTCCCCTTGCTGTCCCCCCTCATCCCCCCAGGGCTCCTATGCCACTCGTGTCCCCCCACAGCTCCTCAGTGTCCCCCTCCGTGTGTCCCCTTGTCCCCCCACATCCCTCTGGGGCTGCTACGTCCCTTCCGTGTCCCCCCCTTGTCCCCTGGGGTCTTCTCTGGGTGTCCCCTTGTCCCTCCGTGTCCCCTCTCTTTGTCCCCTGTGTCCCCTCCGTGTCCCCTGTGTCCCCCCCCAGGGCTCCTCCTGCCCCCCAGCTCTCCCGCCACCCCCTCGGGGACCCCCCTACGTCCCCTCCCGTCCCCTGTGTCCCCTCTGTGTCCCCTGTGTCCCCCCCAGGGCTCCTCCTGCCCCCAGCTCTCCCTCCACCCCCTCGGGGACCCCCCTACATCCCCTGTGTCCCCTCCGTGTCCCCTGTGTCCCCCCCAGGGCTCCTCCTGCCCCCCAGCTCTCCTGCCACCCCCTCGGGGACCCCCCCACGTCCCCTCCTGTCCCCTTGTCCCCCCTCTGTGGGGCCGCAGGGCCGGGGAGGGGGCGGCGGCGACGGGGGGGGGGGGGTGGGGGTCCCGCTTCGCCCCGGAGGCCTGGGTGCTCCGGGTGACCCCATCCCCCTTTGGGGGGACCGGGAGGGGGAGGGGGGGGTCCCCTGAGGTGTGGGGGAGGGGGGTGGCTCTGTCCCGGCCCCCTCCCCTCCCCCAACGTCGCCCTTTTCTTCTGTTTGTCTTTGTAGAAATCTGTCTTTCAGGTTTGCCAGAAGGTAGGGCCGCGCCGGACGCCTGGGTGCCCCCCCCCCCTCGCATGCCACCCCCCACGCCCCCACCCCCGCCCGGGGAGAGCAGGTTCCACCCCCACCCCCACCCCAAACCCAGCCCTCCCCCCCGCCAACCCCACCCCACCCCCCCCCCCCCGCGTCAGCGCTGCACGGCCCTGCATGGCCCCCCTCCCCGCTCGGCTGCGGCTGTCTGTCCGTCCGTCCGTCTGTGTGTCCCACCCCACCGTGTGTGTTTGTGTGTGTGTGTGTGCGTGCGTGTGTCTGTCCCCCTCCCCGTGCTGTCTGTCCGTCCGCCCGGGCCCCCTGCCGGGAGGGGGAGGGGCTGCCCCCCGCCCCCCCTCGCTGATCTCTGCCCCTTCTTGTTTCTCGAGGAACCCCCACGAGCCCGAGAGCAAGGACCGGGTGGAGACGCTGAGGTGAGTGCGGGGACGGGGTCCCCGGGACGCCCCCGACACCCAGGGGTCCCCCCGACACCCTGGGGGTCCCCAGGACCGCTGCCATGGTCCCCGGGACGCCCCCGACACCCTGGGGGTCCCCGTGACACCCACAGGGTCCCCAGGACACCCAGGACCGCTGCCATGGTCCCCGGGACGCCCCCGACACCCAGGGGTCCCCGTGACACCCACAGGGTCCCCAGGACACCCAGGACCGCTGCCATGGTCCCCGTGACACCCCTGACACCCCGGGGTCCCCGTGACACCCACAGGGTCCCCACGACACCCAGGACCGCTGCCATGGTCCCCGGGACACCCCCGACACCCAGGGGGCCCCTGTGACACCCACAGGGTCCCCACGACACCCAGGACCGCTGCCATGGTCCCCGGGACGCCCCCGACACCCTGGGGGTCCCCGGGACACCCACAGGGTCCCCAGGACACCCAGGACCGCTGCCATGGTCCCCGGGACGCCCCCGACACCCAGGGGTCCCCGGGACACCCACAGGGTCCCCAGGACACCCAGGACCGCTGCCATGGTCCCCGGGGTCCCCCCGACACCCTGGGGGTCCCCGTGACACCCACAGGGTCCCCAGGACACCCAGGACCGCTGCCATGGTCCCCGTGACACCCCTGACACCCCGGGGTCCCCGTGACACCCACAGGGTCCCCACGGCACCCAGGACCGCTGCCATGGTCCCCGGGACGCCCCCGACACCCTGGGGGTCCCCGTGACACCCACAGGGTCCCCACGGCACCCAGGACCGCTGCCATGGTCCCCGTGACACCCCTGACACCCAGGGGTCCCCGTGACACCCACAGGGTCCCCACGGCACCCAGGACCGCTGCCATGGTCCCCGGGACGCCCCCGACACCCGGGGGTCCCCAGGACCCCTGCCTTGTCTCCCAGGACACCCCTGAGGTCCGCACGACACCCCCAGGGTCCCCATGGCACCCATGGGACCCCCTGTGACCCCCAGGCCCACCATGTCCATCCTGGTGACACCCATGGGGTTCCCACGCCACCCAACCCCACCATACTGGTCCCAGTGACCCCCCTATGCCACCCACACCCACCATACTGGTCCCAGTGACCTCCCACGCCACCCAAACTCACCATACTGGTCCTGGTGACCCCCCATGCCACCCAAGCCTACCATACTGGTCCTGGTGACCACCCAAATCCACCATACTGGTCCTGGTGATGTTCATGGGGTCCCAGTGACCACCCAAGCCCACCATACTGGTCCCAGTGACACCCCCCCCCATGCCACCCAAACCCACTATACTGGTCCTGGTGATGTTCATGGGGTCCCCATGCCACCCAAGCCCACCATACTGGTGCTGGTGGCCACCCAACCCTACCATACTGGTCCCGGTGACATCCCCAGGGTCCCCATGCCACCCAAGCCCTCCATACTGGTCCCAGTGACACCCATGGGCTCCCTATGCCATCCAGGCCCACTATTCTGGTCCCAGTTACCCCCCACCCCACCCAAACCCACCATACTGGTCCTGGTGACCACCCAACCCCACCATACTGGTCCCAGTGACCCCACCACCAGCACCCAACCCCACCCTACTGGTCCCAGTGACCCCCCACCCCACCCAACCCCACCATACTGGTCCCAGTGATGGCCCTACACCAGCCAACCCCACCCTACTGGTCCTGGTGACCACCCAACCCCACCCTACTGGTCCCAGTGACCCCACCACCAGCACCCAACCCCACCCTACTGGTCCCAGTGACCCCCCACCCCACCCAACCCCACCATGCTGGTCCCAGTGATGGCCCTACACCAGCCAACCCCACCCTACTGGTCCTGGTGACCACCCAACCCCACCCTACTGGTCCCAGTGACCACCCAATCCCACCCTACTGGTCCCAGTGACCCCCCACCCCACCCAACCCCACCATACTGGTCCCAGTGATGGCCCTACACCAGCCAACCCCACCCTACTGGTCCCGGTGACCCCCCAACCCCACCCTACTGGTCCCAGTGCCCCCCTCCAACCCCGCCGCGTCCCCCTCGCCGCGGCCCCGTCCCTTCCCGGCCCCCGTCTCTCCCCAGACCGACCGTGGCGCCCGAGAAGGAGCCCCGCGACGGCGGCGGCGGGGGGCGGGAGGCCAAACCGCGCTCCCTCCGCTTCACCTGGAGCATGAAGACGACGAGTTCCTTGGAACCCGGCGAGATGTTACGGGAAATCCGGAAAGTTCTCGACGCCAACAGTTGCCGGTGCGAGCCCCAGGAGCGCTTCGTCCTCCTCTGCGCCCACGGCGCGCCCGGGCACGATTCTTTCGTCCAATGGGAGATGGAGGTTTGCAAACTGCCCCGCCTTTCCCTCAACGGCGTCCGCTTCAAGCGCATCGCCGGGACCTCCATGGCCTTCAAGAACATCGCCTCCAAGGTGGCCAACGAGCTCAAGCTCTGAGGTGACCTCCTTTTGTCACCGCTTTACGGGGACGCCGGGGAGGAGGGGGTGGCGCCCGTCCCGGTGGCCCGGGGACCCTGGTTGAGAGGGGTGGGGGTGGGGGCGGGGGTGGGGACACACACACACGTTCTGGATGGATCTGGGACTTCGTTGGGGACGTTCTGCCTGGTCCGGGGACCTCGTGGATGGCCCAGGACCTCTTGGGGACATCGTGGATGGCCCGGGGACACCGTGGGGACGTTCTGGATGGACCAGGACCTCGTGGTGGACGTCCTGGATGGCCAAGGGACATCGTGGGGACATCGTGGATGGCCCAGGGACATCGTGGATGGCCCAGGACCTCTTGGGGACGTCCTGGATGGCCCGGGGACATCGTGGGGACGTCTTTGATGGCCCAGGGACCTCTTGGGGACGTCTTTGATGGCCCGGGGACATCGTGGGGACGTCCTTGATGGCCCAGGGACCTCTTGGGGACGTCTTTGATGGCCCAGGACCTCTTGGGGACGTCCTGGATGGCCCGGGGACCTCGTGGATGGCCCAGGGACTTGTGGGGACATGGGGACGTCCTGGGTGGCCTTGGAACCTGTTGGGGACATGTGGGGACATCCTGGGTGGCCCAGGGACCTGTGGGGACAGCCCAGGTGGCCCAGGGCCTCATGGGCAAGTCCTGGTGGCCCGGGGCCGTGTGAGGACATGGGGACATCTTTGGTGGCCCAGGGCTTCATGGGGATGTTGTGGTGGCCCAGGGACCTCTGGGGACATCCTGGTAGCCCAGGAGCCTGTGGGGACCTCTTTGGTGGCCCAGTGACCTCAGGGGACATCCTGGTGGCCCAGGGCCTCATGGGGACGTCCTGGTGGCCCAGGAGCCTCTGAGGACCTCTTTGGTGGCCCGGGGACCTCTTTGGTGGCCCGGGGACCTCAGGGGCCATCCTGGTGGCCCAGGAGCCTCTGGGGACCTCTTTGGTAGCCCAGGAGCCTCCTGGGGCCATCCTGGTGGCCCAGGGACCTGTAGGGACGTCCTTGGTGGCCCAGTGACCTCCGGGGCCCCTCTTTGGTGGCCCAGGGCCTTACGGGGGGGGGGGGGGGGGGGGGGGACACAGGGAGACCCTGGTGGCCCCCCCCCCGTGGCCTTAGGGGCGCCCTGGCCCCGCCCCCTTGGGGGCCCGGGGGTGCCCCTCCCCCCTCTCACTCAGGAAGGGCCCCCCCGGGGTGGGGGAGGGGCTGTGCTGCTGCCCGGGAGGGGGGGGGGGTCGCCCCCTCCTCCCCAACCCCAACTCCCGGCGTGGGGGGAGGGGTGGGGGGTGCTGCCCCCTTTGACCTGCTGTAGCCCCGCCCCCGGGGGTGGGGGAGGGGCTGCACCCGCCCTTGACATACCTCGGGGGGGGAGGGGACCCCCCAGCCCCGCCCCTCCCCCCCGCCCGCGGGGGGGGGGGGGCACCCAGGGGTGCTACGGCCCGGGGGGGGGAGGGATGGGGCGGGGCGCCCCCGGAGGGGGGGAGGGGCAGCGCCGCTGGCCCCGCCCCCGGCCCCACCCCCAGCCCGCGCCGCTGTGGATTTTCCAGGTTCTAGATTAAAAACTTTCCAGAAAGATCTGTCGCCTCCGACCAGTGCTCCCAGTATGGACCAGTGCCCCCAGTATGGGCCCCACACTCCCAGTACGGACCAGTGCCCCCCATTACAGGCTGCACGCTCCCAGTACAGACCAGTGCCCCCCAGTACGGGCCATACGCTCCCAGTACGGACCAATCCCCCCAGTACAGACCAGGGCTCCCAGTATGGACCAGTGCCCCCCAGTATGGGCCCCACGCTCCCAGCATGGACCAGTGCTCCCAGTACAGACCAGTGCCCCTAGTATGGGCCCCACGCTCCCAGTACAGACCAGTGCCCCCCAGTACGGGCCATACGCTCCCAGTACGGACCAGGGCTCCCAGTATGGACCAGTGCCCCCCAGTATGGGCCCCACATTTCCAGTACAGACCAGTGCTCCCAGTACAGACTAGTGCCCCCCAGTACGGGCTCCACACTCCCAGTATGGACCAGTGCCCCCCAGTATGGGCTCCACGCTCCCAGCATGGACCAATCCCCCCAGTACAGACCAGTGCTCCCAGTACGGACCAGTGCCCCCTGGTACCAGCTGGGTGTAGCTCAGCACTTCCAGTACAACCCAGGACCCATTGGGCACAGCCCAGTCCTCCCAGTAACCCCCCCAGTGCTCCCAGTAACCCCCCCTCCCCAGTAGCCCTCCCAGTACCCACTGGGTGCACTCCAGTCTTCCCAGTAACCCCCGCCCAGTAACCCCCCCAGTCCTCCCAGTAACCCCCCCGGTAACCCCCCTAGTGCTCCCAGTAACCCCCCTCCCCAGTAACCCTCCCAGTACCTACTGGGTGCACTCCAGTCCTCCCAGTAACCCCCCTAGTGCTCCCAGTAACACCCCCCCCCCAGTACCCACTGGGTGCACTCCAGTCTTCCCAGTAACCCCCCCAGTCCTCCCAGTAACCCCCCCAGTAACCCCCCCAGTGCTCCCAGTAACCCACCCCCCAGTAACCCCCCCAGTCCTCCCAGTAACCCCCCAGTAACCCCCCCAGTGCTCCCAGTAACCCCCCAGTCCCCCCCAGCTCACGCAGCCGCTCTAGCAAAATACCTTTATTGCAAACGCGGCCGGGGACCCCCCCCCCCCGCCCCGGTCCCCCCTCCCCGCCCCCCTCCCCGCCCCCTCTCCCCCCCGGGCGCCCCGCCCTCTCCGGGGCCGCGTGTCCTCCGGCCCAGCAGGGGGCGCTGCCATGGGGGGGGGGGGGGGGGGCGGGTCCCAGCGCTCAGCGGGGCGGGGCGTGGCCGGCGGCGGGGGGCCGGGGCCGGGCGGCGGGGGCGTGGCCGGGGCGGATGAGGGGGGCGGGGCCCGGCCCTGCTGGAGGGGGGGCGGCGGCCGCGGCAGCAGCGGGGCGTTGGGCGGGGCCGGGCGCAGGAGGGGCGGGGGCTGCGGGGGGCGCGAGGGGGAGGGCGGCGGGGGCGGGGCCGGCGCCGAGCCGGGGGCGGGGCCGAGCCGGGGGGCGGGGCCGGGCGGGACACGCCCGTGATCTGCACCTGCGGGGAGAGAGAGGCGGTGTTGGGGCGGGGCCGGGGGCGGGGCCAACGCGGGGGGCGGGGCCAGAAATGCGACCCGGCTCCAGGACTGGGACCAGTTCCTGAACCGGGACTGGAACTGGGACCAGAACTGGGGCTGGGGCTGGAACTGGGACCAGTCCCAGGACTGGAACTGGGAGCAGAACTGGGGCTGGAACTGGGACCAGTCCCTGGATTGGAACTGGGACCAGTGCCTGCCTTAGGAGCGGAACTGGGACCAGGACTTGGTGTGGGACTGGGATGGGGACCAGGAATAGGGGTCGGACTGGGATCAGTGCCTGGCTTGGAACTGGGACCAGTGCCTGGCTCAGGAGTGGAACTGGGACTAGAACTGGGACCAGTCTTTGCATTGGGACTGGGACTGGGGTTAGAGCTGGGACTGGGCCCAGTCCCTGGCTCCGAACTGGGCCCAGTGCCTGGCTCAGGAGTGGAACTGGGACCAGTCTCTGGCTCCAAACTGGGCCCAGTCCCTGGCTCCAAACTGGGCCCAGTGCCTGGCTCAGGACCAGAACGGGCCCAAGACGGGGGATGGAACCGGGCCCGTTCCTTCCGTCCGCCCTGGCACTGGTCCCAGTCCCCGGCTCCAAACTGGTCCCAGTCCCTAAACCGCCCCCCCCCCCCCCGCCCCCGGCCGCCGCTCACCTCTTCCTCCTCCTCCTCCTCCTCCTCCTGCTGCTGCTGGCGCCGCCCCTCGGCGGGGGGGGGCGCGGGGGGGTCGCCCCCCCTCTGGGCCCCCCGCTCCCGCAGCAGGCGGTCGAGGCCGAAGCGGCGGCGGGCGCCCAGGACGAAGCTTTTCACCTGCGCCGCCGTCTTGTTCCCCAGCACCCCCGCCACCGCCGGGAAGTCGCGGCCGTAGCGGCGCAGGGCTGGCGAGGGCGGCGGGGGTTAACGGGGGGACGGGGGGGATGGGGGGGACGAGGGGGATGAGGGGGACGAGGGGGACGGGGGGGGACGCAGGGGGACACAGGGGGACGGGGGGGACAGGGGCACAGGGGGGATGGGGGGGATGAGGGGGATGAGGGGGATGAAGGGGATGGGGGGGACGGGGGGGACAAGGGGGATGAAGGGGATGATGGGGACGGGGGGGACACAGGGGGACGCAGGGGGACGGGGGGGACAGGGACACGGGGGGGATGGGGGGATGGGGGGGATGAGGGGGATGAAGGGGACGGGGGGACGCAGGGGGACGGGGGGGACGAAGGGGACAAGGGGGATGAAGGGGATGATGGGGACGGGGGGGACACAGGGGGACGCAGGGGGACGGGGGGGACAGGGGCACAGGGGGGGATGGGGGGATGGGGGCGATGAGGGGGATGAAGGGGACGGGGGGACGCGGGGGGACGCAGGGGGACAGGGGCACGGGGGGGACGGGGGGGACGAGGGGGACGCGGGGAACAGGGGGGACGAAGGGGACAAGGGGGACGAAGGGGATGAGGGGGACGGGGGGGACGCAGGGGGACGGGGGGGGATGGGGGGGGACGCGGGGGGACGCAGGGGGACGGGGGAACAGGGCGGGACGGGGGGGACGGGGGGGACAAGGGGGACGAAGGGGACAAGGGGGACGAAGGGCATGAGGGGGACAGGGGGGACGCAGGGGGACAGGGGCACGGGGGGGACGGGGGGACGGGGGGACGAGGGGGACGCGGGGAACAGGGGGGACGAAGGGGACAAGGGGGACGAAGGGGATGAGGGGGACGGGGGGAGACGCAGGGGGACGGGGGGATGGGGGGGACGCGGGGGGACGCAGGGGGACGGGGGCACAGGGGGGGATGGGGGGGATGGGGGGGGGACGCGGGGGGACGCAGGGGGACGCGGGGGAGGGGGGGGACGGGGGAGGGGGACTCACCCTGCACCGCCAGGAGCTGCTCGTCCGTCGTCCAGCGGGAGCTGAATTTGCCGCTGGCCTGGGGGGCAAAGGGGGTGCGGGGTGAGGGGGGGGGACGGGGACGCGTGGGGCACGAGGGGACACGGGGACACCGTGGGGACGCGGTGGGGGACATGGGGACACGACGGGGACACCGTGGGGCGCGTGGGGACACCGTGGGGCGTGTGGGGACACCATGGGGACACCGTGGGGTGCGTGGGGACGCCGTGGGGCGCGTGGGGACACTGTGGGGATGCCGTGGGGCACATGGGGACACTGTGGGGACACCGTGGGGCGCATGGGGACACCGTGGGGACGCCGTGGGGCGCATGGGGACACTGTGGGGACACCGTGGGGCGCGTGGGGACGCCGTGGGGACACCGTGGGGGATGTGGGGACACTGTGGGGACACCGTGGGGCGCGCGGGGACACGGTGGGGACACTGTGGGGCGTGTGGGGATGCCGTGAGGACACCGTGGGGGATGTGGGGACACGGTGGGGACGCCGTGGGGCGCATGGGGACACCGTGGGGACACCGTGGGGCACGTGGGGACACCGTGCGGTGCGTGGGGACGCCGTGGGGCGCGTGGGGACACTGTGGGGACGCCGTGGGGCACGTGGGGACACCGTGGGGTGCGTGGGGACACTGTGGGGACGCCGTGGGGCACGTGGGGACACCGTGGTGTGTGTGGGGACGCCGTGGGGACACCGTGGGGGATGTGGGGACGCCGTGGGGACACCGTGGGGTGTGTGGGGACGCTGTGGGGCGTGTGGGGACACGGTGGGGACATTGTGGGGCGCATGGGGACACCGTGGGGACACCGTGGGGCGCATGGGGACACTGTGGGGACGCCGTGGGGCACGTGGAGACACCGTGGGGCGCGTGGGGACGCCATGGGGACACCGTGGGGGATGTGGGGACACTGTGGGGACACCGTGGGGCGCGCGGGGACACGGTGGGGACACTGTGGGGCGTGTGGGGATGCCGTGAGGACACCGTGGGGGATGTGGGGACACCGTGGGGACACCGTGGGGCACGTGGGGACACCGTGGGGTGCGTGGGGACGCCGTGGGGCACGTGGGGACGCCGTGGGGCGCGTGGGGATGCCGTGAGGACACTGTGGGGGATGTGGGGACACCGTGGGGACGCCGTGGGGCGCGTGGGGACGCCGTGGGGACGCCGCGGGGACGCCGTGGGGACCCCACCTCCGGCGGCCGCAGCCCCTCCACGCCGCCCTCCAGCGCCTGCTTCAGGCCGCTGTTGATTTGCTTGATCCGCTGCACCTACAGGGGACGAGAGGGCCCCGGGGAGGGGGGGCACCCCACAACTTGGGGGGGCACCCCACAACTTGGGGGGGGGGGGCACCCTCTGAGTTGAGGGGGGGGGGAGGGGGGTTTTTTTTACCTGCCGTTTGAGGGAAACCAGTTGGCAATCCAGTTGGCGCAGGGCCAGCGCCCCCAGGTCGGGGTTGGCGGTGACGCCGGCGACGTCCTCGCGGCTGAGGTGCATCCCGCGCGGCGGGCGGCGGCGGTGGCGCGCCGGGGGGTGGTGGCGGTATTGGGCTTCCTTGCGGGGGGCGGTTTTGGGGTAAAAAGGCTGGAATGGATTTAATTTGGGGGGGAGGGGGCCGGGGTCACCGCGCTCACGAAGTGAGCGCGGTGACCCCGGCCCCCTCCCCCCCCCCCCCAAACCTCTTTTTTGGCGTCCGCTGGGTCCGTCTCCCCCTCGTTAACGGGGCGGGGGGCGTCGGTCTCGTCGTTGCTATGGAAACGGGGGGGAAAAAAGGGGGATTTGGGGGGTTTTTTGGGGGGGGGGGTGTGGCTGGGCGGGGGGGGGGGTTCCCTGTCGTCGCGGTCTTTGCGGCCCAGGAGGCGGCGCGCCTGGCGGTCCATGACGCTGGTGCGGGTGCGGGTTTTTTTCCAGGAGTAATAATATTTCACGAGGCTGGGGATCAGCTTGTCGGGGAGCTGCGGGGGGATTTGGGGGGGGGGGGGGGGCGAGGGGGTGAAGACCCCTAGAAATGGGGGGGGGGGACCCCTAAAGAAGGGGGGGGGGACGACACCCCCTATGGATGGGAGGGACCCCCCCTGTGAATGGGGGGGGGGAACCCCCGAGGAATTGGGGGGGGAACCCCCTGGAAATGGGGGAGGGGGAAGGCCTGGAAATGGGGGGGGGGGCCTGAAATGGGGGGATCCCCCCAGAAATGGGGGTGGGGAACCCCTAAAAATGGGGGGGACACCCCTAAAAATGGGGGGGAGGGGGAGGTACCACCTGCGGGGGGGGGAGCAGGTGGCACCGCTGGGGGCGGGGTCAGGGTGGGATGTACCATCCCCTATGGGGGGGATGTACCATCCCCTATTGGGGGGTCAAGGGTGGGACGTACCATGCCCTATGGGGGGGATGTACCACCCCCTCTAGGGGGGGTCAGGGTGGCACCTACCATCCCCTATGAGGGGGGGGTCAAGGGTGGGATGTACCACCCCCTATAGGGGGGTCAGGGTGGCACCTACCATCCCCTATGGGGGGGGGGGGGGTCAGGAGTTGGATGTACCATCCCCTATGGGGGGTCAGGGTGGCACCTACCATCCCCTATGGGGGGGGGTCAGGAGTTGGATGTACCATCCCCTATGGGGGGTCGGGGTGGCACCTACCATCTATAGGGAGGGATGGGGTGGGCTGTACCACCTCCTCGATGCGGGGGGGGGGGGTCCTGAGGCAGCTTGTCCCCCCCCCCCCCAGCACCCCGGGGGACACCCTGGGGGTCCCGTGGGGACAGCAACCCCCGGCCCAGGGTCACCGGGAGACGCGGGACGAGGCCGGGGACGGGTCCAGCCGCCGCGGGGGGGTCACCGGGAGCGGGGTGCAGGGGTTTTGGGGGGGGGGGGGGGTGTGTCTCTCACCATTTGTTGGATGCGGGCGAAGCTTTTGCCGTGGAAGCTGAAGGCCTGTTCGAAAAGGACCTTGTCCTCCACCGTCCACTCGTCCGGGAAGGGCGTGAAGTTGGCCAGGTCGGCCAAGGACTTCTCCACGTCGTGCTTGTGCCACAGCAGCATCCCCAGCGCCTGGGGGGGGGGGCAGGCGCGGGGGAGAGGGGGGTCAGGAGGTGCGTGGGGGGCACCCGGAGGGTCCCCGCGTTGTTTGGGGGGTCCACAGTACCTGCTCGATGTTGTAGCCATGCTTGTCCTTCGCCATGGCGATGTATTTGTCGACTGAAGGGGGAAAGGGGGGGTTAGGGGGTAAAGGAGGGGGTAAGGGGGGTAAAGGGGGGTTGGGGGGGACAAAGGGGGAGGTTGGGGGGAAAGGGGGGTTGGGGGGGTTACAGGGGGGTAAGGGGGGGATTATGGGGGGTAAATGGGGGGATTGGGGGGCAAGGGGGGTTATGGGGGCATAAAGGGGGGATTAGAGGGGTAAAAGGGGGGATTGGGGGGGCAATGGGGGGACTGGGGGGTAAAGGAGGGTAAAAGGGGGGTTATGGGGGAGAAAGGGGGGTTAGGGGGAGCAAAGGGGGGTTATGGGGGCAAAGGAGGGGTTATAGGGGGCAAAGGGGGGTTATGGGGGGAAAGGGGGGTCACGGAGGGGTAAATGAGGTGTTGGGGGGTACAGGAGGGGTAAAGGGGGGATTAGGGGGGCAAAGGGGGTGTTGGGGGGGCAAAGGGGGTGTTGGGAGCCAAAGAGGGGTAAAGAGGGAGGTAAAGGGGGGTAAAGGGGGGTAAAGGGGGGTAAAGGGAGGATTAGGGGGGCAAAGGGGGTGTTGAGGGGGGATGGAGGGGTTACGGGGGGGAAGGGGGTGTTGGGGGGCAAAGGGGGTGTCAGGGGGGTGGGGAGCCCCCCGCAGCCCCCCCCCACCGAGGGACACCCCGATACGCCGCACGGGGGGCTCACGTTTGGCGTCGGAGACGCAGTGGGTGGGGGCCCAGACCAGCATCCCCTTCAGCTCCTTGTTGCTGTAGCGGGCGGGGCTCTCTGGGGGGGGGGGGGGGGGGAAGGGAGGTCAAAAAGGGGGGACACCCCCCAACCCCCCTCCAGCCCCCCCCCAAAAACCGTCCCTACCTGGTTTGCAGTCGGGGATCACCGCCTGGTAGTCGGCCCCCACCCGGATCATGCTGTCTGGGGACGGGGGAAAAAGGGGGGGGGGACACGGGGGTTAATGGGGGGGTGGGGGTTAACGGGGGGGTCTCCACCGGCCCCCCACGGTTGTGCGGGGGTGGGGGGCAAGGGTTGCGCCCCCCGCGGGTGAACAAAGCCGGCGGCCGGCGCACATGCGGGCGGCCGGGGACAATGGGGACGGGGCTTTGTCCCCCCCCCCTCCTTGTGTCCCCGTGTCCTGTGTGTGTGTCCCCCCCAAAATAAAAACCCCTCCACGAGTGGGGGGTGACATGAGCGCAGCCCCCCCCCCCGCCCCCCAACACGTGGGGCGAGCGCGGTGCCCCGACACACACACACGCGTGTGTGTGGCGTGGGGGGGACACGCGCGCAGGCGTGGTTTTGGGGGGGGCCCACGGGTGTGTTTTTGGGGGGAGGGGGGATGCGGGGGAGTACAGGCGTGGTTTTTTTTATTTTTGGGGGGGTCACTCACCGTGGGCGTGCTCGTCCTCGCTGCCCTCGTCCTCGGAGGGGGGGGGGCCACCGCCGGCGGCCACCGATTTCGCCCGGCTGCGGGACAGGATCCCCGAGGGCTTCTCCATCACTGACGGCATCGCCTGGGGAGGGGGGGGAGCTCAGGGGGACCCCTAAATCCCCCCCCGGGGGGACCCCAGAAGGCCCCGCCAGTGGGGGGGGGCTCAGCCCCGCTGCCCCATGCTAAACTTTAGCCCAACCTTGGTTGTATTGGGGGGGGGGGGCGTGGGAATTTGGGGGAGGGGGACGCGGTGTTGCTGCCTTAGGGGTTGGGGTCCCCTCCCCGAAAAGGAGGAAACCCCCCCAAAATGGGGAGTAAAGTTGGGGGGGGGTAAAGAGGGGAGGGGGGAGGTTGGGGGGGTTTTGGGGGGGCGTCCCGGCGCCCACCCGAGCCCACCCGCGCCCACACAATGCTCCGCCGGCTGCTCCCGCCGCCTGACGGTGCCAAAGTAGTTCCAGCTCCCCCGGCCTCAGCACGGCCCCCCCGCCCCCAGCGTACCCCTCCGCCGGCGGCAAGGGGGGGGGGCACGGGGGGGGTCCCAGCCTCGCTATGGGGGGTGGGGTGGGGTGGGGAGGGGGACACACGCGTGTGGGGGGCTGTGTCACACCCCCCCCGCAAGTGTGGCTGCAGGGAACAAAGGGCCGGGAGGTGGCGGGGGGGGACGACAAAGGGGCTGCTGTGGGGCTGGGGGGGGGTGTCCTGTCCCACTGGGGGGCTGCTGTGGGGCTGGGGGGGCCATGGGGCTGCCGTGGGGCTGGGGGTCTGTCCTAGTGCAGGGCTGGGGGGGCCACAGGGCTGCTGTGGGGGATGTGGGGCTGGGGGGGGGCTGTCCCATTGGGGGGCTGGGGGGGCCATGGGGCTGCTGTGGGGCTGGGAGGATGTGGGGCTGGGGGGGATGTGGGGCTGATGTGGGGCTGGGGGGGCTGTCCCATTGGGGGGCTGATGGGGCCATGGGGCTGCTGTGGGGCTGGGGGGATGTGGGGCTGATGTGGGGCTGGGAGGGGCTGTCCCATTGCGGGGCTGGGGGGGCCATGGGGCTGCTGTGGGGCTGGGAGGATGTGGGGCTGGGGGGGATGTGGGGCTGATGTGGGGCTGGGGGGGCTGTCCCATTGGGGGGCTGATGGGGCCATGGGGCTGCTGTGGGGCTGGGGGGGATGTGGGGCTGATGTGGGGCTGGGAGGGGCTGTCCCATTGCGGGGCTGGGGGGGCCATGGGGCTGCTGTGGGGCTGGGAGGATGTGGGGCTGGGGGGGATGTGGGGCTGATGTGGGGCTGGGGGGGCTGTCCCATTGGGGAGCTGGGGGGGCCATGGGGCTGCTGTGGGGCTGGGGGTCTGTCCCAGTGCGGGGCTGGGGGGCCACGAGGCTGCTGTGGGGCTGGGGGGCCATGGGGCTGCTGTGGGGCTGGGGGGGATGTGGGGCTGATGTGGGGCTGGGGGGGTCCTGTCCCACTGGGGGGCTGCTGTGGGGCTGGGAGGATGTGGGGCTGGGGGGGCCATGGGGCTGCTGTGGGGCTGCGGGGGGTCTGTCCCAGTGTGGGGCTGGGGGGGCCACAGGGCTGCTGTGGGGCTGGGGGGGGCCCACGGGGATCCCCCCACTCCCCATCACAGGCTCCCTGTTGCTCACACGCCGTGGGGCTGCCCCACACCTCTCCGTCACCCCCCCTTCCCGCCCTCCCGCCATCTGTGGGTGCTCACCACTGCGGGGTGTTGTGGGGCGCAGCAGTTGGGGTGGGGGTGTGGGGTGACCCCCGTTGCTGGGGGGGGCTATGGGGCCAGCTGTGGGGCTGGGTATGGACTCTGGGGCAGGGCTATGGGGAGGGCTGAAGGCCCTTGGGCAGGGCCATGGGGCCAGGCTGTGGGGCTGGGCAGTGGGGCAAGGCAAAGGCTCTCAGGAAGGGCTGTGGGGCTGAGCTGTGGGGCAGGGCCATGGGGCAGGGCTACAGGCTGTGCTGAGGGCCCTGGGGCCGGGCTGTGGGGCAGGGTTATGAGCCGTGTGAAGGGCCCAGAGGCCGGGCTGTGGGGCCAGACTATGGGGCAGGCCGAGGGCCCTGGGACCAGGCTGTGGGGCCGCCAGGCTGTGGGGCAGAGTTATGGGCCATGCTGAGGGCCCCGAGGCTGGGCTGTGGGGCAGGCTGAGGGCCGTGGGGCAGGCCGAGGGCCCCGAGGCCGGGCTGTGGGGCAGGCTGAGGGCCGCGGGACCGCGTTCCGGGCCCGCTGTGGGTCAGACCTGCTGCCCGCCGCTCCGCCATGGCGCCGCTCCCCTCAGCCGCCGGGCGGGGCCCCCTGACGTTTTCCCGCCTTCGCCCCTCTCAGCCAATCAGCGACGAAGCCGCCTTCGCGCCCGAGGGAGCCGCCACGCGCTACCTCCCCCGTCCGTTACGGCGCATGCGCGTCCCCTCACGCCCCCCCAGCTCGCGATAACGCGCATGCGCGCTCCGCCCCCTCCCTCCCGCGCAGGCGCACTGGCGCGGGCCGGCCGCAGGCTCGCGCGCCTCGCGCTCCTCCTCCCCCCCCTTTATATAGGGCGCGCTCCCGCGCGCGCCCCCCTCAGTCTCCTCCGCGCCCCCGCGCTGTGAGGAGCCTCCGCGGCCGCGCTCGCCGCCGCCATGGGGGTGAGTGGGGGTCGGGCCGTGGCCTTGGGGGTAGCTCGTCCTGAGGAAAAAGGGGAGAGGGGGGGGGCCTTTGAGGCTCCTGAGGGGATTTTGGGTCATCTTCAGAGGACAGGGGAGGCTTCTGTGAGGGGATATGTGGTTTCTGTGAGGTGATTTGGGACGCTCCGAAGGAACTGGGGGCTCCTGCGTGGAGATTTGGGACCTTTCGTGGGGATTTGGGGCCATCTGAGGGCATTCGGGGCTCTTATCAGAGCATTTGGGGCTCTGTGAGGGGAGTGGGGGCTCATGTGAGGGGATTTGGGGTCTTAGGAAGAAATGTGGGACCTTCTGTGGAGATTTGGGGCTCCTGTGAGGAGACTTGGGGCCCTCTGAGGGGGTTGGGGGCTCCTGTGAGGAGAATTTGGGACCTTTTGTGTGGATTTGGGGCTCCTGTGAGGAGGCTTGGGGTCCTCTGAGGCTACTGGGGGCTCCTGTGAGGAGAATTGGGACCCTCTGAGGGGCTTTGGGACCTTTCATGGAGACTTGAGGCTCCTCTGAGGGGAACTGAAGCTCCCATGAGGAAATGCGGGACCCTCTGAGGGGATTTGAAGCTCCCTGAGGAGATCTGGGGCCCTTTTAGGGGATTTGGTGCTCCCCGAGGGGCTTGGGCCTCCGCAGAGGGGGTTAAGGAGGGCCGAAGGGGGGGGTGGTGTCGTTGAGGGGGGGTTTGGGGCTGTTTAGGGGGATGGAGGGGTCTCTGAGGTGGGGTATTGGGGGGACTGTGGGGAGAGAGGGAGGTTTGGGGGGCTGGCAGGTGTTTGGGGTGCATTCAGAGGCCCCAAGGGTTTTGGGGGTCCCTATGGGGGGGGGGGGATTCAGGGACACTGGGAGATCCCAGAGACCTCACCCTGCCTCCCCTCTAACCGTGGACCCCAACCGTCAGAAAACCTGCATGTTTTCTCCCCAAAACAAGCCAAAACTGGAGCTTTTACGGTCTGCATCCCAGCCAGCAGCAGGTGGTAGGGAAATAAACACTGCTCCAACTCTCGAAAACCCCTTAATTTCCCCCCAAAATGCCGACAGGTGCATTTCTGGGGGGAGGCCTGGCCTGTCCCACTCCCCAAACCACCTGCATCAGCGTTTTTCCTGTAAAATACTGATTTTTGGGCTGTTTTTAACTTAGTTTTGGTGGAGGCGAAGCTCAGGAATCCTCAGATCCCTTTCGACACCTTGCGGGTCTTTGGGATTCGCCGGGGATCTGGAGGGATCCCAGTGGGATTGTGGGGCTCCCCTCCCTCATTTTGGGGTAAAATCCCCCACGTTTGGGTTATTTCTGGCGGCGGACTCCTAAAATTCAAGAACCAGAAGCGCTTAAAAGCGATAACTTCATGCGAATGCTGCTGGGTGCCACCTCCCCGTCCCAGCCTGCCTAACGAGCGCCAGCTTCGTTAAAACACCAAAGATTCAGGGGCAAAACCCCGCTAATTTCATTACCGCAGCGGTAACGACCCACGGGGACTGGGAGGGTTCAGCGTGCTCCTCAAAACGCTGGTTTTTTACCCAAAAATCACTTTTTTGCGAGGATTTTGTGGCAAACTCCGCTCTTCACCTACAACGTGCTTAATTTTTTCTCTGCGGGCTTTAATTCTTATTAATTTCCGGGCCAAACTTTCCCGCTGTTGGTGGGTGGAGCTTCGTTATTTGTTAAAATAACCCAGATTTAGGGAAAATCTGCTTTTCTTTGGATGCTTCTCGCCGCAGAGGAAGTCGAGCAAAGCCAAGGAGAAGAAGCAAAAGCGCTTGGAGGAGCGAGCGGCCATGGACGCCGTCTGCGCCAAGGTGGAAGCTGCCAACAAAGTGAGTGTCCCCCTTGCTGGCGGGGTGAAAAAACGGGGTAAAAACCCACAGAATCGGTGAAAAAACCCCTCCCCCGCCGCAGAGCAGGGCCTGGCGGGTGGGAGCAAACCCTCCCCGCTTGTTTTTCGGGGTGCTCTTTGGTTTCTTCCAGCTCGAAGATCCCCTCGAAGCTTTCCCGGTTTTTAAGAAATACGACCGGAACGGGTGAGTGTTGCCCGTCGCGGTGTCACCGAGGCCGTTCCCGGCGCCGCCGGCGTATCCCCGGTGCCGACGCCGTTTCCCTCCCGGCATCTCCCGCAGTTTGAACGTCGCCATCGAGTGCAAACGCGTCTCCGGGCTGGAGCCCGCCACCCTCGAGTGGGCCTTCGAGCTGACCAAGGCCAACATGCAGACGCTGTGAGTCGCGCTCCGTCGGCGCCGCGCCGCCGTAGCGCCGAGATCCTGGCGCCGTGCCGGGAGGGCTCAGGGATGGTCCAGCCGCTTCCCGGGCTCCCTGGGGAAACCCTTGCCTCCTGCGACCCCAGATCCTTGGGGTTTTTTTTTGCTCCCTCAAATCATTGGGGTTTTTTTTCTCCCCCAAATCGTTGGGGTTTTTTTTTGCTCCCCCAAATTGTGGTTTGTTTTTTTTCCCCCAAATTGTGGGGTTTTTTTTGCTCCCCCAAATTGTGTTGTTTTTTTTTTCCCCCCAAATCGTGGGGTTTTTTTTGCTCCCCCAAATCGTTGAGGGTTTTTTTTTCTCCCCCAAATTGTGTTTGGTTTTTTTCTCCCCCAAATTGTGGTTTTTTTTTCTCTCCCCCAAATTGTTGGGGTTTTTTTGCTTCCCCAAATCATTGGGGTTTTCTCTGCTCTTCCAAATTGTTGGGTGTTTTTTTTTTGCTCCCTGGAATCAGGGGAGGTTTTTGTTCCCTGAAATCGTTGTGGGGTTTCCCCCTCCGCCCCAAAATCGTTGGGTTTTTGGTTTTGCGCCCCAAAATTGTTGGATTTTCTCTTTTTGCCCCCAAATCGTTGGTTTGGGGTTTTTTTCCCCTAAATCATTGGGTTTTTTCCTCCAAAATCTTTGTGTTTTTTTTTTCTCCACAAAATCATTGGGTTTTTTGGTTTTTTTTTGCTCCACAAAATCATTGGGTTTTTTTCCCCCGAAATTGTTGAGGTTTTGGTTTTGCTCCCCAAAATCTTTGGGTTTTTTTCTCCCCAAAACCGTTGAGTTTTCTTTTATTTGCTCCCCAAATCATTGGGGTTTTTTTTTTTTTGCTCCCTGAAATCAGTGGAGATTTTTGCTCCCCGAAATTGTTGTTGGTTTTTTTTTGCCCTGAAATCATTGCGGTTTTGATTTTGCACCCCAAAATCCTTGGATTTTCTAATTTTTTTTGCCGCAAAATCACTGAGTTTTCTTTTTTGTTGCCCTAAAATTGTTGGGTTTTCTTTTTTTTTTCCCCTCCAAAATTTGTTGGGGCGGTTTTTTTCTCCCAAAAAAGTTGGAGATTTTTTTTTGCCCCTCCAAATCATTGGGTTTTTTTCCTCCAAAATATTTGGTTTTGGGTTTGTTTGGTTTTTTTCCTGAAATTGTTGGTGGTTTGGTTTTGCTCCCTGAAATTGCTGGATTTTTTTTTTTCCCCAAAAATCATTGGTGTTTTTTTTGCTCCTCCAAATTGTTTGTTTGGGTTTTTTTTACCATGAAATCGTTGCGTTTTTTTGGTTTTGCTCCCCGAAATCATTGGGGTTTTTTGCTCCCCAAATCATTTTTCTTTCCCAAAAAAATCATTGGGCTTTTTTTGGTTTTGCCCTGAAATCGTTGGGTTTTTTCCCCCCAAAAAAATCATTGTTTGTTTTTGTTCCCCAAAAAATCATTGTTTGTTTTTTTTCCCCTGAAATAGTTGGGTTTCTTTTCTGAAATTGTTTGGTTTTTTCTTTTTGCCCCGAAATTATTTTGGTTTTTTCCTTTTTTTTTTCCCCCCCAATTATTTTTTTTTTCCCCCAAAATCATTGAGGTTTTCTCTGCTCCCCCAAATGATCGGGAATTTCCTTTCTCCTCCAGATGGTTGGGGGGGTGTTTTGGGGGTTGGGGTGGGGTTTTTTTCCCCCCCAAATTGTTGGGGTTTGGGGTTTGCCCCCCAGGATTGTTGGGGGAGGTGTTTTTCCCCCAAAATTCATGGTTTTGCCCCAAGACTGTTACGTCTTTTTGTCCCAGAATGGTCGGGGGGTGTGTTTTGCCCTGCCAAATCATTGGGATTTGGTTTTTTTTTTTTCCCCCAAATCATTGTGGGGATTTTTCCCCCCAATCATTGGTGGCTTTTGCCCCAAAATCTTTATTTTTCACCCCAAACGGGCAGGTACGAGCAGAGCGAGTGGGGCTGGAAGGAGCGGGAGAAGCGGGAGGAGCTGCAGGACGACCGAGCCTGGTACCTGATCGCCCGCGAGCCCAGCGCCGGCCCCGTCGCCTTCTCCCACTTCCGCTTCGATGTCGAGTGCGGCGATGAGGTTCTCTACTGGTGAGTACCCCCAAAAATGGGGTAAAAAAAGCCAAAAAAGGGTTTCCCGCACTTTATAACGCCGTGGCGGGGGGGGGGGGGGGTTATCCCCGCAGCTACGAGGTGCAGCTGGAGAGCCGGGTCCGGCGGCGAGGGCTGGGCAAGTTCCTCCTACAGATCCTCCAGCTGGTGGCCAACAGGTGACAACCGACGGCTTCTTTTTGGGGGAAAACCAGGCGGTTTTGGGGCTGCTGACCCCTGGCTGAGCCCCCCCTTTCCCCGTCTCTCGCCCCCTCCCCAGCACGCAGATGAAGAAGGTGATGCTGACGGTGTTTAAACACAACCACGGCGCCTACCAGTTCTTCCGAGAAGCACTCCAGTAAGCGTCAAAAACACCCAAATTTGCTTGGTTTTACCCCGTTTTTCCAGCCTGGGGCAGGGGGGAGGAGGAGGAGGGGGGTTTGTCCGTCCGTCCGTCTGTAACACGTTGTTCGCACGACTGTCTTTTCAGTGCGCTGGCAACGTGCCGGGGCCGGGCGACGCGGGCAGGCGGGGCAGGGGCAGCCGAGAGAGGTGGGTGCTCGGGTCCCCCCCCTCGGCGCCAGGGCCCGGGGAGAGCCCCGTTTCCCAGGGGTTTGAACCCATTTTCTGAGGAGTTTTGCCCCTTTTCTGAGGAGTTTTGCCCCTTTTCTGGTTTTTCTAACCAATTTTCCAGGGGTTTTTAGTCCCTTTTCCGGGGGTTTTTAGTCCCTTTTCTGAGGCGTTTTCCCCCCATTTTCCGGGGGGGTTTATCCCACCCTTTTCCAGGGGGTTTTAGTCCCTTTTCTGGGTTTTTTTGAGCCCCTTTTCTGAGGAGTTTTGCCCCTTTTCTGGTTTTTCTAACCAACTTTCTGAGGGATTTTTAGTCCCTTTTCTGGGGGTTTTTAGTCCCTTTTCTGAGGCGTTTTCCCCCCATTTTCCGGGGGGGTTTATCCCACCCTTTTCCAGGGGGTTTTAGTCCCTTTTCTGGGTTTTTTTTGACGCCCCTTATCTGAAGAGTTTTGCCCCTTTTCTGGTTTTTCTAACCAATTTTCTGGGGGTTTTTAGTCCCTTTTCTGGGGGTTTTTAGTCCCTTTTCTGGGGGTTTTTAGTCCCTTTTCTGAGGTGTTTTTCCCCCATTTTCCAGCGGGGGGTTTATCCCACCCTTTTCCAGGGCGTTTTAGTCCCTTTCCTGGGTTTTTTTGAGCCCCTTTTCCAGGGGGGGTTTGAACCCCTTTTCTGAGGGGTTTTTAACCCCTTTTCTGAGGAGCTTTGCCCCTTTTCTGGTTTTTCTAACCAATTTTCTGACGGGTTTCAGCCCCTTTTCTGAGGGATTTTTAGCCCCTTTTCCGGGGGTTTATATTCCCTTTTCTGAGGCGTTTTGCCCCCATTTTCTGGGGGGTTTTATCCCCCTTTTTCTGAGGGGTTTTTGTCCCTTTTCCAGGTTTTTTTAGCCCCTTTTCCAGGGGCTTTTTAGCCCATTTTGTGAGGAGTTTTGCCTCTTTTCTGGGGTTTTTAACCCATTTTCTGAGGGTTTTTGGCCCTTTTTCCGAGATGTTTTTAGCCCCTTTTCTGAGGGATTTTAGCCCCTTTTCTGGGGAGGATGAACCCATTTTCTGCTGCTTTGCCCCTTTTCTGAGGAGGTTTTCCCCTTTTCTGTTTTTTCTAACCAATTTTCTGGGGGTTTTTAGTCCCTTTTCTGGGGTTTTTAGTCCCTTTTCTGAGGCATTTTTCCCCCATTTTCTGGGGAGTTTTATCCCCCCTTTTCCAGGGGGTTTTAGTCCCTTTTCTGGGTTTTTTGGAGCCCCTTTTCCAGGGGGCTTTTTAGCCCCTTTTCTGAGGAGTTTTACCCCTTTTCTGGGGTTTTTAACCCATTTTCTGAGGGATTTTAGCCCCTTTTCTGGAGGGCTTTGAACCCCTTTTCTGAGGGATTTTTAGCCCCCTTTTTCTGTTGTTCCCCTCCTCCCCTCCCTTTCTGAGGGTTTTTTTTCCCCTTTTCTGTGTTATTTTAGCCCCTTTTCCTAGAGGGGTGTTTACCCCTTTTCCGGGGAGTTTTGCCCCTTTTCTGGGGTTTCTAAGCCATTTTCAGATTATTTGTAGCCCCATTTGAGGGGTTTTTAGCCCCTTTTCCGGGGGGGTTGAACCCATTTTCTATGGGGGTTTTTAGCCCCATTTTCTGAGGCATTTTGCCGCCATTTTCCGGGGTTTTTTTAGCCCCCTTTTCTGGGTTTGAGCCCCTTTTCTGTGGTGTTTTTTTGTGGGGTTTTTTTTTTTAGCCCCTTTTCTGAGGAGTTTTGCACCTTTTCTGAAGAGTTGTGCCCCTTTTCTGGGGTTTTTAACCCCTTTTCAGTTTTTTTTAGCCTTTTCTGAGGGGCTTTTGCCCCTTTTCTGGGGGGTATGAACCCCTTTTCTGAGGTGATTTTAGCTCCTTTTCTGAGGGGTTTGAACCCATTTTCTGAGGGGTTTTTAGCCCCTTTTCCAATTTTTTTTTACCCCTTTTCTGTTTTTATTTTTACCCCTTTTCCAGCTGATTTCCAGGTGTTTTCAACTCCTTTTCTGAGGGATTTTCAGCTCCTTTTCTGGGTGTTTTGGGGGCTGTTTTAAAACCCCTTTCCCGGGTGTTTTTAGGGTGGTTTTTTGGCCCCTTTTCTGGGAGTTTTTAGTCCCTTTTCCAGGGGATTTTTTAGCCCCTTTTCCGTTTTTTTGGGGGTGTTTTAATCTCCTTTTTTGGGTTGTATTTTTGCCCCTTTTCTGGGTGTTTATGGGGTGTTTAACTGCATTTTCCGGGGGTGTTTTTTACCTCTTGTCCAGTGTTTTAGGGTGTTTTTCAGCCCCTTTTCTGATTTTTTTTTTTTTAATCCTTTTTCTGGGTGGTTTTTAATCCCATTTTTAGGGATTTTTTTATCCCCTTTCTGGTTTTTTGTTTCCTGTTGTTGTTTTTTTTTTCCTTAAATCCCTTTTCCAGGTATTTTTAGGGTGTTTTTAACCCCCTTTTCCAGGTGTTTTTTAACCTGCTTTCTGGGTGTTCCCCCCCTTTTTCCGTTTTTTTTTAGTCTCTTTTTCCAGCTTTTTTTTTTTATTTTAAAAAATCCCTTTTCTGGGTTGCTTTAATCCCTTTTCTAGCGATTTTTTTTTTTTAATCCCTTTTCTGTTTCCTTTTGTTTGTTCATTTTTAAACCCCTTTTCCGGGTGTTTTTAGGGTGTTCCCCCCCCCCTTTTCCATGTGTTTTCTTTAACCTGTTTTCCATCTATTTTTAGTTTTTTTGTTGCTTTTTTTTAATCCCTTTTCTAGGGATTTTTTTAATCCCTTTTCTATCGTGTTTTTTCATTTTAATCCCTTTTCCAGCTGTTTTTAGGCTGTTTTAACCCCCTCCCCAGGTGTTTTAACCTGTTTTCCAGGTGTTCCCCCCTCTTTTCCAGGTGTTTTTTATTTTTTCCATCTATTTTTAGAGGGTTTTTATGCCTTTTTTAGCGCTGTAACCCCATTTTCCAGGTGTGTTTTCCTTTTTCACCCCTTGCCCAGGTGTGTTCAACCCTTCGCCCGGGTGTTTTTTAGGGTGTTTTTCCCCTTTTCCGGGTGTTTTCCCCCCTTCCGCCGTCACCTCCCGTCCCCGCGCCAGCCAGGGAGGGTGACGCGGGGGGGGGGTGTCGGGGTGACGCGGGGGGGGGGTGCGGGGGGGGGGGGGGGGGGGTGTGGGGGTGACGGTGACGCTGTTAACCCCTTCCTCTCCCCCAGGTTCGAGGTGGACGCCACCTCCCCCAGCGTCTCCGGCTGCTGCGGGGACGATTCCACCTACGAGATCCTCAGCCGCCGGACCAAGTTCGGGGAGAGCCACCCCCACCCCGGGGGGGGGCACTGCGGGGGGTGCTGCCACTGAGCCCCGCCCCTTGCTGGACCTAAATCCGATGGTTTTGACCCAAAACCACCACCACCTCTCCGGGACAGGTACCCAGCCTCGCCGAACACCTCGCCTCCTCCGGTCACCGAATGGGTGACGGCGGGGGGGGGACACACACAAACACCCACCCATCCCCCCCCTTGAGGGGGGGGGGGTGTCGTTGGGGGGCTGGGGGGGGAGGGGCGGGGTTCGTTTTTGGGGCTGGAAGGGGATTTTTGCCCGTTCCGGTTGGTTTTGGCGCCTCGCGGGAGTCGAGGCCCCTTCCCTCCCCCCCGCCCCCTTTTCTCTTTTGGCGATTTTGTTTGTTTGTAACAAATAAATAATAAAAATAATAATAATAATAAAAATAAACGTTTAGTTTGGGTCGGGGTGGGGGGGGGGGGGGGGGTGGGTCCGGCCCAGTTAACCCCAGTAAGTAACTGGGGGAAGAGCGGCCCCTCCCGGCCTGGAGGACGGCGCTGCTCGGGGGCGGAGTCACCCCCGAGGGGGGCGGAGTCACCCGCGAAGGCGGGGGAGGGGGCATGTTTGCGGGCGGGGCTTGTGCAAGGGGAAGCAGCGGCGGTGTTGGGTAAGGGGCGGGGCTTGAGGGTGGGGGCGTGGCCGGGGCGACAGCGTTGCGCTATAAGCCGGGGGTTTGGTGCGGGGGCGGGGCCTCTCTCCCCGCCCCATCCGCCGGAAGTGAGGGTTCCGGACACTTCCGCTTCCGCCGCCGCCATGCCGCTCGCCGCCCGCTTGGCCCGTTCCCTCCTGCGCTCCGCGGCCCGGCCCGGCCCGGCCCAACGCGGCCTCATCTCGGGGCCGCCGCAGCATCCGCTGGGGCCCGGGGTGAGCGCGGGGGCGGCTCGGGGTGGGGGGAACCGGGGCGGCGGGTGACCTTGCGAGGGGGAGGCCCGGGGCTGACGGCGCTGTGCCCGCAGGAGAGCGTCGTGGGCTTCGTCGCCATGTTCGTCGCTTGCCTGGGCCCCGCCGCTTGGGTACTCGCCCACCTCGAGGATTACAAGAAGCGGGAGTGACCTTCCCCCCGCCATCCCCGCCGGGACCACCCAGCACCGGGACCACCGGGGGCGCCGCACCGGGACCCCCCCCCCCCCCCGCCGCCGATGGGACCCTCCCGACCGCCCCCCCCCCCCAATAAAAGCCGTTGACGCCGCTCCCGACTCCGCCCCTTTCTGCCCGGCCGCCCCCCAGGGGGGAAGGGGGGGGGGGGGGGGAGTCCTGACGTGGGGAGGGGGGCTGTGAGGTCATCTGATGGCGTCACGGTGCGGTCACCGAGCGGGGGGGGGGGGAGGAGGGGGAGGCCCGGTTGCTAAGGGCGACGGCGTTGCCAAGGTCGTGGCCTGGTTGCTAGGGCGGGTAGCGGTTGCTAGGGGTGGGGCTGGTTGCTAGGGGTGCCGGTCGTGGCTGCTAGGGGCGGGGCCGGTTGCTAGGGACCGCCCAGAGCGCGACTTCCGCGTTCCTGGCGGACTGCCGGCCCATAGAGTGCGACTTCCGGAGGGCTGACGGGCACTTCCGGTGTCCTGGAGGACCGCCGGCCCATAGAGTGCCACTTCCGGAGGACTGACGGGCGCATAACGCGCGGCCCCGGGGGGGGTGGGGGGGGAAGCGACGTGGCAGTGACGTCAGCGCGGCCGGTGGATCCCGGCGGCGGCGCCCGGCCCGACCCGAGTCCCGGTGAGCGCGCGGCGGCCCGGGAGGGGCGGGGCTAAACCGGTAGACGCGCGTGTGGCCCCGCCCCTCCGCGACCCCCCCCCCCGTCCCCGCCCCCGGCCGGGGAGGGGCGGTGCGGGGGGCCCGGTTGCCCGGAGGCCGGGGGGGGCTCGGAGGCTCCCGTGGCTCCCGGTGACCGTGAGGGGATCCCGGTGGCCGTGGGGGGGGTCCCGGTGGCCGTGGGGGGTCCCGGTGGCCGTGGGGGGGTCCCCGGTGGCTCCCGGTGGCCCTGGGGGGGGTCTCGGTGGCTGGGGGGGGGGATCCACGGAGGGTCCCGGGGGCCATGGGGGGGTCCCGGTGGCCTTGGGGGGGTTCCCGGTTGGTCCTGGTGACCGTGGGGGGTCCCGGTGGCCACGGGGGTCCCCGGTGGCTCCTAGTGGCCATGGGGGGGTCCCCGGTTGGTCCCGGTGGTCGGGGGGGGGGTTTGGGGGCCGTGGGGGGATCTCGGTGGCTCCCGGTGGCCGTAGAGGTGTCCCGGTGACGGTGGGGGGGTCCTGGGGGTGGTGGTGGGGTCCCGGTGACCGTGAGGGGATCCCGGTGGCTCCCGGTGGCCGTGGGGGGTCTCGGGTTGGTCCCGGTGGCCGTGGGGAGGTTCTGGTGGCCGTGGGGGGTCCCCGGTGGCTCCCGGTGGCCATGGGGGGGTCCCGGTGGCCGTGGGGGGGTCCCCGGTGGCTCCTGGTGGCCGTGGGGGGGTCCCAGTGACTGTGAGGGGTTCCCGGTGGGCGTGGGGGGGTCCCGGTGGCCACGGGGGGGTCCCCAGTGGCTCCTGGTGGCCACGAGGGGGTCCCTGGTTGGTCCCGGTGGCCGTGGGGGGGTCTCGGGTTGGTCCCGGTGGCCATGGCGGGGTCCCCGGTGGCCGTGGGGGGGTCCCCGGTGGCTCTCGGTGGCCGTGGGGGGGTCTCGGGTTGGTCCCGGTGGCCATGGCGGGGTCCCCGGTGGCCGTGGGAGGGTCCCCGGTGGCTCCCGGTGGCCGGGGGGGGGTCTCGGGTTGGTCCCGGTGGCCATGGCGGGGTCCCCGGTGGCCGTGGGGGGTCCCCGGCCGCCGCTGACCCCGGCCCCGTCTGCAGCGGCAGGTGATGAGCCCCGATGAACGCCCGGCGCCGGCACGGCTCTAGGCAGCGGGAACCGGGCGTTTACCTGGGGCCCCCCCAGACCCAAACCGTGCCCCCCCCGCCCCTCGCCGCCCCGCCGCCGCCGCCGCCGCCGCCCCCCCCGGACGCCATGTCGTGTCGCGACAGGACCCAGGAATTCCTCTCCGCTTGCAAATCCCTGCAGGGCCGGCAGGTGGGGGTCCGCTGAGGGGGGGGGGGGTGGTCCCGTGGGGGTCCGCCGGGGGTCCCGTGGGGGCCCCCGAATGGGCTCTCACCCCCCCCCCCCCCCGTTTCCCCGCTGCAGGACGGGGCGCAGCCCGGTAGAGCGGCCCCGGGCGCGGGGCGGCAGCGCAGCGAGTTCAGCCTCATGGCCAAGTGGGTCCCCGGGGGCGGGGGGAGGGGGACGGGGGGTCCCCGGGGGCGGGGGGAGGGGGATGGGGTCCCTGGGGGTGGGGGGATGGGGACGGGGGGGTCCCCGGGGGGGGGCAGGGGGATGGGGACGGGGTCCCTGAGGGTGGCAGGAGGGGGACAGGGGAGTCCCTGGGGACGGGGGTCCCCGGGGGTGGTGGGGGGATGGGGACGGGGTCCCTGGGGGTGGGGGGATGGGAACAGGGGGGTCCTTGGGGGTGGGGGGATGGGGATGGGGTCACTGGGGGTGGCAGGAGGGGGACAGGGGGGTCCTTGGGGGTGGGGGGATGGGGATGGTGTCCCCGGGGGTGGCAGGAGGGGGACAGGGGGTCCCCGGGGGGCAGGGCGATGGCGATGGGGTCCCTGGGGGTGGCAGGAGGGGGACAGGGGGTCCCCGGGGGGCAGGGCGATGGCGATGGGGTCCCTGGGGGTGGCAGGAGGGGGACAGGGGGGTCCTTGGGGGTGGGGGGATGGGGATGGGGTCCCTGGAGGTGGGGTGGGGGGACAGGGGGTCTCTGGGGGTGGCACGGGGACAGGAGGGTCCCCAAGGGTGGCAGGAGGGCGGTGAGGGGGCCTCTTGGCATGGCAGGAGGGGGACGGGGGGGTCCCTGGGGGTGGCAGGGGGACGGTGACAGGTCCCCGAGGTGGGGTGGGGGGACAGGGACACCCCGATTCTGACGGGTCCCCTCTCCGCTCCCCAGGCGCATCGGGAAGGACCTCAGCAACACTTTCGCCAAGCTGGAGAAGCTGACGATCCGTGAGTTGGGGAGGGGGTTCCGGGGGGGGAGGGGGGGGGCACAAGGGGGGGCAGGGGGGTGCCCTGACGGCTGCCCCTCCCCCTCCGTGTCCCCTGCCGTCTCCGGTTGCCGCGAGCAGTGGCCAAGCGCAAGTCCCTTTTCGATGACAAAGCCGTGGAAATCGAGGAGCTGACTTACATCATCAAGCAGGTGGGGGTCGGGGGGGTGTGCGGGGGGGGGGACACGCACATTTGGGGGTGGCCCTGACCCCCCACCCCCACCCCTTGTCACCCTGACAGGACATCAACAGCCTGAACAAGCAAATCGCGCAGCTGCAGGAGGTGGTGCGGGCCCGGGGGGGCCAGAACGGGCGCCACGTCCAGACCCACTCCAACACCGTCGTGGTGTCGCTGCAGGTGGGGACGGGGACGGCGCCGGGGGGGGGGGGGACGACACACAGAGCCCCCCCATGGCGCCTGATCCTCCCTCCTTCCCTTCTCCCAGTCCAAACTCGCCTCCATGTCCAACGACTTCAAATCGGTGCTGGAAGTACGGACAGAAGTGAGTCCTCGCCCCCCTTTTACCCCCCTCTCTCCCCTCCCTGCCTGCACTGACCCCCCCATTTTTGCGTGTGCCCCCCCCCAGAACCTGAAGCAGCAGCGAAGCCGCCGCGAGCATTTCTCCCGCGCCCCCGTCTCCGCTTTGCCCCTCGCTGCCGGCAACCTGGGTGAGTGCCGGGATTTTTTGGGGGGAAAAATGGGGGGGTCTTTGTGTGTGTCCCCCCCCTCCCCATTCGCTCAGGGCCCCCGCTCTCCCCGCAGGCAGCTCGGCGGTGCTGCAGGACGAGCCGCAGCGTTCCGGGGCGGTGGCCATCGAGATGGACGCACGGACGAGCCAACAGCTACAGCTGATCGATGAGCAGGTGGGGATGTGAGCCTGGGGGACGGACAGACGGACGGACAGACACGCAACCCCCTCCCACCCGAAGCGACCCAGCCGTGGGGGGGACGCAGGGACCGATGGCTCCTGCTCTCCCGCAGGATTCCTACATCCAGAGCCGGGCGGACACGATGCAGAACATCGAATCCACCATCGTGGAACTGGGTTCCATTTTCCAGCAGCTGGCGCACATGGTGAAGGAGCAGGAGGAGACGATCCAGAGGTATCGGTCTGTCTGTCCGTCCCCTCGCTCCGTCCGTCCGTCCCCTCACTGTCCCGTCCCATCCCGGCTCGCAGGATCGACGCCAGCGTGGAGGACGCGCAGCTGAACGTGGAAGCGGCTCACGGGGAGATCCTCAAATACTTCCAGTCGGTCACCTCCAACCGTTGGCTGATGGTCAAGATCTTCCTCATCCTCATCGTCTTCTTCATCGTCTTCGTTGTTTTCCTGGCCTGAACATCCTCCCCGCTCCCTCTCCTCGTCCCACCGGCCGGGACAGACGGACTCAGTCCGTGCTCTGCGGGGCTCAGAGACGGACGTCAGTGTGGGGACGGGGCAGGGAGCTGCCCGGGACCCCAACCCGCCTCGGGGACCCCCGTGTCCCCCCGCCAGGGGCCAGGCTGGGCCGGGGGGGCAGCCCCCCGGGTCCCCTCCCCGTGGCTCCCGCAGCCTACGCCGAGGCCGGTCCCTGCGTCCGCCTGGTCATGGTGGCTGCGGCCCTTCCCGGTGGGCTGGGAATCCTGGGAATGCTGCCAGGCGCCCCCCCACCCCCAGGCCGTGGATCCCCAGAGGGGGCACAGCCCCTCGGGGGACCCCCGGGACCCCGGTAAAGCCGTAGGGCTCCCAGGGAGGGGGCTGGGGGACCTCTGGGGGGGCTGGGGGCACCTGTTAAAGCCGTGGGACCCCCGGGAAGGGGGGACTGTGGACCCCAGTAAAGCCGTAGGGCCCCCAGATGGACTGTGGGACCCCCGGGGGGGGGCTGCAGCCCCCAATTAAAGCTGTGGGACCCCTGGTGAGGGGGGGTTGTGGACCCTGGTAAAGCTGTGGGACCCCCTGGGGGGGAGCTGTGGGACCCCAGTAAAGCCGTAGGGCCCCCAGATGGACTGTGGGACCCCCGGGGGGGCTGCAGCCCCCCATTAAAGCTGTGGGACCCCCTGGGGGGGGGCTGTGGACCCTATTAAAGCCGTAGGACCCCCACAGGGACTGCAGCCCCCCATTAAAGCCATGGGACCCCCAGTGAGGGGGGGGGCTGTGGACCCCAGTAAAGCTGTTAGGGCTTCCCAGATGGACTGTGGGACCCCCTGGGGGGGGACTGGGGACCCCAGTAATGCCATAGGGCCCCCCCGTTAAAACTTTGGGACCCCCCCATTAAAGCCTTCGCCCCCTCCCCACCGCGCTGCCTCTTCTTCCCGGGGCGGGATTCGAACCGGCGGCCTCGGAGTCTGCGCTGGGACGGGGGACGGGCTCGAGCGCGCATGCGCGGGGGGAGGCGGTGACCTCCGGGCGGAAGTGACGCGCGGCGGGGGCGTGGCGCGGCGTTGAGGCCGCGGGTGCCGGGAGCGGAGGGCGGCGATGGCGGAGGAGGGGAAGGGGGGTTACAGCGGTGAGCGGGGGCCGGGGCCGGGGCGGCGGGGCCGGGATGGGGTGGAGAGGGACGGGGAGGGGAAGCCCCGGGCCCGGGAGGTGCCGGGGAGCGGAGCTCAATAGGCCCGGGCGGTTGGAAGTGACGTTGGGCCTGGTCTGTGGGCCTGGGGAGGGGATGGGGCCTGGGGAGGGGGAACCGGGGAGAGGAGAGAGGGGGCCCGGGACAGGGGATCGGGCCTGGGGAGGGGATGGGGCCTGGCCATGCGGAAGCGCGGGAGGGGACGGAGAACCGGGAGAGGGAAGAGGGGAACCGGGAGTGGAGAGAGGGGGCCCGAGAGCGGGGATGGGGAACCGGGAGATGGGGCCCAGGAGAGGAGAGAGGGGACCCGGGAGAGGGGATGGGGCCTGGGCACGGGGAACTGGGAGAGGGGATGGGGGGCTGGAGGGAGGAGATGGGGCCTTGGGAGAGGGGTTGGGGGGCTGGGGAAAAGGGGAGAGGAGTCGGGGAAGGGGGAGAGGGGATGGGGGGCCGGAGGGAGGGGATGGGGCCTGGGGAGAGGGGATGGGGAGGGGAGAGAGGGGACGGGGAACCAGGGAGAGGAGTTGGGGGGCTGGAGAGAGGGAATGGGGAACTGGGAGAGGGGGCAGGGACTGGAGGAAGGGGATGGGGCCCCGGGGAGAGGGGTTGGGGGGGCCGGAGGGAGGGGATGGGGAGCAGAAGGGAGAGGATGGGGGGCCAGGGAGAGGGGATGGGAACCGGGAGAGGGGAGAGGGGCTGGGGCCGTCAGCCAGCGCAGGAGAGACCCTGGGGCTGGGACCAGGAGCAGCCCGGCGCGGCAGCTGACAGCGGTGCTGCCCGGGCAGAGCACGATGACCGCGTGGGCGGCCGGGGCTTCTCGGGCCGCAGGAAGAAGGGCCGCGGCCCGTTTCGGGGGAAGATGTACAGCGAGATGAACCACCGCTCCCGTAGCCGCGGCGGCCCCGGTCTCCGCGCGCGGTTGGAGGAGGACGACGGCGACGTCCCGATGAGCGAAGCCCACGACGGGCCCCGCAGCCGATAGTGAGTACAGACGGCTGCGGGCTGGGGGAGCCCCACGGAGCCACCCCGGAGTCTGGGGGGGTTCAGGGCTCCCCCGAAATCTCTCCTCGTTGTTTCCAGTTTGCCCTACGGACCGCGGCCAAACCGCACGGCCAACATCCACATCACGGTCAGACGGGATCTTCCCACCCCGGAGCGGAGCGGCGGCACCAGTCGCGACGGCGGGCGCAGGAACTGGTTCAAGATCACCGTGAGTGGAGCAGGCGGCGCAGGGACGGGGAATCGCGGCCGTCGCCACCCCCTGCCCCCCTTTTTTTGCGGCGTGGAGACGGCGATCGCGGCCATCGTCGCTTGCTTTTCCGCGGCGCGGGGACGGGGATGACGATACGCGTCTTGTGGCAGCGTGGGGACGGCGAGCGTGGCCGTTGTCACCCTGTCGCCGTCTTAACGACGAGTGGCTGAGGGAACTGGGGGCGTTCAGCCTTGAAAAAAGGAGGTTGAGGGGAAAGCTCATCGTTCTCTGCAGCGGCCCGAAGGAGGTTGGAGCCAGGCGGGGGTCAAGCTTTTTTCCCAAGCGATGGGATGAGAGGAAACGGCCTCAAGTTGCGCCAGGGAAGGTTTAGATCGGATATTAAGAACAATTTCTGCACCCAAAGGGTCGCCAAGCACTGGAACGGGCTTGCCCGGGGAAGCGGTGGAGTCCCCATCCCGGGAAAAACGTAGAAGATGCGGAGATGTGGAGCTGAGGGACAGATTTTAGTGCTCGGCTTGGCTGTGTTAACGGTTGAACTCGATGATCTTAAAGGTCTTTTCCAAACTAAATGATTTTACGATTAATGGGATGAAATTTAACAAGTCAAAATGCCGAATTCTGCACCCGGGACGGAGTAATGCCAAGCACGAGGATAAATTGGGAGAGGAGTGGCTGGAGAGCCGCCCTGCAGACGGGGAGCTGGGGGCGCCGTGTCCCGGGGCGCATCAAACGTAGCCGGACGAGGGGGGGGGTTTGTCCCGCTGCGTTCAGCGTTGGTGCGGCCTCAGCTCGAGTGCTGCGGGCTCCCCGGTTTTAAAAAGGATGTGAAGGTGTTTGAAAGTGAACTTGAATGCAGAGGAGGGGGAACAAAGGTGGCGAAGGGCTGGGAGGAACGTCCTGCGGCTGAGGAGTTTGGAGAGAAGGAGGCTGAGGGGCGACCGCGTCGCTCTCGGCAGCTTCCCGAGGTGGGGACGCGGAGAGCCGAGCTCTTCTCCCTGGGATCCAGGGACGGGACGCGTGGGAATGGCTCGAAGCTGCGCCGGGGGAGGTTCGGGTTTGATATCGGGGAGCGTTTCTTTACCGAGAGCGCGGTCAGACGCTGGAACGGGCCGCCTGGAGAGGCGGTCGATGCCGTGCGCCTGGCCGGCGTCCAGAGGCGTCGGGACGATGCCCTTAACGGCGCGCTTTAGCGTTTGGTCAGCCCTGAAGGGCGAGGTGATCGTTGTGGGCCCTCTCCAACTGAAATAGCGTGTTCTGTTCTGTCCCTTCCCTCTTCCCCCTTTCCCTTCCCTCTTCCCCCTTTCTTTTTCTTTCCTTTCCATCTTGTGCTGGTTTTGGTTTTCTCTTGTCTTTTTCTTGTCTCTCTTTTTCTTGTCTCTCTTTTTCTTGTCTCTCTTTTTCTTGTCTCTCTTTTTCTTGTCTCTCTTTTTCTTGTCTCTCTTTTTCTTGTCTCTCTTTTTCTTGTCTCTCTTTTTCTTGTCTCTCTTTTTCTTGTCTGCTGTCTTTTTTTTCTCTCCTCTCTCCTCTCTCTTCTCTTTCTCTTCTTTTCCTGGGCGTAGGCAGAAGGCAGCTGCGTCCTGCCCAGCTGCAGCACACGTGGCCTGGACAGGGGCTGCGGCAGTTCCTCCACGAGCGGTCAAGCACCGTGTGCCGCTGCCAGCCCTGCCTGCGCCCTGCCTGCGCCCTGACGCCGGGCAAATTGTCTTTTAGATCCCCTATGGGAAAAAATACGACAAGTCATGGTTGCTGAGCTCCATCCAGAACCTTTGCAGCGTTCCCTTCACTCCCGTCGAGGTGAGCAGGGCCCAAGTGCCCGGGTTTTGCTTCCCTTCCCGTTTTGGGGAGATCGGGGCGGTCTGGCGGGCCGGGGCGGGGGGCACGCACCCCCCAGGAGAGCGGCCACGCTCCGGCTCCGCGGGAGCTGCTGCCCGGACCCCAACCCGTCCCCTTTTTCAGTTCCACTACGACCACAACCGAGCCCAGTTCTACGTGGAGGACGCCACCACCGCCAGCGCCCTTAAGCAGGTCTCCCGTAAAATCACCGACAGGGACAACTACAAGGTCTGCGGCTTCTCCCACGCTGCCGGGGCGGATGGGCCGGGAGCTGCTCCCTGTGGGAGCGAGCGATCGATCTCCCGGCACGGCCGTTCCTCCCTGCTCTGCGTGGGCGCGTTCGCTGCTGGCGTGCGCTGCCTCACGGTCTGCTCCGCTTTTTTTTTTTCCTCTGTAGGTGGTGATAATTATCAACTCGTCAGCTCCGCCTCAGTCCCTGCAAAACGAGCTGAAACCGGAGGAGATTGAGCAACTGAAGGTGAGCGGGGCGGCCGGGTGCGGGCTCTGGGCAGAGGAGAAGAGGCAGAGCCCGCTCACCCTCATCCTCATTGCGTTGTCCCAGCTCTGCATGAGCAAGAGATACGATGGTTCGCAGCGGGCGTTGGACCTCAAAAGCCTCCGCGTCGACCCGGGTAAGCGCTGCTCGCCACCCCGGGGACAGGAGGGAGGGGAGGGGGCTTCGGCGGGCAGCGCCTCACCCCCCGTTCCTGCCCCCCCCACCCCTAGATTTGGTGTCGCAGAGCATCGACGTGGTGCTGAACCAGCGGAGCTGCATGCTGGTCGTGCTGCGCATCATCGAGGACAACATCCCCGAGGTGAGGGCGGGACGCTTCTCCCTGCTCCGGCGGCACCAGCTGGACCCCCCTAACCCCCATCTCCATCCCCTTCTACCCCCCATCTCTGTATCCCCCCTAATCCCCCTTTCTGTCCCCCCTTAATCGCCCCCATCCGTCCCCGCAGCTGCAGTCCCTAAACCTGAGCAGCAACAAGCTCTACCGCCTGGACGACCTGTCCGAGCTGGCGCAGAAAGCCGCCGGCCTCAAGATCCTCGACCTCTCTCGCAACGAGGTGGGTGCCACCCTGGACCCTCCCCCGGCTTCCACGTGTCCCTCCTCTCCTCCCTGGCCCCTCACCCCCTCTCCCTCTGTCCCGTCCCCCCCGCAGCTGAAATCGGATCGGGAGCTGGACAAGGTGAAGGGGCTCAAACTGGAGGAGCTTTGGCTCGATGGAAACCCGCTCTGCGACGCTTTCCGGGACCAGTCTACCTACATCAGGTCAGTGTTAGCCTTGGGGCGGCCCTAGGGGCCCGTGGGCCGCCCCTGCTCCGCGGGGGGCAGCACGGCAGGACGAAGAGAGGCCGCCCCCTCCCCACACATACACCCCGTGCCTTCTGCTCGCCGGTGCCCGGACACCCCCGTCCCCCTCCCCAGGCTCCCACACAGCCCCTGGTCGTGGTGCGACGCCGGGACGGGCCATCGCCCGTTTACCGGAGGACGGCAGATCTGTTTCAGCTGCTCGGAGACCCTGCTTTCTTCCTGCTCCTTCCTCCCCGTCCTCGCTGCTCCCCTCCTCCTCCTCCTTCTCCTCCCTTGGGGTACACAGCCTCTTCTCCGGAGCGTCCCGCTCCCTGCCTGCCGCTCCCACCCCTCTGCCGCGCAGATGGGGCTTTCGACACCGCTCCGCCCTTCCACGGGCTTTCGGGGGCTGCAGGACACGGCACGGGGCATCGCGTTGTTGCCCCCGGCCTCCCCCCGACGGAGCTGCCCCCCTCCCTTGCGCCCGCGTTTGGCCCTCGACGATGGCTGGCTAGCCAGAGACGGGTAAGATTCCTCACGGGAGGAACAACCTAAGACAGGCACAGCCGTGCAGTGGCCAAACGCTGCCGCCCAGCCGCGGCCGGCGCGGGGAAGGTTCTCGTTATCCCAGGCCTGGCGCAGGCCTCCAGACCGCTCCGGGCAGGCCCCCCCGCGGCACCCCTGGGCTCGCCGACGCCGGCCCCCAGCGCGGACGAGGGCCTCGGCTCCGGATGCGGCCGTACCCGGAGCCCGACACGCTCCTGGGGCCGGGAGGGAGCGGCACGAAGGAGAAGAGGCTCTGCCTGGGGGTTGCCAACCCCTCTGCCCCCCACCCCTGCTTCACCCCGTTCTCGCTGCTCGCTCGATTGGGCCCCCCCCCCCCCCGCCAACGCAGGGGCTCCGGCAGCTGTAAACAGCCGGGTCGTGCCAACGGTTGCGCCACGACCGGCGGGAATTTCTCCTCTTCCCCCTTCCCCTCTCCTCTGGGCACCCGCACCCAGGTGAGTACGAGCCAGGTAAGTCCTGAGCTGGCCCGCAGGGCCCTCGGTTCCTCATCAGATGCGGCCCGAGACCCCCCCCAGGGGCAGGGGCAGCCCCGGGGTGGGAGGGAATAGCGTCGGGCCCCCCCGGAGGGGGGCTGCGACATCAGGGAGGGGGGAGGTAGCCGTGGGGTGGCCCTGCCACGTGCCCTCGCATGCTACGGCTCCGGGGTGGGGTGGTCCAGTGTCGGGAGGGGTCCTGGGGAGGGGGCTGGTGTTTGCCGTGGGGGCAAGGCTTGGCCCCGGCGGGCGGCTCGGCCACCGCGCTGACTCTGCTCCCTCTCGGCAGCTCCGTCAGAGAGCGCTTCCCGAAGCTACTGCGGCTGGTGAGTGAGGGGGGACCCTGAGCCCTGCTGGGGGGCAGGAGGGGGCTGGGGGGGGACACTGAACCCTGCTGGGGGTAGAAGGAATCTGGGGGGGACCCTGAGCCCTGCTGGGGGGCAGGAGAGGGCTCTGGGGGGACACCAAGCCCTGCTGGGGGACCCTGAGCCTTTCTGGGGGGCAGGAAAGGTCTGGGGGGGACACTGAGCTTTTCTGGGGGGCAGGAAGGGGCTAGGGGGGACCCTGAGCCCTGCTGGGGGGGACTCTGAGCCGTTCTGGGGGTCTGGGGGGGGACCCTGAGCCCTGCTGGGGGGGGCTCTGGGCCTTTCTGGGGGGCAGGAGGGGGCTGAGGGGACACTGAACCTTACTGGGGGGCAGGAGGGGTCTGGGGGGGTCCTTGAGCCATTCTGGGGGTCTGGGGGGGACCCTGAGCCCTGCTGGGGGGCAGGAGAGGGCTCTGGGGGGACACGAAGCCCTGCTGGGGGGCAGAAGGCAGGCGCCGGAGCTCTGCTAGGGGAGTGGGAGAGGTTTGCTCCCCCATCCCCGTCTCTGCCACCCCCCACAGGACGGCCACGAGCTCCCTCCACCCATCGCCTTCGACGTGGAGGCCCCCACGACGCTGCCTCCCTGCAAGGTAAGGACGTGGCGGGGGGCCCACGCCCCCATCCCGGGCTGAGGGGGGGGGTGGCTGTCGCCTAGGGAGTAACCGCTGCTCTCCCCCCCCTCTTCAGGGCAGCTACTTCGGCTCAGACGACCTGAAAGTTTTGGTGCTGCGGTTCTTACAGCAGTGAGTGCCGGCGCCGGGGAGGGCGAGGGTCTCGCCCCCCACCCTTTTTCACCCCCCGTCACCTTTCTGTGTCCCCCCATCCCCAGGTATTACTCCATCTACGACTCCAGCGACAGGCAGGGGCTGCTGGACGCTTATCACGACGGGGCCTGCTGCTCCCTCAGCATCCCCTTTGGGCCCCAAAACCCCCCCAGGTACGTCCCCTCGCTGCCGGACGCGGGGGTGGGACAAGAGGCAGGACACCACCACCACCACCCCCAGCCTCGCCGCAGCCTTTACAGGCGCTTGTCCCCGCAGGAACAGCCTGAACGAATATTTCAAGGACAGCAGAAATGTGAAGAAGCTGAAAGACCCCAGTAAGCCCCCCCGTTGCGTCCCCACCCTGCGCCGAGCCGCCCTGGGGGGGGACGGGCTGCGTGGCGGCGGGGAGGGGGGGCTCAGCGTTGGTTTTCCTCCCCAGCCATGCGCTTCAAGCTGCTGAAACACACGCGGCTCAACGTGGTGGCTTTCCTCAACGAGCTCCCCAAGACCCAACACGACATCAACTCCTTCGTGGTGGATATCTGCGCCCAGACGGTGAGCGGGGGGAGCAGCTCCTTTGCCCCCCACCCTGCTCCGGGGGCACCCTGCCACCCCCTTCACCCCATCCCCCTCTTTTTCAGAACACGCTGCTTTGCTTCGCCGTCCACGGGATCTTCAAGGAAGGTGAGCGTCACCCGCCCCGTGCCCCCCGCCTTGCCGCAGGCCTTCCTCCCACCACCTCCTCTCCCTCTCTCCCGCAGTGGACGGCAAATCCCGAGACTCGGTGCGGGCCTTCACCCGGATGTTCATCGCCGTGCCGGCCGGCAACGCCGGGTAAGCGGCGGCTATCGGCTACCGGGACGCCAGCCGGGTTTTCGGCCCCGATAAAAGCTTCACGGATGAAGCTGTTGACGCACGGGTGCGATGAGCAGAGAGCGACGTGGATTGAAAACCCAGGAGCGGGTCCGGTTCTGGGCTCCCCAGTATGGATGGATGTACTGGAGCGAGTCCGGCCAAGGGCCGTGAGGATGAGGAAGGGGCTTGGAGCATCTCTGTCCTGTGAGGAAGGGCAGAGAGAGCCGGGGCTGGTCAGCCTGGGGAAGAGATGGCTCCGGGGAGACCTTATTGCAACCTTTTGGCGCTTCTCAAAAAGATGGGGACGGACTTTTGAGCAGGGCCTGTTGCGACAGGACGAGGGGGAACGGTTTTAAACTAAAAGAGGGAGATTTAGAGTAGATAAAAGGAAAAAATTTATTACGCCGAGGGCAGTGAGACGCTGGCGCAGGTTGCCCAATCTGCGATTCGATGATAAACACCCGCGGGGAGGGCGCTCAAAGAGGCCGCAGAATCATAGAACCGTTAATATAATTAATCACAACATTGTTCAGCTTGGAGAAGAGCTTTAGGATCATCGATTCCAACGCGGCCAAGTCCTCCACTAAACCCTCAGCCCCACGTCTTTTAGATTTTTCCAGGAATGGGGACTGCGCCGCTTCCCTGGGCAAGCCCGTTCCAGTGCCTGGCGACCCTTTGGGCGCAGAAATTGTTCCTAATATCCGATTTAAACCTTCCCTGGCGCAACTTGAGGCCGTTTTCTCTCGTCCCATCGCCCCAACCTGTTTTCAGGTCGTCGGAGGGAGCGACGAGGTCTCCCCTCGGCCTCATTTTCTCCAGCCCCAACACCCCCAGCTCCCTCAGCCCCCGCTCGTGTTCCCCGCAGCCTTCCCCAGCCTCGTTCCTTTTCTTTCGACACCTCCAGCCCCTTTTTTGGGGCTCAAAACCAAACACAATATCGGGGGTGTTGAGTACAGGGGGACAATCCCATCCCTCATCCTGCTGGCCACGCTAATTCTGACACAAGCCAGGAGGCTATCGGCCTTTTTGGCTACTTGGGCATGCTGGGTGGAGCCAGGCTTTTACCTGTGGTGCCCAGTGCCAGAACTGGGGGGAACTGGAGGGTCCCTCTGAATGGCTAGAGACAATTTTTGGGTGTGGGGGTCACCCGGGGAGGCGGTGGAGTCTCCGTCCTTGGGGATCTTCATGTTGGGTCGTGGTCTTGGGCGAACGGCTCTGGGTGGCCTCAGGGGTCCCCCTCCGCCTCCCCGTGTTCACCCCCTCTCTCTTCCCCCTCCCCCCCCAGGCTTTGCATCGTTAACGACGAACTCTTCGTCCGCAACGCCACCACCGAAGAGATCCGCAAGGCTTTCCTGATGCCGGCTCCCACCCCTTCCTCCAGCCCCGTGCCCACGCTCTCCGCCGAGCAGCAGGAGATGCTGGCCGCTTTCTCCATGCAGTCGGGAATGAACCTCGAGTGGTCCCAGAAGTGAGTCCTGGGGGCCCCCACCCCCTCCTGGGGACCCCCACCCCGTCCTGGGACCCCCGTGGGGGGACTCTGCCCCCCTGAATCTCACCCTCTCCTGTGTCCCAGGTGCCTGCAGGACAACGATTGGGACTACAGCCGGGCCGGGCAGGTCTTTACTCAGCTCAAGGTGGGTTTAATGGGGGGGACCGAGCCAGGGACCCCCTCCCCGGGGGCACCCCAGACCGCGGCTGAGCCCCCCACCCCCCTTTTCTCTTTTTCTTGCAGCTGGAAGGCAAAATCCCCGAGGTGGCGTTTCTCAAATGAGCGGCGCCCCCTCCCCCCCCCTCCCCCGCCCCCGGTGTTTTATTCCCCACCGTTTTTTTTGTAAATAAATCAATAAATCGACCCGTTTCAACTCTTGGCGCCTTTTGGGTGCGCTGCGCCTTTAAGTGGGCGGGGCGAAGGGCGGGTTTGGGTTCACGCCCGGCACAAAGATGGCGGCTGGCGACGGAAGTGGCGCCGAGCGACCCGGAAGTGGCGCCGAGCGACCCGGAAGTGGCGGCGGAACGGGCGCTATGGCGGCCGCCCGGAGGGCGGCGGCGGCGGCGGCGGCGCTGGAAGTGGCGACAGCGGTTCCGCGGGACGTGGTGCTGTTCCGCCACGACCGGGACCGATTCTTCCGTTTGGCCGGATTCTTTTGCGCAGGGCAAGGCCTTTTCTGGACTTATCTGGCTCATTTCGCCTTCACGGCCCTTCGTCCCGCCGCGGGCCCCGGTCCCGACGATCCCCTCCGGCCCCGCGATAACAAATGGCGCTTTGGATTCACCGCCTCCTGCCTCACCCTCGGTACCGGGGAGGGGGAGCTCCGGGTGCGGTGGCGGGGACCAGAACCGGCCCCGGGGCCTCGCTGACCCCCTCTCCCCGTTCTCCCGTTCCCCTTGCCGCAGGCTCGTTGATCGTGGCAGCCGGTTGCCTCTTCCCGCTCCGCGCCGTCCGCCGGATAACGCTGCTGCGGGGAGGAACGGAGGTGACCATCAGCACCCACGGACCCTTGGGGCTGGGCCGCGGCCCCACCGTCACCGTCCCCTTACGCCACGTCTCCTGCCGCGCTCACCGCTCCGAGGTCCCGGCCGCCGTCCCCCTCAAGGTGAAGGGACGCCCCTTCTTCTTTCTGCTGGACAAGCGGGGACAGCTCTGCCACCCCCGCCTCTTCGACCTCACCGTCGGCGCCTACCGCAAGCTTTAGGGGCGGGGGGGAACGCTCGCCCCTCGGCGCCTGCGAATAAACCCTGAGCCGCACCCCCCGCCTCCGGCTGCTTTGGGGGCGAAGGGCTGGGGACACCCCGGCCCCCCCGTTATTGCGCTCGGGGCCGCAGCGCGGCCACGCTGGCCCTCGTCGCCGGCAACGCTCGTCCTCAGCGGCCGGGCCTCGGTCTCTGCCCGTGGAGGGGAGCTGGGGCCCGAAGTGGGGTGGCTCTGCGCCCCCCGGCTGCGAGGAGGGGCTCCCCTCGTCCCCTTCCCCGGCCTTGTCCCCTTCCCTGGCCTCGTTAGCCTCATTGGCCTCGTTAGCCTCGCTGGTCTCGTCCCCTTCCCCGGCCTCGTTACCTTCACTGGCCTCGTTAGCCTTGCTGGCCTCGTCCCTCCCCAGGCCTCGTTAGCCTTGCTGGCCTCATCCCCTTCCCTGGCCTCGTTAGCCTCACTGGCCTCGTTAGCCTCGCTCTCCTTGTCCCCTTCCGCAGGCTTCGTTAACCTCATTGGCCTCGTCCCCTTCCTCGGCCTCGTTAGCCTCCCTGGCCTCGTTAGCCTTGTTAGCCTCACTGGCTTCCTCAACTGGAGATCTGCAAGGCAGCGACGGAGCCTTCGCGCTGTCCTCGTGCTCCCTTGGAGCCATCATCATCATCCTCCGCACTGTCCGTGGGGGCCGGAGCGCTCTGGGGACGCCCCCTCCCCTTGCCCCCCCCCCCCCCCCGGGAGCCATTTTGGGGCATTTTGCAGCCGGTTGGGGCAGCGGCGGGGCGAGCAGGGGGCGGGGCGTGACACTGGATACCTGCGAGGGGGCGGGGCCGGGCGGAGTGATGGGAGGGGTTATGCAAACGAGCAGCAGTCGGGAGCTGCGGAAGGGGCGTGGCTATGCAAATAAAGCCTCGCGGGGACCGAAGGGGCCGCCGGGAGCCCCCGCGGCGGGGGGCTGCGGGGCGGGGCGGGGGTCGGCGGCGGCGGCGGAGCCCGGTGCGGGGCGAGGGCGGCGCGGGGCGCGGTGGGGGGCGCGGGGCGGTGCGGTGCGGGGCGGGGGGGAGCCGCCGTGAGGTGGGAGCGGGTGGGTGCCGGTGGAGCCGGTCGGTGGGGGAGGTTGGGGCATCGCTTCTCGGCCTTTTGGCTAAGATCAAGTGTAGTATCTGTTCTTATCAGTTTAATAGCTGATAGGTCCTCGCGCAGAGGACTTTGTATTAAGCGGATTTTTGGACGCGGGAGCCGGGTGCGGGGCTTGCTCCGTCCGCTCCTGGCATCGCCCCGGTGTTGCAGTGCCTCCGGGAGCGGTGCCCGTCCCCGCCGGGGGGCGCCTTGTGGCGGTGAAGGACAGAGATTGGGGGGGGCTGGGGTCCCGCGGCTGCCTGCCCTTCGTCCGCCGGGGCTGGGCCGTGCCCGGCGGCTCCGCGCCGCCCCGCTCCCGCCGAGGGCAGCCCCCGGCCGCGCCGTGCTGCGCTGCGGCCCCCGGGCTCCGCCGGGGCTTGGTTCCCTCCCCGGGGCTCCGCTGGGGCTCCGTTCCCCCCTGCGGCCCGGTTTCCCCCGCCGAGACTCGGTTCTCCCCCTTCGGTTCCCTCCCTGGGGCTCCGTCGGGGCTCGGTTCCGCTCTGGGGCTCGGTTCCCTTCCCGGGGCTCTGCCGATGCCCTGTTCCCCCCCCCAGTGCTCGGTTCCCCCCGGCCCGATGCTCCGCCGGGGCCCGGTTCCCGCCCTCGGTTCCCTCTCCGGGGCTCGGTTCCCTTCCCGGGGCTCCGCCGGGGCTCGGTTCCCCCCTGCGGCCCGGTTTCCCCCCGCTGGGGCCCGGTTCCCCCCCTCGGTTCCCTCCCCGGGGCCCGATTCCCTCCCTGGGGCTCCGTCGGGGCTCGGTTCCGCTCTGGGGCTCGGTTCCCTTCCCGGGGCTCTGCCGATGCCCGGTTCACCCCCCCAGGGCTCGGTTCCCCCCGGCCCGAGGCTCCGCCGGGGCCCGGTTCCCCCCCTCGGTTCCCTCCCCGGGGCTCCGCCGGGGCTCGGTTCCCCCCTGCGGCCCGGTTTCCCCCCGCCGAGACTCGGTTCCCCCCCTTCGCTTCCCCTCCGGGGCTCGGTTTTCCACGCCCGGGGCTCCGTGTCCCGTCCCGTCCCGTCCCCCCCCGGGGCTCGGTTCGCCCCCTCGGTTCCCTCCCCGGGGCCCGGTTCCCTCCCTGGGGCTCCGTCGGGGCTCGATTCCGCTCTGGGGCTCGGTTCCCTTCCCGGGGCTCTGCCGATGCCCGGTTCCCCCCCCGGGGCTCCGTCGGGGCTCGGTTCCCCCCCCGGGGCCCGGTTCCCCCCCTTGGTTCCCTCCCCGGGGTTCCGTCGGGACTCGGTTCCGCTCTGGGGCTCGGTTCCCTTCCCGGGGCTCTGCCGATGCCCGGTTCCCGCCCCCGGGGCTCGGTTCCCCCCGGCCCGAGGCTCCGTCGGGGCCCGGTTCCCGCCCTCGGTTCCCCCCCCGGGGCTCGGTTCCCTTCCCGGGGCTCGGTTCCCCCCCCGGGGTTCCGTCGGGGCTCGGTTCCGCTCTGGGGCTCGATTCCCTTCCCGGAGCTCTGCCGATGCCCGGTTCTCCCCGCCCGAGGCTCGGTTCGCCCCCTCGGTTCCCTCCCCGGGGCCCGGTTCGCCCCCTCGGTTCCCTCCCCGGGGCTCCGTCGGGGCTTGGTTCCAGCCCCCGGGGCCCGGTTCCCCGCCGCGCTCCCGGGCCGGGCTCCGCCAGAAGCTGTCGGCGGAGCGGGAGAGGCGAGGGCCTCCCGGCCCCGGTGCGGCGCGAAGTCCCGCAGCGCCGGCGGGAGCGGGCGGTCCCGGGCCGCGTCCCGGCGGCTTCGGAGCGTCCGGGCCCGGGGCTGGGGGCCGTCCGGGGCGGGGCATGCAAACGAGGGGGCGGGGTTTGCGAGGGATTACCAGCGGAGGGGCGTGGCGACCGCCAATGAGGGGCGCTCAGCGCGGCGGCGAGGGGGCGAGGGGGCGTGGCGTGCAGGGCGGCGGGCGACGGCGAATAGGGCGCGGTTATTCAAATAAGGGCTGCTGGGGGCCGAAGGGGCCGCCGGGAGCCCCCGCGGCGGGGGGCTGCGGGGTGGAGCGGGGGTCGGCGGCGGCGGCGGAGCCCGGTGCGGGGCGGAGGCGGCGCGGGGAGCGGGGCGCGGTGCGGGGCGGTGCGGGGGGGAGCCGCCGTGAGGTGGGAGCGTGTGGTTGCGGTTGGGGTCGGTGGTCGGGGGCGGTGTGGGCATCGCTTCTCGGCCTTTTGGCTAAGATCAAGTGTAGTATCTGTTCTTATCAGTTTAATAGCTGATAGGTCCTCGCGCAGAGGACTTTGTATTAAGCGGATTTTTGGGCGCGGGAGTCGGGTGCGGGGCTTGCTCCGTCCGCTCCTGGCATCGCCCCGGTGTTGCAGTGCCTCCGGGAGCGGTGCCCGTCCCCGCCGGGGGGCGCCTTGTGGCGGTGAAAGACAGAGATGGGGGCGGTGGAGGGGTTTTTTCCCGCCTCAGGGCCCTTTTTTCCCCCGCCCCCCTCCACGCGGAGGCGGCCGCTTTTGCTGCGCCCCCGGCCGCTCCGGGCGCCGGGTCCGTGCCCGAGGCGGAGGCTGCCGGCGGGCGGAGCTGGGCGGTGGCCGCCTTCCTCCTCCTTGCCATCTTCCTCATGATCCTTCTCGTTCTTATTCTCCCCCTCCTCTTTCTCCTCCATCTCCTCCTCCTCCTCCTCCTTCCCCTCCTCTTCTTCATCATCGTCCTCCTCTTCATCCTCCTTCTCTTCCTCCTCCTCACCACCCTCCTCTTCATCCTCCTCGTCCTCCTCCCCCTCCCCGTCCTCGTCATCCTCATCCTCCTCCTTCCGCTCGTCCGCTGGCTGCCTTCGATCCGCTGGCCCATGCCCTAACCTCGGAGAAGCCGTGGGGATGGGGGGACGTCCCGGGGGGGTGGAGGAAGGCCGACGTCACCCCTGTCCCCAGGCTGGGCTCCAGGGCGGAGCAATCCCGAACTGGGCTCTGGCTCAGCAGCCCAGGCAGATAGTATTGGAGTTTGGGAGAGTCCAGAAAGAGACAGCCCCAGCGTTTGTGGGGCAGTGAATGCGGTTGCCTGGATACTGGAAGAGCAGCAAGAGCTTTTGGTGCCGGCACCTTTGGTGTGGGAGGAATCCCTGGACGTTCGGAAATGGTAGAAGCTAGAGCCGGCAGCTCTAGCTCAGCGGTCCAGGCAGATAGTATTGGACTTTGAGAGAGTCTAGAAAGAGACAGCCCCAGCGTTTGTGGGGCAGTGAATGCGGTTGCCTGGATACTGGAAGAGCAGCAAGAGCTTTTGGTGCCGGCACCTTTGGTGTGGGAGGAATCCCTGGACGTTCGGAATTGGTAGAAGCTAGAGCCGGCTCAGCGGCAAAGGCAGATAGTATTGGACTTTGGGAGAGTCCAGAAAGAGACAGCCCCAGCGTTTGTGGGGCAGTGAATGCAGTTGCCTGGATACTGGAAGAGCAGCAAGAGCTTTTGGTGCCGGCACCTTTGGTGTGGGAGGAATCCCTGGACGTTCGCTATTGCTAGTCGGCTCTGGACCAGCGCACAGCAGATAGTATTGGAGTTTGGGAGAGTCCAGAAAGAGACAGCCCCAGCGTTTGTGGGGCAGTGAATGCGGTTGCCTGGATACTGGAAGAGCAGCAAGAGCTTTTGGTGCCGGCACCTTTGGTGTGGGAGGAATCCCTGGACGTTCGGAATTGCTGAGCTGGCTCCGGCTCAGCAGCCCAGGCAGATAGTATTGGAGTTTGGGAGAGTCCAGAAAGAGACAGCCCCAGCGTTTGTGGGGCAGTGAATGCGGTTGCCTGGATACTGGAAGAGCAGCAAGAGCTTTTGGTTTGGGCACCTTTGGTGTGGGAGGAATCCCTGGACGTTCGGAATTGCTGAGCTGGCTCCGGCTCAGCAGCCCAGGCAGATAGTATTGGAGTTTGGGAGAGTACAGAAAGAGACAGCCCCAGCGTTTGTGGGGCAGTGAATGCAGTTGCCTGGATACTGGAAGAGCAGCAAGAGCTTTTGGTGCCGGCACCTTTGGTGTGGGAGGAATCCCTGGACGTTCGGAATTGGTAGAAGCTAGAGCCGGCTCAGCAGCCCAGGCAGATAGTATTGGACTTTGGGAGAGTCCAGAAAGAGACAGCCCCAGCGTTTGTGGGGCAGTGAATGCGGTTGCCTGGATACTGGAAGAGCAGCAAGAGCTTTTGGTGCCGGCACCTTTGGTGTGGGAGGAATCCCTGGACGTTCGGAATTGCTGAGCTGGCTCCGGACCAGCAGCCCAGGCAGATAGTATTGGACTTTGGGAGAGTCCAGAAAGAGACAGCCCCAGCGTTTGTGGGGCAGTGAATGCGGTTGCCTGGATACTGGAAGAGCAGCAAGAGCTTTTGGTGCCGGCACCTTTGGTGTGGGAGGAATCCCTGGACGTTCGGAATTGGTAGAAGCTGGAGCCGGCTCAGCGGCCCAGGCAGATAGTATTGGACTTTGGGAGAGTCCAGAAAGAGACAGCCCCAGCGTTTGTGGGGCAGTGAATGCGGTTGCCTGGATACTGGAAGAGCAGCAAGAGCTTTTGGTGCCGGCACCTTTGGTGTGGGAGGAATCCCTGGACGTTCGGAATTGGTAGAAGCTGGAGCCGGCTCAGCAGCCCAGGCAGATAGTATTGGACTTTGGGAGAGTACAGAAAGAGACAGCCCCAGCGTTTGTGGGGCAGTGAATGCAGTTGCCTGGATACTGGAAGAGCAGCAAGAGCTTTTGGTGCCGGCACCTTTGGTGTGGGAGGAATCCCTGGACGTTCGGAATTGCTGAGCTGGCTCTGGCTCAGCAGCCCAGGCAGATAGTATTGGACTTTGGGAGAGTCCAGAAAGAGACAGCCCCAGCGTTTGTGGGGCAGTGAATGCGGTTGCCTGGATACTGGAAGAGCAGCAAGAGCTTTTGGTGCCGGCACCTTTGGTGTGGGAGGAATCCCTGGACGTTCGGAATTGCTGAGCTGGCTCTGGCTCAGCAGCCCAGGCAGATAGTATTGGAGTTTGGGAGAGTCCAGAAAGAGACAGCCCCAGCGTTTGTGGGGCAGTGAATGCGGTTGCCTGGATACTGGAAGAGCAGCAAGAGCTTTTGGTGCCGGCACCTTTGGTGTGGGAGGAATCCCTGGACGTTCGGAATTGCTGAGCTGGCTCCGGCTCAGCAGCCCAGGCAGATAGTATTGGACTTTGGGAGAGTCCAGAAAGAGACAGCCCCAGCGTTTGTGGGGCAGTGAATGCGGTTGCCTGGATACTGGAAGAGCAGCAAGAGCTTTTGGTGCCGGCACCTTTGGTGTGGGAGGAATCCCTGGACGTTCGCAATTGCTCAGCTGGCTCTTGAACAGCAGCCCAGGCGGATAGTATTGGAGTTTGGGAGAGTCCAGAAAGAGACAGCCCCAGCGTTTGTGGGGCAGTGAATGCGGTTGCCTGGATACTGGAAGAGCAGCAAGAGCTTTTGGTGCCGGCACCTTTGGTGTGGGAGGAATCCCTGGACGTTCGGAATTGCTGAGCTGGCTCCGGCTCAGCAGCCCAGGCAGATAGTATTGGACTTTGGGAGAGTCCAGAAAGAGACAGCCCCAGCGTTTGTGGGGCAGTGAATGCGGTTGCCTGGATACTGGAAGAGCAGCAAGAGCTTTTGGTGCCGGCACCTTTGGTGTGGGAGGAATCCCTGGACGTTCGGAATTGGTAGAAGCTGGCTCCGGCTCAGCAGCCCAGGCAGATAGTATTGGAGTTTGGGAGAGTCCAGAAAGAGACAGCCCCAGCGTTTGTGGGGCAGTGAATGCGGTTGCCTGGATACTGGAAGAGCAGCAAGAGCTTTTGGTGCCGGCACCTTTGGTGTGGGAGGAATCCCTGGACGTTCGGAATTGCTGAGCTGGCTCTGGCTCAGCAGCCCAGGCAGATAGTATTGGACTTTGGGAGAGTCCAGAAAGAGACAGCCCCAGCGTTTGTGGGGCAGTGAATGCGGTTGCCTGGATACTGGAAGAGCAGCAAGAGCTTTTGGTGCCGGCACCTTTGGTGTGGGAGGAATCCCTGGACGTTCGGAATTGCTGAGCTGGCTCCGGCTCAGCAGCCCAGGCAGATAGTATTGGAGTTTGGGAGAGTCCAGAAAGAGACAGCCCCAGCGTTTGTGGGGCAGTGAATGCGGTTGCCTGGATACTGGAAGAGCAGCAAGAGCTTTTGGTGCCGGCACCTTTGGTGTGGGAGGAATCCCTGGACGTTCGGAATTGGTGAGCTGGCTCCGGCTCAGCAGCCCAGGCAGATAGTATTGGAGTTTGGGAGAGTCCAGAAAGAGACAGCCCCAGCGTTTGTGGGGCAGTGAATGCGGTTGCCTGGATACTGGAAGAGCAGCAAGAGCTTTTGGTGCCGGCACCTTTGGTGTGGGAGGAATCCCTGGACGTTCGGAATTGCTGAACCTGGCTCCGGCTCAGCAGCCCAGGCAGATAGTATTGGACTTTGGGAGAGTCCAGAAAGAGACAGCCCCAGCGTTTGTGGGGCAGTGAATGCGGTTGCCTGGATACTGGAAGAGCAGCAAGAGCTTTTGGTGCCGGCACCTTTGGTGTGGGAGGAATCCCTGGACGTTCGGAATTGCTGAGCTGGCTCCGGCTCAGCAGCCCAGGCAGATAGTATTGGACTTTGGGAGAGTCCAGAAAGAGACAGCCCCAGCGTTTGTGGGGCAGTGAATGCGGTTGCCTGGATACTGGAAGAGCAGCAAGAGCTTTTGGTGCCGGCACCTTTGGTGTGGGAGGAATCCCTGGACGTTCGGAATTGCTGAAGCTGGCTCCGGCTCAGCAGCCCAGGCAGATAGTATTGGACTTTGGGAGAGTACAGAAAGAGACAGCCCCAGCGTTTGTGGGGCAGTGAATGCGGTTGCCTGGATACTGGAAGAGCAGCAAGAGCTTTTGGTGCCGGCACCTTTGGTGTGGGAGGAATCCCTGGACGTTCGGAATTGCTGAGCTGGCTCCGGCTCAGCAGCCCAGGCAGATAGTATTGGAGTTTGGGAGAGTCCAGAAAGAGACAGCCCCAGCGTTTGTGGGGCAGTGAATGCGGTTGCCTGGATACTGGAAGAGCAGCAAGAGCTTTTGGTGCCGGCACCTTTGGTGTGGGAGGAATCCCTGGACGTTCGGAATTGCTAGTCGGCTCCGGCTCAGCAGCCCAGGCAGATAGTATTGGACTTTGGGAGAGTCCAGAAAGAGACAGCCCCAGCGTTTGTGGGGCAGTGAATGCGGTTGCCTGGATACTGGAAGAGCAGCAAGAGCTTTTGGTGCCGGCACCTTTGGTGTGGGAGGAATCCCTGGACGTTCGGAATTGGTGAGCTGGCTCCGGCTCAGCAGCCCAGGCAGATAGTATTGGACTTTGGGAGAGTCCAGAAAGAGACAGCCCCAGCGTTTGTGGGGCAGTGAATGCGGTTGCCTGGATACTGGAAGAGCAGCAAGAGCTTTTGGTGCCGGCACCTTTGGTGTGGGAGGAATCCCTGGACGTTCGGAATTGCTGAGCTGGCTCCGGCTCAGCAGCCCAGGCAGATAGTATTGGACTTTGGGAGAGTCCAGAAAGAGACAGCCCCAGCGTTTGTGGGGCAGTGAATGCGGTTGCCTGGATACTGGAAGAGCAGCAAGAGCTTTTGGTGCCGGCACCTTTGGTGTGGGAGGAATCCCTGGACGTTCGGAATTGCTGAGCTGGCTCCGGCTCAGCAGCCCAGGCAGATAGTATTGGACTTTGGGAGAGTCCAGAAAGAGACAGCCCCAGCGTTTGTGGGGCAGTGAATGCGGTTGCCTGGATACTGGAAGAGCAGCAAGAGCTTTTGGTGCCGGCACCTTTGGTGTGGGAGGAATCCCTGGACGTTCGGAATTGCTGAGCTGGCTCCGGCTCAGCAGCCCAGGCAGATAGTATTGGACTTTGGGAGAGTCCAGAAAGAGACAGCCCCAGCGTTTGTGGGGCAGTGAATGCGGTTGCCTGGATACTGGAAGAGCAGCAAGAGCTTTTGGTGCCGGCACCTTTGGTGTGGGAGGAATCCCTGGACGTTCGGAATTGCTGAGCTGGCTCCGGCTCAGCAGCCCAGGCAGATAGTATTGGACTTTGGGAGAGTCCAGAAAGAGACAGCCCCAGCGTTTGTGGGGCAGTGAATGCGGTTGCCTGGATACTGGAAGAGCAGCAAGAGCTTTTGGTGCCGGCACCTTTGGTGTGGGAGGAATCCCTGGACGTTCGGAATTGGTGAGCTGGCTCCGGCTCAGCAGCCCAGGCAGATAGTATTGGAGTTTGGGAGAGTCCAGAAAGAGACAGCCCCAGCGTTTGTGGGGCAGTGAATGCGGTTGCCTGGATACTGGAAGAGCAGCAAGAGCTTTTGGTGCCGGCACCTTTGGTGTGGGAGGAATCCCTGGACGTTCGGAATTGCTGAGCTGGCTCCGCACCAGCAGCCCAGGCAGATAGTATTGGACTTTGGGAGAGTCCAGAAAGAGACAGCCCCAGCGTTTGTGGGGCAGTGAATGCGGTTGCCTGGATACTGGAAGAGCAGCAAGAGCTTTTGGTGCCGGCACCTTTGGTGTGGGAGGAATCCCTGGACGTTCGGAATTGCTAGAGCTGGCTCCGGCTCAGCAGCCCAGGCAGATAGTATTGGAGTTTGGGAGAGTCCAGAAAGAGACAGCCCCAGCGTTTGTGGGGCAGTGAATGCGGTTGCCTGGATACTGGAAGAGCAGCAAGAGCTTTTGGTGCCGGCACCTTTGGTGTGGGAGGAATCCCTGGACGTTCGGAATTGGTAGAGCTGGCTCCGGCTCAGCAGCCCAGGCAGATAGTATTGGAGTTTGGGAGAGTCCAGAAAGAGACAGCCCCAGCGTTTGTGGGGCAGTGAATGCGGTTGCCTGGATACTGGAAGAGCAGCAAGAGCTTTTGGTGCCGGCACCTTTGGTGTGGGAGGAATCCCTGGACGTTCGGAATTGCTGAGCTGGCTCCGGCTCAGCAGCCCAGGCAGATAGTATTGGACTTTGGGAGAGTCCAGAAAGAGACAGCCCCAGCGTTTGTGGGGCAGTGAATGCGGTTGCCTGGATACTGGAAGAGCAGCAAGAGCTTTTGGTGCCGGCACCTTTGGTGTGGGAGGAATCCCTGGACGTTCGGAATTGCTGAGCTGGCTCCGGCTCAGCAGCCCAGGCAGATAGTATTGGAGTTTGGGAGAGTCCAGAAAGAGACAGCCCCAGCGTTTGTGGGGCAGTGAATGCGGTTGCCTGGATACTGGAAGAGCAGCAAGAGCTTTTGGTGCCGGCACCTTTGGTGTGGGAGGAATCCCTGGACGTTCGGAATTGGTAGAAGCTAGAGCCGGCTCAGCAGCCCAGGCAGATAGTATTGGACTTTGGGAGAGTCCAGAAAGAGACAGCCCCAGCGTTTGTGGGGCAGTGAATGCGGTTGCCTGGATACTGGAAGAGCAGCAAGAGCTTTTGGTGCCGGCACCTTTGGTGTGGGAGGAATCCCTGGACGTTCGGAATTGCTGAGCTGGCTCCGGCTCAGCAGCCCAGGCAGATAGTATTGGAGTTTGGGAGAGTCCAGAAAGAGACAGCCCCAGCGTTTGTGGGGCAGTGAATGCGGTTGCCTGGATACTGGAAGAGCAGCAAGAGCTTTTGGTGCCGGCACCTTTGGTGTGGGAGGAATCCCTGGACGTTCGGAATTGCTGAGCTGGCTCCGGCTCAGCAGCCCAGGCAGATAGTATTGGACTTTGGGAGAGTCCAGAAAGAGACAGCCCCAGCGTTTGTGGGGCAGTGAATGCGGTTGCCTGGATACTGGAAGAGCAGCAAGAGCTTTTGGTGCCGGCACCTTTGGTGTGGGAGGAATCCCTGGACGTTCGGAATTGCTGAGCTGGCTCCGGCTCAGCAGCCCAGGCAGATAGTATTGGACTTTGGGAGAGTCCAGAAAGAGACAGCCCCAGCGTTTGTGGGGCAGTGAATGCGGTTGCCTGGATACTGGAAGAGCAGCAAGAGCTTTTGGTGCCGGCACCTTTGGTGTGGGAGGAATCCCTGGACGTTCGGAATTGCTGAGCTGGCTCCGGCTCAGCAGCCCAGGCAGATAGTATTGGACTTTGGGAGAGTCCAGAAAGAGACAGCCCCAGCGTTTGTGGGGCAGTGAATGCGGTTGCCTGGATACTGGAAGAGCAGCAAGAGCTTTTGGTGCCGGCACCTTTGGTGTGGGAGGAATCCCTGGACGTTCGGAATTGCTGAGCTGGCTCCGGCTCAGCAGCCCAGGCAGATAGTATTGGAGTTTGGGAGAGTCCAGAAAGAGACAGCCCCAGCGTTTGTGGGGCAGTGAATGCGGTTGCCTGGATACTGGAAGAGCAGCAAGAGCTTTTGGTGCCGGCACCTTTGGTGTGGGAGGAATCCCTGGACGTTCGGAATTGCTGAGCTGGCTCCGCACCAGCAGCCCAGGCAGATAGTATTGGACTTTGGGAGAGTCCAGAAAGAGACAGCCCCAGCGTTTGTGGGGCAGTGAATGCGGTTGCCTGGATACTGGAAGAGCAGCAAGAGCTTTTGGTGCCGGCACCTTTGGTGTGGGAGGAATCCCTGGACGTTCGGAATTGGTGAGCTGGCTCCGGCTCAGCAGCCCAGGCAGATAGTATTGGACTTTGGGAGAGTCCAGAAAGAGACAGCCCCAGCGTTTGTGGGGCAGTGAATGCGGTTGCCTGGATACTGGAAGAGCAGCAAGAGCTTTTGGTGCCGGCACCTTTGGTGTGGGAGGAATCCCTGGACGTTCGGAATTGCTAGAGCTGGCTCCGGCTCAGCAGCCCAGGCAGATAGTATTGGACTTTGGGAGAGTCCAGAAAGAGACAGCCCCAGCGTTTGTGGGGCAGTGAATGCGGTTGCCTGGATACTGGAAGAGCAGCAAGAGCTTTTGGTGCCGGCACCTTTGGTGTGGGAGGAATCCCTGGACGTTCGGAATTGCTGAGCTGGCTCCGGCTCAGCAGCCCAGGCAGATAGTATTGGACTTTGGGAGAGTCCAGAAAGAGACAGCCCCAGCGTTTGTGGGGCAGTGAATGCGGTTGCCTGGATACTGGAAGAGCAGCAAGAGCTTTTGGTGCCGGCACCTTTGGTGTGGGAGGAATCCCTGGACGTTCGGAATTGCTGAGCTGGCTCCGCACCAGCAGCCCAGGCAGATAGTATTGGACTTTGGGAGAGTCCAGAAAGAGACAGCCCCAGCGTTTGTGGGGCAGTGAATGCGGTTGCCTGGATACTGGAAGAGCAGCAAGAGCTTTTGGTGCCGGCACCTTTGGTGTGGGAGGAATCCCTGGACGTTCGGAATTGCTGAGCTGGCTCCGGCTCAGCAGCCCAGGCAGATAGTATTGGAGTTTGGGAGAGTCCAGAAAGAGACAGCCCCAGCGTTTGTGGGGCAGTGAATGCGGTTGCCTGGATACTGGAAGAGCAGCAAGAGCTTTTGGTGCCGGCACCTTTGGTGTGGGAGGAATCCCTGGACGTTCGGAATTGCTGAGCTGGCTCCGGCTCAGCAGCCCAGGCAGATAGTATTGGAGTTTGGGAGAGTCCAGAAAGAGACAGCCCCAGCGTTTGTGGGGCAGTGAATGCGGTTGCCTGGATACTGGAAGAGCAGCAAGAGCTTTTGGTGCCGGCACCTTTGGTGTGGGAGGAATCCCTGGACGTTCGGAATTGGTGAGCTGGCTCCGGCTCAGCAGCCCAGGCAGATAGTATTGGACTTTGGGAGAGTCCAGAAAGAGACAGCCCCAGCGTTTGTGGGGCAGTGAATGCGGTTGCCTGGATACTGGAAGAGCAGCAAGAGCTTTTGGTGCCGGCACCTTTGGTGTGGGAGGAATCCCTGGACGTTCGGAATTGGTGAGCTGGCTCCGGCTCAGCAGCCCAGGCAGATAGTATTGGACTTTGGGAGAGTCCAGAAAGAGACAGCCCCAGCGTTTGTGGGGCAGTGAATGCGGTTGCCTGGATACTGGAAGAGCAGCAAGAGCTTTTGGTGCCGGCACCTTTGGTGTGGGAGGAATCCCTGGACGTTCGGAATTGCTGAGCTGGCTCCGGCTCAGCAGCCCAGGCAGATAGTATTGGAGTTTGGGAGAGTCCAGAAAGAGACAGCCCCAGCGTTTGTGGGGCAGTGAATGCGGTTGCCTGGATACTGGAAGAGCAGCAAGAGCTTTTGGTGCCGGCACCTTTGGTGTGGGAGGAATCCCTGGACGTTCGGAATTGCTGAGCTGGCTCCGCACCAGCAGCCCAGGCAGATAGTATTGGACTTTGGGAGAGTCCAGAAAGAGACAGCCCCAGCGTTTGTGGGGCAGTGAATGCGGTTGCCTGGATACTGGAAGAGCAGCAAGAGCTTTTGGTGCCGGCACCTTTGGTGTGGGAGGAATCCCTGGACGTTCGGAATTGCTGAGCTGGCTCCGGCTCAGCAGCCCAGGCAGATAGTATTGGACTTTGGGAGAGTCCAGAAAGAGACAGCCCCAGCGTTTGTGGGGCAGTGAATGCGGTTGCCTGGATACTGGAAGAGCAGCAAGAGCTTTTGGTGCCGGCACCTTTGGTGTGGGAGGAATCCCTGGACGTTCGGAATTGCTGAGCTGGCTCCGGCTCAGCAGCCCAGGCAGATAGTATTGGACTTTGGGAGAGTCCAGAAAGAGACAGCCCCAGCGTTTGTGGGGCAGTGAATGCGGTTGCCTGGATACTGGAAGAGCAGCAAGAGCTTTTGGTGCCGGCACCTTTGGTGTGGGAGGAATCCCTGGACGTTCGGAATTGCTGAGCTGGCTCCGGCTCAGCAGCCCAGGCAGATAGTATTGGACTTTGGGAGAGTCCAGAAAGAGACAGCCCCAGCGTTTGTGGGGCAGTGAATGCGGTTGCCTGGATACTGGAAGAGCAGCAAGAGCTTTTGGTGCCGGCACCTTTGGTGTGGGAGGAATCCCTGGACGTTCGGAATTGCTGAGCTGGCTCCGCACCAGCAGCCCAGGCAGATAGTATTGGACTTTGGGAGAGTCCAGAAAGAGACAGCCCCAGCGTTTGTGGGGCAGTGAATGCGGTTGCCTGGATACTGGAAGAGCAGCAAGAGCTTTTGGTGCCGGCACCTTTGGTGTGGGAGGAATCCCTGGACGTTCGGAATTGCTGAGCTGGCTCCGCACCAGCAGCCCAGGCAGATAGTATTGGACTTTGGGAGAGTCCAGAAAGAGACAGCCCCAGCGTTTGTGGGGCAGTGAATGCGGTTGCCTGGATACTGGAAGAGCAGCAAGAGCTTTTGGTGCCGGCACCTTTGGTGTGGGAGGAATCCCTGGACGTTCGGAATTGCTGAGCTGGCTCCGGCTCAGCAGCCCAGGCAGATAGTATTGGAGTTTGGGAGAGTCCAGAAAGAGACAGCCCCAGCGTTTGTGGGGCAGTGAATGCGGTTGCCTGGATACTGGAAGAGCAGCAAGAGCTTTTGGTGCCGGCACCTTTGGTGTGGGAGGAATCCCTGGACGTTCGGAATTGCTGAGCTGGCTCCGGCTCAGCAGCCCAGGCAGATAGTATTGGACTTTGGGAGAGTCCAGAAAGAGACAGCCCCAGCGTTTGTGGGGCAGTGAATGCGGTTGCCTGGATACTGGAAGAGCAGCAAGAGCTTTTGGTGCCGGCACCTTTGGTGTGGGAGGAATCCCTGGACGTTCGGAATTGCTGAGCTGGCTCCGGCTCAGCAGCCCAGGCAGATAGTATTGGACTTTGGGAGAGTCCAGAAAGAGACAGCCCCAGCGTTTGTGGGGCAGTGAATGCGGTTGCCTGGATACTGGAAGAGCAGCAAGAGCTTTTGGTGCCGGCACCTTTGGTGTGGGAGGAATCCCTGGACGTTCGGAATTGGTAGAAGCTAGAGCCGGCTCAGCGGCCCAGGCAGATAGTATTGGAGTTTGGGAGAGTCCAGAAAGAGACAGCCCCAGCGTTTGTGGGGCAGTGAATGCGGTTGCCTGGATACTGGAAGAGCAGCAAGAGCTTTTGGTGCCGGCACCTTTGGTGTGGGAGGAATCCCTGGACGTTCGGAATTGCTGAGCTGGCTCCGCACCAGCAGCCCAGGCAGATAGTATTGGACTTTGGGAGAGTCCAGAAAGAGACAGCCCCAGCGTTTGTGGGGCAGTGAATGCGGTTGCCTGGATACTGGAAGAGCAGCAAGAGCTTTTGGTGCCGGCACCTTTGGTGTGGGAGGAATCCCTGGACGTTCGGAATTGCTGAGCTGGCTCCGGCTCAGCAGCCCAGGCAGATAGTATTGGACTTTGGGAGAGTCCAGAAAGAGACAGCCCCAGCGTTTGTGGGGCAGTGAATGCGGTTGCCTGGATACTGGAAGAGCAGCAAGAGCTTTTGGTGCCGGCACCTTTGGTGTGGGAGGAATCCCTGGACGTTCGGAATTGCTGAGCTGGCTCCGGCTCAGCAGCCCAGGCAGATAGTATTGGACTTTGGGAGAGTCCAGAAAGAGACAGCCCCAGCGTTTGTGGGGCAGTGAATGCGGTTGCCTGGATACTGGAAGAGCAGCAAGAGCTTTTGGTGCCGGCACCTTTGGTGTGGGAGGAATCCCTGGACGTTCGGAATTGGTGAGCTGGCTCCGGCTCAGCAGCCCAGGCAGATAGTATTGGACTTTGGGAGAGTCCAGAAAGAGACAGCCCCAGCGTTTGTGGGGCAGTGAATGCGGTTGCCTGGATACTGGAAGAGCAGCAAGAGCTTTTGGTGCCGGCACCTTTGGTGTGGGAGGAATCCCTGGACGTTCGGAATTGCTGAGCTGGCTCCGGCTCAGCAGCCCAGGCAGATAGTATTGGACTTTGGGAGAGTCCAGAAAGAGACAGCCCCAGCGTTTGTGGGGCAGTGAATGCGGTTGCCTGGATACTGGAAGAGCAGCAAGAGCTTTTGGTGCCGGCACCTTTGGTGTGGGAGGAATCCCTGGACGTTCGGAATTGCTGAGCTGGCTCCGGCTCAGCAGCCCAGGCAGATAGTATTGGACTTTGGGAGAGTCCAGAAAGAGACAGCCCCAGCGTTTGTGGGGCAGTGAATGCGGTTGCCTGGATACTGGAAGAGCAGCAAGAGCTTTTGGTGCCGGCACCTTTGGTGTGGGAGGAATCCCTGGACGTTCGGAATTGCTGAGCTGGCTCCGGCTCAGCAGCCCAGGCAGATAGTATTGGACTTTGGGAGAGTCCAGAAAGAGACAGCCCCAGCGTTTGTGGGGCAGTGAATGCGGTTGCCTGGATACTGGAAGAGCAGCAAGAGCTTTTGGTGCCGGCACCTTTGGTGTGGGAGGAATCCCTGGACGTTCGGAATTGCTGAGCTGGCTCCGGCTCAGCAGCCCAGGCAGATAGTATTGGACTTTGGGAGAGTCCAGAAAGAGACAGCCCCAGCGTTTGTGGGGCAGTGAATGCGGTTGCCTGGATACTGGAAGAGCAGCAAGAGCTTTTGGTGCCGGCACCTTTGGTGTGGGAGGAATCCCTGGACGTTCGGAATTGGTAGAAGCTAGAGCCGGCTCAGCAGCCCAGGCAGATAGTATTGGACTTTGGGAGAGTCCAGAAAGAGACAGCCCCAGCGTTTGTGGGGCAGTGAATGCGGTTGCCTGGATACTGGAAGAGCAGCAAGAGCTTTTGGTGCCGGCACCTTTGGTGTGGGAGGAATCCCTGGACGTTCGGAATTGCTGAGCTGGCTCCGGCTCAGCAGCCCAGGCAGATAGTATTGGACTTTGGGAGAGTCCAGAAAGAGACAGCCCCAGCGTTTGTGGGGCAGTGAATGCGGTTGCCTGGATACTGGAAGAGCAGCAAGAGCTTTTGGTGCCGGCACCTTTGGTGTGGGAGGAATCCCTGGACGTTCGGAATTGCTGAGCTGGCTCCGGCTCAGCAGCCCAGGCAGATAGTATTGGACTTTGGGAGAGTCCAGAAAGAGACAGCCCCAGCGTTTGTGGGGCAGTGAATGCGGTTGCCTGGATACTGGAAGAGCAGCAAGAGCTTTTGGTGCCGGCACCTTTGGTGTGGGAGGAATCCCTGGACGTTCGGAATTGGTGAGCTGGCTCCGGCTCAGCAGCCCAGGCAGATAGTATTGGACTTTGGGAGAGTCCAGAAAGAGACAGCCCCAGCGTTTGTGGGGCAGTGAATGCGGTTGCCTGGATACTGGAAGAGCAGCAAGAGCTTTTGGTGCCGGCACCTTTGGTGTGGGAGGAATCCCTGGACGTTCGGAATTGCTGAGCTGGCTCCGGCTCAGCAGCCCAGGCAGATAGTATTGGACTTTGGGAGAGTCCAGAAAGAGACAGCCCCAGCGTTTGTGGGGCAGTGAATGCGGTTGCCTGGATACTGGAAGAGCAGCAAGAGCTTTTGGTGCCGGCACCTTTGGTGTGGGAGGAATCCCTGGACGTTCGGAATTGCTGAGCTGGCTCCGGCTCAGCAGCCCAGGCAGATAGTATTGGACTTTGGGAGAGTCCAGAAAGAGACAGCCCCAGCGTTTGTGGGGCAGTGAATGCGGTTGCCTGGATACTGGAAGAGCAGCAAGAGCTTTTGGTGCCGGCACCTTTGGTGTGGGAGGAATCCCTGGACGTTCGGAATTGGTGAGCTGGCTCCGGCTCAGCAGCCCAGGCAGATAGTATTGGACTTTGGGAGAGTCCAGAAAGAGACAGCCCCAGCGTTTGTGGGGCAGTGAATGCGGTTGCCTGGATACTGGAAGAGCAGCAAGAGCTTTTGGTGCCGGCACCTTTGGTGTGGGAGGAATCCCTGGACGTTCGGAATTGCTGAGCTGGCTCCGGCTCAGCAGCCCAGGCAGATAGTATTGGACTTTGGGAGAGTCCAGAAAGAGACAGCCCCAGCGTTTGTGGGGCAGTGAATGCGGTTGCCTGGATACTGGAAGAGCAGCAAGAGCTTTTGGTGCCGGCACCTTTGGTGTGGGAGGAATCCCTGGACGTTCGGAATTGCTGAGCTGGCTCCGGCTCAGCAGCCCAGGCAGATAGTATTGGACTTTGGGAGAGTCCAGAAAGAGACAGCCCCAGCGTTTGTGGGGCAGTGAATGCGGTTGCCTGGATACTGGAAGAGCAGCAAGAGCTTTTGGTGCCGGCACCTTTGGTGTGGGAGGAATCCCTGGACGTTCGGAATTGCTGAGCTGGCTCCGGCTCAGCAGCCCAGGCAGATAGTATTGGACTTTGGGAGAGTCCAGAAAGAGACAGCCCCAGCGTTTGTGGGGCAGTGAATGCGGTTGCCTGGATACTGGAAGAGCAGCAAGAGCTTTTGGTGCCGGCACCTTTGGTGTGGGAGGAATCCCTGGACGTTCGGAATTGGTAGAAGCTAGAGCCGGCTCAGCAGCCCAGGCAGATAGTATTGGACTTTGGGAGAGTCCAGAAAGAGACAGCCCCAGCGTTTGTGGGGCAGTGAATGCGGTTGCCTGGATACTGGAAGAGCAGCAAGAGCTTTTGGTGCCGGCACCTTTGGTGTGGGAGGAATCCCTGGACGTTCGGAATTGCTGAGCTGGCTCCGGCTCAGCAGCCCAGGCAGATAGTATTGGACTTTGGGAGAGTCCAGAAAGAGACAGCCCCAGCGTTTGTGGGGCAGTGAATGCGGTTGCCTGGATACTGGAAGAGCAGCAAGAGCTTTTGGTGCCGGCACCTTTGGTGTGGGAGGAATCCCTGGACGTTCGGAATTGGTGAGCTGGCTCCGGCTCAGCAGCCCAGGCAGATAGTATTGGACTTTGGGAGAGTCCAGAAAGAGACAGCCCCAGCGTTTGTGGGGCAGTGAATGCGGTTGCCTGGATACTGGAAGAGCAGCAAGAGCTTTTGGTGCCGGCACCTTTGGTGTGGGAGGAATCCCTGGACGTTCGGAATTGCTGAGCTGGCTCCGGCTCAGCAGCCCAGGCAGATAGTATTGGACTTTGGGAGAGTCCAGAAAGAGACAGCCCCAGCGTTTGTGGGGCAGTGAATGCGGTTGCCTGGATACTGGAAGAGCAGCAAGAGCTTTTGGTGCCGGCACCTTTGGTGTGGGAGGAATCCCTGGACGTTCGGAATTGCTGAGCTGGCTCCGGCTCAGCAGCCCAGGCAGATAGTATTGGACTTTGGGAGAGTCCAGAAAGAGACAGCCCCAGCGTTTGTGGGGCAGTGAATGCGGTTGCCTGGATACTGGAAGAGCAGCAAGAGCTTTTGGTGCCGGCACCTTTGGTGTGGGAGGAATCCCTGGACGTTCGGAATTGCTGAGCTGGCTCCGGCTCAGCAGCCCAGGCAGATAGTATTGGACTTTGGGAGAGTCCAGAAAGAGACAGCCCCAGCGTTTGTGGGGCAGTGAATGCGGTTGCCTGGATACTGGAAGAGCAGCAAGAGCTTTTGGTGCCGGCACCTTTGGTGTGGGAGGAATCCCTGGACGTTCGGAATTGCTGAGCTGGCTCCGGCTCAGCAGCCCAGGCAGATAGTATTGGACTTTGGGAGAGTCCAGAAAGAGACAGCCCCAGCGTTTGTGGGGCAGTGAATGCGGTTGCCTGGATACTGGAAGAGCAGCAAGAGCTTTTGGTGCCGGCACCTTTGGTGTGGGAGGAATCCCTGGACGTTCGGAATTGGTGAGCTGGCTCCGGCTCAGCAGCCCAGGCAGATAGTATTGGACTTTGGGAGAGTCCAGAAAGAGACAGCCCCAGCGTTTGTGGGGCAGTGAATGCGGTTGCCTGGATACTGGAAGAGCAGCAAGAGCTTTTGGTGCCGGCACCTTTGGTGTGGGAGGAATCCCTGGACGTTCGGAATTGCTGAGCTGGCTCCGGCTCAGCAGCCCAGGCAGATAGTATTGGACTTTGGGAGAGTCCAGAAAGAGACAGCCCCAGCGTTTGTGGGGCAGTGAATGCGGTTGCCTGGATACTGGAAGAGCAGCAAGAGCTTTTGGTGCCGGCACCTTTGGTGTGGGAGGAATCCCTGGACGTTCGGAATTGGTAGAAGCTAGAGCCGGCTCAGCAGCCCAGGCAGATAGTATTGGACTTTGGGAGAGTCCAGAAAGAGACAGCCCCAGCGTTTGTGGGGCAGTGAATGCGGTTGCCTGGATACTGGAAGAGCAGCAAGAGCTTTTGGTGCCGGCACCTTTGGTGTGGGAGGAATCCCTGGACGTTCGGAATTGCTGAGCTGGCTCCGGCTCAGCAGCCCAGGCAGATAGTATTGGACTTTGGGAGAGTCCAGAAAGAGACAGCCCCAGCGTTTGTGGGGCAGTGAATGCGGTTGCCTGGATACTGGAAGAGCAGCAAGAGCTTTTGGTGCCGGCACCTTTGGTGTGGGAGGAATCCCTGGACGTTCGGAATTGCTGAGCTGGCTCCGGCTCAGCAGCCCAGGCAGATAGTATTGGACTTTGGGAGAGTCCAGAAAGAGACAGCCCCAGCGTTTGTGGGGCAGTGAATGCGGTTGCCTGGATACTGGAAGAGCAGCAAGAGCTTTTGGTGCCGGCACCTTTGGTGTGGGAGGAATCCCTGGACGTTCGGAATTGGTAGAAGCTAGAGCCGGCTCAGCAGCCCAGGCAGATAGTATTGGACTTTGGGAGAGTCCAGAAAGAGACAGCCCCAGCGTTTGTGGGGCAGTGAATGCGGTTGCCTGGATACTGGAAGAGCAGCAAGAGCTTTTGGTGCCGGCACCTTTGGTGTGGGAGGAATCCCTGGACGTTCGGAATTGCTGAGCTGGCTCCGGCTCAGCAGCCCAGGCAGATAGTATTGGACTTTGGGAGAGTCCAGAAAGAGACAGCCCCAGCGTTTGTGGGGCAGTGAATGCGGTTGCCTGGATACTGGAAGAGCAGCAAGAGCTTTTGGTGCCGGCACCTTTGGTGTGGGAGGAATCCCTGGACGTTCGGAATTGCTGAGCTGGCTCCGGCTCAGCAGCCCAGGCAGATAGTATTGGACTTTGGGAGAGTCCAGAAAGAGACAGCCCCAGCGTTTGTGGGGCAGTGAATGCGGTTGCCTGGATACTGGAAGAGCAGCAAGAGCTTTTGGTGCCGGCACCTTTGGTGTGGGAGGAATCCCTGGACGTTCGGAATTGCTGAGCTGGCTCCGGCTCAGCAGCCCAGGCAGATAGTATTGGACTTTGGGAGAGTCCAGAAAGAGACAGCCCCAGCGTTTGTGGGGCAGTGAATGCGGTTGCCTGGATACTGGAAGAGCAGCAAGAGCTTTTGGTGCCGGCACCTTTGGTGTGGGAGGAATCCCTGGACGTTCGGAATTGGTAGAAGCTAGAGCCGGCTCAGCAGCCCAGGCAGATAGTATTGGACTTTGGGAGAGTCCAGAAAGAGACAGCCCCAGCGTTTGTGGGGCAGTGAATGCGGTTGCCTGGATACTGGAAGAGCAGCAAGAGCTTTTGGTGCCGGCACCTTTGGTGTGGGAGGAATCCCTGGACGTTCGGAATTGCTGAGCTGGCTCCGGCTCAGCAGCCCAGGCAGATAGTATTGGACTTTGGGAGAGTCCAGAAAGAGACAGCCCCAGCGTTTGTGGGGCAGTGAATGCGGTTGCCTGGATACTGGAAGAGCAGCAAGAGCTTTTGGTGCCGGCACCTTTGGTGTGGGAGGAATCCCTGGACGTTCGGAATTGCTGAGCTGGCTCCGGCTCAGCAGCCCAGGCAGATAGTATTGGACTTTGGGAGAGTCCAGAAAGAGACAGCCCCAGCGTTTGTGGGGCAGTGAATGCGGTTGCCTGGATACTGGAAGAGCAGCAAGAGCTTTTGGTGCCGGCACCTTTGGTGTGGGAGGAATCCCTGGACGTTCGGAATTGCTGAGCTGGCTCCGGCTCAGCAGCCCAGGCAGATAGTATTGGACTTTGGGAGAGTCCAGAAAGAGACAGCCCCAGCGTTTGTGGGGCAGTGAATGCGGTTGCCTGGATACTGGAAGAGCAGCAAGAGCTTTTGGTGCCGGCACCTTTGGTGTGGGAGGAATCCCTGGACGTTCGGAATTGGTGAGCTGGCTCCGGCTCAGCAGCCCAGGCAGATAGTATTGGACTTTGGGAGAGTCCAGAAAGAGACAGCCCCAGCGTTTGTGGGGCAGTGAATGCGGTTGCCTGGATACTGGAAGAGCAGCAAGAGCTTTTGGTGCCGGCACCTTTGGTGTGGGAGGAATCCCTGGACGTTCGGAATTGCTGAGCTGGCTCCGGCTCAGCAGCCCAGGCAGATAGTATTGGACTTTGGGAGAGTCCAGAAAGAGACAGCCCCAGCGTTTGTGGGGCAGTGAATGCGGTTGCCTGGATACTGGAAGAGCAGCAAGAGCTTTTGGTGCCGGCACCTTTGGTGTGGGAGGAATCCCTGGACGTTCGGAATTGCTGAGCTGGCTCCGGCTCAGCAGCCCAGGCAGATAGTATTGGACTTTGGGAGAGTCCAGAAAGAGACAGCCCCAGCGTTTGTGGGGCAGTGAATGCGGTTGCCTGGATACTGGAAGAGCAGCAAGAGCTTTTGGTGCCGGCACCTTTGGTGTGGGAGGAATCCCTGGACGTTCGGAATTGCTGAGCTGGCTCCGGCTCAGCAGCCCAGGCAGATAGTATTGGACTTTGGGAGAGTCCAGAAAGAGACAGCCCCAGCGTTTGTGGGGCAGTGAATGCGGTTGCCTGGATACTGGAAGAGCAGCAAGAGCTTTTGGTGCCGGCACCTTTGGTGTGGGAGGAATCCCTGGACGTTCGGAATTGGTAGAAGCTAGAGCCGGCTCAGCAGCCCAGGCAGATAGTATTGGACTTTGGGAGAGTCCAGAAAGAGACAGCCCCAGCGTTTGTGGGGCAGTGAATGCGGTTGCCTGGATACTGGAAGAGCAGCAAGAGCTTTTGGTGCCGGCACCTTTGGTGTGGGAGGAATCCCTGGACGTTCGGAATTGCTGAGCTGGCTCCGGCTCAGCAGCCCAGGCAGATAGTATTGGACTTTGGGAGAGTCCAGAAAGAGACAGCCCCAGCGTTTGTGGGGCAGTGAATGCGGTTGCCTGGATACTGGAAGAGCAGCAAGAGCTTTTGGTGCCGGCACCTTTGGTGTGGGAGGAATCCCTGGACGTTCGGAATTGCTGAGCTGGCTCCGGCTCAGCAGCCCAGGCAGATAGTATTGGACTTTGGGAGAGTCCAGAAAGAGACAGCCCCAGCGTTTGTGGGGCAGTGAATGCGGTTGCCTGGATACTGGAAGAGCAGCAAGAGCTTTTGGTGCCGGCACCTTTGGTGTGGGAGGAATCCCTGGACGTTCGGAATTGGTAGAAGCTAGAGCCGGCTCAGCAGCCCAGGCAGATAGTATTGGACTTTGGGAGAGTCCAGAAAGAGACAGCCCCAGCGTTTGTGGGGCAGTGAATGCGGTTGCCTGGATACTGGAAGAGCAGCAAGAGCTTTTGGTGCCGGCACCTTTGGTGTGGGAGGAATCCCTGGACGTTCGGAATTGCTGAGCTGGCTCCGGCTCAGCAGCCCAGGCAGATAGTATTGGACTTTGGGAGAGTCCAGAAAGAGACAGCCCCAGCGTTTGTGGGGCAGTGAATGCGGTTGCCTGGATACTGGAAGAGCAGCAAGAGCTTTTGGTGCCGGCACCTTTGGTGTGGGAGGAATCCCTGGACGTTCGGAATTGCTGAGCTGGCTCCGGCTCAGCAGCCCAGGCAGATAGTATTGGACTTTGGGAGAGTCCAGAAAGAGACAGCCCCAGCGTTTGTGGGGCAGTGAATGCGGTTGCCTGGATACTGGAAGAGCAGCAAGAGCTTTTGGTGCCGGCACCTTTGGTGTGGGAGGAATCCCTGGACGTTCGGAATTGCTGAGCTGGCTCCGGCTCAGCAGCCCAGGCAGATAGTATTGGACTTTGGGAGAGTCCAGAAAGAGACAGCCCCAGCGTTTGTGGGGCAGTGAATGCGGTTGCCTGGATACTGGAAGAGCAGCAAGAGCTTTTGGTGCCGGCACCTTTGGTGTGGGAGGAATCCCTGGACGTTCGGAATTGCTGAGCTGGCTCCGGCTCAGCAGCCCAGGCAGATAGTATTGGACTTTGGGAGAGTCCAGAAAGAGACAGCCCCAGCGTTTGTGGGGCAGTGAATGCGGTTGCCTGGATACTGGAAGAGCAGCAAGAGCTTTTGGTGCCGGCACCTTTGGTGTGGGAGGAATCCCTGGACGTTCGGAATTGGTAGAAGCTAGAGCCGGCTCAGCAGCCCAGGCAGATAGTATTGGACTTTGGGAGAGTCCAGAAAGAGACAGCCCCAGCGTTTGTGGGGCAGTGAATGCGGTTGCCTGGATACTGGAAGAGCAGCAAGAGCTTTTGGTGCCGGCACCTTTGGTGTGGGAGGAATCCCTGGACGTTCGGAATTGCTGAGCTGGCTCCGGCTCAGCAGCCCAGGCAGATAGTATTGGACTTTGGGAGAGTCCAGAAAGAGACAGCCCCAGCGTTTGTGGGGCAGTGAATGCGGTTGCCTGGATACTGGAAGAGCAGCAAGAGCTTTTGGTGCCGGCACCTTTGGTGTGGGAGGAATCCCTGGACGTTCGGAATTGCTGAGCTGGCTCCGGCTCAGCAGCCCAGGCAGATAGTATTGGACTTTGGGAGAGTCCAGAAAGAGACAGCCCCAGCGTTTGTGGGGCAGTGAATGCGGTTGCCTGGATACTGGAAGAGCAGCAAGAGCTTTTGGTGCCGGCACCTTTGGTGTGGGAGGAATCCCTGGACGTTCGGAATTGCTGAAGCTGGCTCCGGCTCAGCAGCCCAGGCAGATAGTATTGGACTTTGGGAGAGTCCAGAAAGAGACAGCCCCAGCGTTTGTGGGGCAGTGAATGCGGTTGCCTGGATACTGGAAGAGCAGCAAGAGCTTTTGGTGCCGGCACCTTTGGTGTGGGAGGAATCCCTGGACGTTCGGAATTGGTGAGCTGGCTCCGGCTCAGCAGCCCAGGCAGATAGTATTGGACTTTGGGAGAGTCCAGAAAGAGACAGCCCCAGCGTTTGTGGGGCAGTGAATGCGGTTGCCTGGATACTGGAAGAGCAGCAAGAGCTTTTGGTGCCGGCACCTTTGGTGTGGGAGGAATCCCTGGACGTTCGGAATTGCTGAGCTGGCTCCGGCTCAGCAGCCCAGGCAGATAGTATTGGACTTTGGGAGAGTCCAGAAAGAGACAGCCCCAGCGTTTGTGGGGCAGTGAATGCGGTTGCCTGGATACTGGAAGAGCAGCAAGAGCTTTTGGTGCCGGCACCTTTGGTGTGGGAGGAATCCCTGGACGTTCGGAATTGCTGAGCTGGCTCCGGCTCAGCAGCCCAGGCAGATAGTATTGGACTTTGGGAGAGTCCAGAAAGAGACAGCCCCAGCGTTTGTGGGGCAGTGAATGCGGTTGCCTGGATACTGGAAGAGCAGCAAGAGCTTTTGGTGCCGGCACCTTTGGTGTGGGAGGAATCCCTGGACGTTCGGAATTGCTGAGCTGGCTCCGGCTCAGCAGCCCAGGCAGATAGTATTGGACTTTGGGAGAGTCCAGAAAGAGACAGCCCCAGCGTTTGTGGGGCAGTGAATGCGGTTGCCTGGATACTGGAAGAGCAGCAAGAGCTTTTGGTGCCGGCACCTTTGGTGTGGGAGGAATCCCTGGACGTTCGGAATTGGTGAGCTGGCTCCGGCTCAGCAGCCCAGGCAGATAGTATTGGACTTTGGGAGAGTCCAGAAAGAGACAGCCCCAGCGTTTGTGGGGCAGTGAATGCGGTTGCCTGGATACTGGAAGAGCAGCAAGAGCTTTTGGTGCCGGCACCTTTGGTGTGGGAGGAATCCCTGGACGTTCGGAATTGCTGAGCTGGCTCCGGCTCAGCAGCCCAGGCAGATAGTATTGGACTTTGGGAGAGTCCAGAAAGAGACAGCCCCAGCGTTTGTGGGGCAGTGAATGCGGTTGCCTGGATACTGGAAGAGCAGCAAGAGCTTTTGGTGCCGGCACCTTTGGTGTGGGAGGAATCCCTGGACGTTCGGAATTGCTGAGCTGGCTCCGCACCAGCAGCCCAGGCAGATAGTATTGGACTTTGGGAGAGTCCAGAAAGAGACAGCCCCAGCGTTTGTGGGGCAGTGAATGCGGTTGCCTGGATACTGGAAGAGCAGCAAGAGCTTTTGGTGCCGGCACCTTTGGTGTGGGAGGAATCCCTGGACGTTCGGAATTGCTAGAAGCTAGAGCCGGCTCAGCGGCCCAGGCAGATAGTATTGGACTTTGGGAGAGTCCAGAAAGAGACAGCCCCAGCGTTTGTGGGGCAGTGAATGCGGTTGCCTGGATACTGGAAGAGCAGCAAGAGCTTTTGGTGCCGGCACCTTTGGTGTGGGAGGAATCCCTGGACGTTCGGAATTGCTGAGCTGGCTCCGGCTCAGCAGCCCAGGCAGATAGTATTGGACTTTGGGAGAGTCCAGAAAGAGACAGCCCCAGCGTTTGTGGGGCAGTGAATGCGGTTGCCTGGATACTGGAAGAGCAGCAAGAGCTTTTGGTGCCGGCACCTTTGGTGTGGGAGGAATCCCTGGACGTTCGGAATTGCTAGAGCTGGCTCCGGCTCAGCAGCCCAGGCAGATAGTATTGGACTTTGGGAGAGTCCAGAAAGAGACAGCCCCAGCGTTTGTGGGGCAGTGAATGCGGTTGCCTGGATACTGGAAGAGCAGCAAGAGCTTTTGGTGCCGGCACCTTTGGTGTGGGAGGAATCCCTGGACGTTCGGAATTGCTGAGCTGGCTCCGGCTCAGCAGCCCAGGCAGATAGTATTGGACTTTGGGAGAGTCCAGAAAGAGACAGCCCCAGCGTTTGTGGGGCAGTGAATGCGGTTGCCTGGATACTGGAAGAGCAGCAAGAGCTTTTGGTGCCGGCACCTTTGGTGTGGGAGGAATCCCTGGACGTTCGGAATTGGTAGAAGCTGGAGCCGGCTCAGCAGCCCAGGCAGATAGTATTGGACTTTGGGAGAGTCCAGAAAGAGACAGCCCCAGCGTTTGTGGGGCAGTGAATGCGGTTGCCTGGATACTGGAAGAGCAGCAAGAGCTTTTGGTGCCGGCACCTTTGGTGTGGGAGGAATCCCTGGACGTTCGGAATTGCTGAGCTGGCTCCGCACCAGCAGCCCAGGCAGATAGTATTGGACTTTGGGAGAGTCCAGAAAGAGACAGCCCCAGCGTTTGTGGGGCAGTGAATGCGGTTGCCTGGATACTGGAAGAGCAGCAAGAGCTTTTGGTGCCGGCACCTTTGGTGTGGGAGGAATCCCTGGACGTTCGGAATTGGTGAGCTGGCTCCGGCTCAGCAGCCCAGGCAGATAGTATTGGACTTTGGGAGAGTCCAGAAAGAGACAGCCCCAGCGTTTGTGGGGCAGTGAATGCGGTTGCCTGGATACTGGAAGAGCAGCAAGAGCTTTTGGTGCCGGCACCTTTGGTGTGGGAGGAATCCCTGGACGTTCGGAATTGGTGAGCTGGCTCCGGCTCAGCAGCCCAGGCAGATAGTATTGGACTTTGGGAGAGTCCAGAAAGAGACAGCCCCAGCGTTTGTGGGGCAGTGAATGCGGTTGCCTGGATACTGGAAGAGCAGCAAGAGCTTTTGGTGCCGGCACCTTTGGTGTGGGAGGAATCCCTGGACGTTCGGAATTGCTGAGCTGGCTCCGCACCAGCAGCCCAGGCAGATAGTATTGGACTTTGGGAGAGTCCAGAAAGAGACAGCCCCAGCGTTTGTGGGGCAGTGAATGCGGTTGCCTGGATACTGGAAGAGCAGCAAGAGCTTTTGGTGCCGGCACCTTTGGTGTGGGAGGAATCCCTGGACGTTCGGAATTGCTGAGCTGGCTCCGGCTCAGCAGCCCAGGCAGATAGTATTGGACTTTGGGAGAGTCCAGAAAGAGACAGCCCCAGCGTTTGTGGGGCAGTGAATGCGGTTGCCTGGATACTGGAAGAGCAGCAAGAGCTTTTGGTGCCGGCACCTTTGGTGTGGGAGGAATCCCTGGACGTTCGGAATTGCTGAGCTGGCTCCGGCTCAGCAGCCCAGGCAGATAGTATTGGACTTTGGGAGAGTCCAGAAAGAGACAGCCCCAGCGTTTGTGGGGCAGTGAATGCGGTTGCCTGGATACTGGAAGAGCAGCAAGAGCTTTTGGTGCCGGCACCTTTGGTGTGGGAGGAATCCCTGGACGTTCGGAATTGCTGAGCTGGCTCCGGCTCAGCAGCCCAGGCAGATAGTATTGGACTTTGGGAGAGTCCAGAAAGAGACAGCCCCAGCGTTTGTGGGGCAGTGAATGCGGTTGCCTGGATACTGGAAGAGCAGCAAGAGCTTTTGGTGCCGGCACCTTTGGTGTGGGAGGAATCCCTGGACGTTCGGAATTGGTAAGCTGGCTCCGGCTCAGCAGCCCAGGCAGATAGTATTGGACTTTGGGAGAGTCCAGAAAGAGACAGCCCCAGCGTTTGTGGGGCAGTGAATGCGGTTGCCTGGATACTGGAAGAGCAGCAAGAGCTTTTGGTGCCGGCACCTTTGGTGTGGGAGGAATCCCTGGACGTTCGGAATTGCTGAGCTGGCTCCGGCTCAGCAGCCCAGGCAGATAGTATTGGAGTTTGGGAGAGTCCAGAAAGAGACAGCCCCAGCGTTTGTGGGGCAGTGAATGCGGTTGCCTGGATACTGGAAGAGCAGCAAGAGCTTTTGGTGCCGGCACCTTTGGTGTGGGAGGAATCCCTGGACGTTCGGAATTGCTGAAGCTGGCTCCGGCTCAGCAGCCCAGGCAGATAGTATTGGACTTTGGGAGAGTCCAGAAAGAGACAGCCCCAGCGTTTGTGGGGCAGTGAATGCGGTTGCCTGGATACTGGAAGAGCAGCAAGAGCTTTTGGTGCCGGCACCTTTGGTGTGGGAGGAATCCCTGGACGTTCGGAATTGGTGAGCTGGCTCCGGCTCAGCAGCCCAGGCAGATAGTATTGGAGTTTGGGAGAGTCCAGAAAGAGACAGCCCCAGCGTTTGTGGGGCAGTGAATGCGGTTGCCTGGATACTGGAAGAGCAGCAAGAGCTTTTGGTGCCGGCACCTTTGGTGTGGGAGGAATCCCTGGACGTTCGGAATTGGTGAGCTGGCTCCGGCTCAGCAGCCCAGGCAGATAGTATTGGACTTTGGGAGAGTCCAGAAAGAGACAGCCCCAGCGTTTGTGGGGCAGTGAATGCGGTTGCCTGGATACTGGAAGAGCAGCAAGAGCTTTTGGTGCCGGCACCTTTGGTGTGGGAGGAATCCCTGGACGTTCGGAATTGCTGAGCTGGCTCCGGCTCAGCAGCCCAGGCAGATAGTATTGGAGTTTGGGAGAGTCCAGAAAGAGACAGCCCCAGCGTTTGTGGGGCAGTGAATGCGGTTGCCTGGATACTGGAAGAGCAGCAAGAGCTTTTGGTGCCGGCACCTTTGGTGTGGGAGGAATCCCTGGACGTTCGGAATTGCTAGAGCTGGCTCCGGCTCAGCAGCCCAGGCAGATAGTATTGGAGTTTGGGAGAGTCCAGAAAGAGACAGCCCCAGCGTTTGTGGGGCAGTGAATGCGGTTGCCTGGATACTGGAAGAGCAGCAAGAGCTTTTGGTGCCGGCACCTTTGGTGTGGGAGGAATCCCTGGACGTTCGGAATTGCTGAGCTGGCTCCGCACCAGCAGCCCAGGCAGATAGTATTGGAGTTTGGGAGAGTCCAGAAAGAGACAGCCCCAGCGTTTGTGGGGCAGTGAATGCGGTTGCCTGGATACTGGAAGAGCAGCAAGAGCTTTTGGTGCCGGCACCTTTGGTGTGGGAGGAATCCCTGGACGTTCGGAATTGCTGAGCTGGCTCCGGCTCAGCAGCCCAGGCAGATAGTATTGGAGTTTGGGAGAGTCCAGAAAGAGACAGCCCCAGCGTTTGTGGGGCAGTGAATGCGGTTGCCTGGATACTGGAAGAGCAGCAAGAGCTTTTGGTGCCGGCACCTTTGGTGTGGGAGGAATCCCTGGACGTTCGGAATTGGTGAGCTGGCTCCGGCTCAGCAGCCCAGGCAGATAGTATTGGAGTTTGGGAGAGTCCAGAAAGAGACAGCCCCAGCGTTTGTGGGGCAGTGAATGCGGTTGCCTGGATACTGGAAGAGCAGCAAGAGCTTTTGGTGCCGGCACCTTTGGTGTGGGAGGAATCCCTGGACGTTCGGAATTGGTGAGCTGGCTCCGGCTCAGCAGCCCAGGCAGATAGTATTGGAGTTTGGGAGAGTCCAGAAAGAGACAGCCCCAGCGTTTGTGGGGCAGTGAATGCGGTTGCCTGGATACTGGAAGAGCAGCAAGAGCTTTTGGTGCCGGCACCTTTGGTGTGGGAGGAATCCCTGGACGTTCGGAATTGCTGAGCTGGCTCCGCACCAGCAGCCCAGGCAGATAGTATTGGACTTTGGGAGAGTCCAGAAAGAGACAGCCCCAGCGTTTGTGGGGCAGTGAATGCGGTTGCCTGGATACTGGAAGAGCAGCAAGAGCTTTTGGTGCCGGCACCTTTGGTGTGGGAGGAATCCCTGGACGTTCGGAATTGCTGAGCTGGCTCCGGCTCAGCAGCCCAGGCAGATAGTATTGGAGTTTGGGAGAGTCCAGAAAGAGACAGCCCCAGCGTTTGTGGGGCAGTGAATGCGGTTGCCTGGATACTGGAAGAGCAGCAAGAGCTTTTGGTGCCGGCACCTTTGGTGTGGGAGGAATCCCTGGACGTTCGGAATTGGTAGAGCTGGCTCTGGCTCAGCAGCCCAGGCAGATAGTATTGGACTTTGGGAGAGTCCAGAAAGAGACAGCCCCAGCGTTTGTGGGGCAGTGAATGCGGTTGCCTGGATACTGGAAGAGCAGCAAGAGCTTTTGGTGCCGGCACCTTTGGTGTGGGAGGAATCCCTGGACGTTCGGAATTGGTGAGCTGGCTCCGGCTCAGCAGCCCAGGCAGATAGTATTGGAGTTTGGGAGAGTCCAGAAAGAGACAGCCCCAGCGTTTGTGGGGCAGTGAATGCGGTTGCCTGGATACTGGAAGAGCAGCAAGAGCTTTTGGTGCCGGCACCTTTGGTGTGGGAGGAATCCCTGGACGTTCGGAATTGCTGAGCTGGCTCCGGCTCAGCAGCCCAGGCAGATAGTATTGGAGTTTGGGAGAGTCCAGAAAGAGACAGCCCCAGCGTTTGTGGGGCAGTGAATGCGGTTGCCTGGATACTGGAAGAGCAGCAAGAGCTTTTGGTGCCGGCACCTTTGGTGTGGGAGGAATCCCTGGACGTTCGGAATTGCTGAGCTGGCTCCGCACCAGCAGCCCAGGCAGATAGTATTGGACTTTGGGAGAGTCCAGAAAGAGACAGCCCCAGCGTTTGTGGGGCAGTGAATGCGGTTGCCTGGATACTGGAAGAGCAGCAAGAGCTTTTGGTGCCGGCACCTTTGGTGTGGGAGGAATCCCTGGACGTTCGGAATTGCTGAGCTGGCTCCGGCTCAGCAGCCCAGGCAGATAGTATTGGAGTTTGGGAGAGTCCAGAAAGAGACAGCCCCAGCGTTTGTGGGGCAGTGAATGCGGTTGCCTGGATACTGGAAGAGCAGCAAGAGCTTTTGGTGCCGGCACCTTTGGTGTGGGAGGAATCCCTGGACGTTCGGAATTGGTAGAGCTGGCTCCGGCTCAGCAGCCCAGGCAGATAGTATTGGAGTTTGGGAGAGTCCAGAAAGAGACAGCCCCAGCGTTTGTGGGGCAGTGAATGCGGTTGCCTGGATACTGGAAGAGCAGCAAGAGCTTTTGGTGCCGGCACCTTTGGTGTGGGAGGAATCCCTGGACGTTCGGAATTGCTGAGCTGGCTCCGGCTCAGCAGCCCAGGCAGATAGTATTGGACTTTGGGAGAGTCCAGAAAGAGACAGCCCCAGCGTTTGTGGGGCAGTGAATGCGGTTGCCTGGATACTGGAAGAGCAGCAAGAGCTTTTGGTGCCGGCACCTTTGGTGTGGGAGGAATCCCTGGACGTTCGGAATTGCTGAGCTGGCTCCGCACCAGCAGCCCAGGCAGATAGTATTGGACTTTGGGAGAGTCCAGAAAGAGACAGCCCCAGCGTTTGTGGGGCAGTGAATGCGGTTGCCTGGATACTGGAAGAGCAGCAAGAGCTTTTGGTGCCGGCACCTTTGGTGTGGGAGGAATCCCTGGACGTTCGGAATTGCTGAGCTGGCTCCGGCTCAGCAGCCCAGGCAGATAGTATTGGAGTTTGGGAGAGTCCAGAAAGAGACAGCCCCAGCGTTTGTGGGGCAGTGAATGCGGTTGCCTGGATACTGGAAGAGCAGCAAGAGCTTTTGGTGCCGGCACCTTTGGTGTGGGAGGAATCCCTGGACGTTCGGAATTGCTGAACTGGCTCCGGCTCAGCAGCCCAGGCAGATAGTATTGGAGTTTGGGAGAGTCCAGAAAGAGACAGCCCCAGCGTTTGTGGGGCAGTGAATGCGGTTGCCTGGATACTGGAAGAGCAGCAAGAGCTTTTGGTGCCGGCACCTTTGGTGTGGGAGGAATCCCTGGACGTTCGGAATTGCTGAGCTGGCTCCGGCTCAGCAGCCCAGGCAGATAGTATTGGACTTTGGGAGAGTCCAGAAAGAGACAGCCCCAGCGTTTGTGGGGCAGTGAATGCGGTTGCCTGGATACTGGAAGAGCAGCAAGAGCTTTTGGTGCCGGCACCTTTGGTGTGGGAGGAATCCCTGGACGTTCGGAATTGCTGAGCTGGCTCCGGCTCAGCAGCCCAGGCAGATAGTATTGGACTTTGGGAGAGTCCAGAAAGAGACAGCCCCAGCGTTTGTGGGGCAGTGAATGCGGTTGCCTGGATACTGGAAGAGCAGCAAGAGCTTTTGGTGCCGGCACCTTTGGTGTGGGAGGAATCCCTGGACGTTCGGAATTGGTGAGCTGGCTCCGGCTCAGCAGCCCAGGCAGATAGTATTGGACTTTGGGAGAGTCCAGAAAGAGACAGCCCCAGCGTTTGTGGGGCAGTGAATGCGGTTGCCTGGATACTGGAAGAGCAGCAAGAGCTTTTGGTGCCGGCACCTTTGGTGTGGGAGGAATCCCTGGACGTTCGGAATTGCTGAGCTGGCTCCGCACCAGCAGCCCAGGCAGATAGTATTGGACTTTGGGAGAGTCCAGAAAGAGACAGCCCCAGCGTTTGTGGGGCAGTGAATGCGGTTGCCTGGATACTGGAAGAGCAGCAAGAGCTTTTGGTGCCGGCACCTTTGGTGTGGGAGGAATCCCTGGACGTTCGGAATTGCTAGAGCTGGCTCCGGCTCAGCAGCCCAGGCAGATAGTATTGGACTTTGGGAGAGTCCAGAAAGAGACAGCCCCAGCGTTTGTGGGGCAGTGAATGCGGTTGCCTGGATACTGGAAGAGCAGCAAGAGCTTTTGGTGCCGGCACCTTTGGTGTGGGAGGAATCCCTGGACGTTCGGAATTGCTGAGCTGGCTCCGGCTCAGCAGCCCAGGCAGATAGTATTGGACTTTGGGAGAGTCCAGAAAGAGACAGCCCCAGCGTTTGTGGGGCAGTGAATGCGGTTGCCTGGATACTGGAAGAGCAGCAAGAGCTTTTGGTGCCGGCACCTTTGGTGTGGGAGGAATCCCTGGACGTTCGGAATTGCTGAGCTGGCTCCGGCTCAGCAGCCCAGGCAGATAGTATTGGACTTTGGGAGAGTCCAGAAAGAGACAGCCCCAGCGTTTGTGGGGCAGTGAATGCGGTTGCCTGGATACTGGAAGAGCAGCAAGAGCTTTTGGTGCCGGCACCTTTGGTGTGGGAGGAATCCCTGGACGTTCGGAATTGGTGAGCTGGCTCCGGCTCAGCAGCCCAGGCAGATAGTATTGGACTTTGGGAGAGTCCAGAAAGAGACAGCCCCAGCGTTTGTGGGGCAGTGAATGCGGTTGCCTGGATACTGGAAGAGCAGCAAGAGCTTTTGGTGCCGGCACCTTTGGTGTGGGAGGAATCCCTGGACGTTCGGAATTGCTGAGCTGGCTCCGGCTCAGCAGCCCAGGCAGATAGTATTGGACTTTGGGAGAGTCCAGAAAGAGACAGCCCCAGCGTTTGTGGGGCAGTGAATGCGGTTGCCTGGATACTGGAAGAGCAGCAAGAGCTTTTGGTGCCGGCACCTTTGGTGTGGGAGGAATCCCTGGACGTTCGGAATTGCTAGAGCTGGCTCCGGCTCAGCAGCCCAGGCAGATAGTATTGGACTTTGGGAGAGTCCAGAAAGAGACAGCCCCAGCGTTTGTGGGGCAGTGAATGCGGTTGCCTGGATACTGGAAGAGCAGCAAGAGCTTTTGGTGCCGGCACCTTTGGTGTGGGAGGAATCCCTGGACGTTCGGAATTGGTAAGCTGGCTCCGGCTCAGCAGCCCAGGCAGATAGTATTGGACTTTGGGAGAGTCCAGAAAGAGACAGCCCCAGCGTTTGTGGGGCAGTGAATGCGGTTGCCTGGATACTGGAAGAGCAGCAAGAGCTTTTGGTGCCGGCACCTTTGGTGTGGGAGGAATCCCTGGACGTTCGGAATTGCTGAGCTGGCTCCGGCTCAGCAGCCCAGGCAGATAGTATTGGACTTTGGGAGAGTCCAGAAAGAGACAGCCCCAGCGTTTGTGGGGCAGTGAATGCGGTTGCCTGGATACTGGAAGAGCAGCAAGAGCTTTTGGTGCCGGCACCTTTGGTGTGGGAGGAATCCCTGGACGTTCGGAATTGCTGAGCTGGCTCCGGCTCAGCAGCCCAGGCAGATAGTATTGGACTTTGGGAGAGTCCAGAAAGAGACAGCCCCAGCGTTTGTGGGGCAGTGAATGCGGTTGCCTGGATACTGGAAGAGCAGCAAGAGCTTTTGGTGCCGGCACCTTTGGTGTGGGAGGAATCCCTGGACGTTCGGAATTGCTGAGCTGGCTCCGGCTCAGCAGCCCAGGCAGATAGTATTGGACTTTGGGAGAGTCCAGAAAGAGACAGCCCCAGCGTTTGTGGGGCAGTGAATGCGGTTGCCTGGATACTGGAAGAGCAGCAAGAGCTTTTGGTGCCGGCACCTTTGGTGTGGGAGGAATCCCTGGACGTTCGGAATTGGTAGAAGCTAGAGCCGGCTCAGCAGCCCAGGCAGATAGTATTGGACTTTGGGAGAGTCCAGAAAGAGACAGCCCCAGCGTTTGTGGGGCAGTGAATGCGGTTGCCTGGATACTGGAAGAGCAGCAAGAGCTTTTGGTGCCGGCACCTTTGGTGTGGGAGGAATCCCTGGACGTTCGGAATTGCTGAGCTGGCTCCGGCTCAGCAGCCCAGGCAGATAGTATTGGACTTTGGGAGAGTCCAGAAAGAGACAGCCCCAGCGTTTGTGGGGCAGTGAATGCGGTTGCCTGGATACTGGAAGAGCAGCAAGAGCTTTTGGTGCCGGCACCTTTGGTGTGGGAGGAATCCCTGGACGTTCGGAATTGGTGAGCTGGCTCCGGCTCAGCAGCCCAGGCAGATAGTATTGGACTTTGGGAGAGTCCAGAAAGAGACAGCCCCAGCGTTTGTGGGGCAGTGAATGCGGTTGCCTGGATACTGGAAGAGCAGCAAGAGCTTTTGGTGCCGGCACCTTTGGTGTGGGAGGAATCCCTGGACGTTCGGAATTGCTGAGCTGGCTCCGGCTCAGCAGCCCAGGCAGATAGTATTGGACTTTGGGAGAGTCCAGAAAGAGACAGCCCCAGCGTTTGTGGGGCAGTGAATGCGGTTGCCTGGATACTGGAAGAGCAGCAAGAGCTTTTGGTGCCGGCACCTTTGGTGTGGGAGGAATCCCTGGACGTTCGGAATTGCTGAGCTGGCTCCGGCTCAGCAGCCCAGGCAGATAGTATTGGACTTTGGGAGAGTCCAGAAAGAGACAGCCCCAGCGTTTGTGGGGCAGTGAATGCGGTTGCCTGGATACTGGAAGAGCAGCAAGAGCTTTTGGTGCCGGCACCTTTGGTGTGGGAGGAATCCCTGGACGTTCGGAATTGCTGAGCTGGCTCCGGCTCAGCAGCCCAGGCAGATAGTATTGGACTTTGGGAGAGTCCAGAAAGAGACAGCCCCAGCGTTTGTGGGGCAGTGAATGCGGTTGCCTGGATACTGGAAGAGCAGCAAGAGCTTTTGGTGCCGGCACCTTTGGTGTGGGAGGAATCCCTGGACGTTCGGAATTGCTGAGCTGGCTCCGGCTCAGCAGCCCAGGCAGATAGTATTGGACTTTGGGAGAGTCCAGAAAGAGACAGCCCCAGCGTTTGTGGGGCAGTGAATGCGGTTGCCTGGATACTGGAAGAGCAGCAAGAGCTTTTGGTGCCGGCACCTTTGGTGTGGGAGGAATCCCTGGACGTTCGGAATTGGTGAGCTGGCTCCGGCTCAGCAGCCCAGGCAGATAGTATTGGACTTTGGGAGAGTCCAGAAAGAGACAGCCCCAGCGTTTGTGGGGCAGTGAATGCGGTTGCCTGGATACTGGAAGAGCAGCAAGAGCTTTTGGTGCCGGCACCTTTGGTGTGGGAGGAATCCCTGGACGTTCGGAATTGCTGAGCTGGCTCCGGCTCAGCAGCCCAGGCAGATAGTATTGGACTTTGGGAGAGTCCAGAAAGAGACAGCCCCAGCGTTTGTGGGGCAGTGAATGCGGTTGCCTGGATACTGGAAGAGCAGCAAGAGCTTTTGGTGCCGGCACCTTTGGTGTGGGAGGAATCCCTGGACGTTCGGAATTGGTAGAAGCTAGAGCCGGCTCAGCAGCCCAGGCAGATAGTATTGGACTTTGGGAGAGTCCAGAAAGAGACAGCCCCAGCGTTTGTGGGGCAGTGAATGCGGTTGCCTGGATACTGGAAGAGCAGCAAGAGCTTTTGGTGCCGGCACCTTTGGTGTGGGAGGAATCCCTGGACGTTCGGAATTGCTGAGCTGGCTCCGGCTCAGCAGCCCAGGCAGATAGTATTGGACTTTGGGAGAGTCCAGAAAGAGACAGCCCCAGCGTTTGTGGGGCAGTGAATGCGGTTGCCTGGATACTGGAAGAGCAGCAAGAGCTTTTGGTGCCGGCACCTTTGGTGTGGGAGGAATCCCTGGACGTTCGGAATTGCTGAGCTGGCTCCGGCTCAGCAGCCCAGGCAGATAGTATTGGACTTTGGGAGAGTCCAGAAAGAGACAGCCCCAGCGTTTGTGGGGCAGTGAATGCGGTTGCCTGGATACTGGAAGAGCAGCAAGAGCTTTTGGTGCCGGCACCTTTGGTGTGGGAGGAATCCCTGGACGTTCGGAATTGCTGAGCTGGCTCCGGCTCAGCAGCCCAGGCAGATAGTATTGGACTTTGGGAGAGTCCAGAAAGAGACAGCCCCAGCGTTTGTGGGGCAGTGAATGCGGTTGCCTGGATACTGGAAGAGCAGCAAGAGCTTTTGGTGCCGGCACCTTTGGTGTGGGAGGAATCCCTGGACGTTCGGAATTGGTGAGCTGGCTCCGGCTCAGCAGCCCAGGCAGATAGTATTGGACTTTGGGAGAGTCCAGAAAGAGACAGCCCCAGCGTTTGTGGGGCAGTGAATGCGGTTGCCTGGATACTGGAAGAGCAGCAAGAGCTTTTGGTGCCGGCACCTTTGGTGTGGGAGGAATCCCTGGACGTTCGGAATTGCTGAGCTGGCTCCGGCTCAGCAGCCCAGGCAGATAGTATTGGACTTTGGGAGAGTCCAGAAAGAGACAGCCCCAGCGTTTGTGGGGCAGTGAATGCGGTTGCCTGGATACTGGAAGAGCAGCAAGAGCTTTTGGTGCCGGCACCTTTGGTGTGGGAGGAATCCCTGGACGTTCGGAATTGGTAGAAGCTAGAGCCGGCTCAGCAGCCCAGGCAGATAGTATTGGACTTTGGGAGAGTCCAGAAAGAGACAGCCCCAGCGTTTGTGGGGCAGTGAATGCGGTTGCCTGGATACTGGAAGAGCAGCAAGAGCTTTTGGTGCCGGCACCTTTGGTGTGGGAGGAATCCCTGGACGTTCGGAATTGCTGAGCTGGCTCCGGCTCAGCAGCCCAGGCAGATAGTATTGGACTTTGGGAGAGTCCAGAAAGAGACAGCCCCAGCGTTTGTGGGGCAGTGAATGCGGTTGCCTGGATACTGGAAGAGCAGCAAGAGCTTTTGGTGCCGGCACCTTTGGTGTGGGAGGAATCCCTGGACGTTCGGAATTGGTGAGCTGGCTCCGGCTCAGCAGCCCAGGCAGATAGTATTGGACTTTGGGAGAGTCCAGAAAGAGACAGCCCCAGCGTTTGTGGGGCAGTGAATGCGGTTGCCTGGATACTGGAAGAGCAGCAAGAGCTTTTGGTGCCGGCACCTTTGGTGTGGGAGGAATCCCTGGACGTTCGGAATTGCTGAGCTGGCTCCGGCTCAGCAGCCCAGGCAGATAGTATTGGACTTTGGGAGAGTCCAGAAAGAGACAGCCCCAGCGTTTGTGGGGCAGTGAATGCGGTTGCCTGGATACTGGAAGAGCAGCAAGAGCTTTTGGTGCCGGCACCTTTGGTGTGGGAGGAATCCCTGGACGTTCGGAATTGCTGAGCTGGCTCCGGCTCAGCAGCCCAGGCAGATAGTATTGGACTTTGGGAGAGTCCAGAAAGAGACAGCCCCAGCGTTTGTGGGGCAGTGAATGCGGTTGCCTGGATACTGGAAGAGCAGCAAGAGCTTTTGGTGCCGGCACCTTTGGTGTGGGAGGAATCCCTGGACGTTCGGAATTGGTGAGCTGGCTCCGGCTCAGCAGCCCAGGCAGATAGTATTGGACTTTGGGAGAGTCCAGAAAGAGACAGCCCCAGCGTTTGTGGGGCAGTGAATGCGGTTGCCTGGATACTGGAAGAGCAGCAAGAGCTTTTGGTGCCGGCACCTTTGGTGTGGGAGGAATCCCTGGACGTTCGGAATTGCTGAGCTGGCTCCGGCTCAGCAGCCCAGGCAGATAGTATTGGACTTTGGGAGAGTCCAGAAAGAGACAGCCCCAGCGTTTGTGGGGCAGTGAATGCGGTTGCCTGGATACTGGAAGAGCAGCAAGAGCTTTTGGTGCCGGCACCTTTGGTGTGGGAGGAATCCCTGGACGTTCGGAATTGCTGAGCTGGCTCCGGCTCAGCAGCCCAGGCAGATAGTATTGGACTTTGGGAGAGTCCAGAAAGAGACAGCCCCAGCGTTTGTGGGGCAGTGAATGCGGTTGCCTGGATACTGGAAGAGCAGCAAGAGCTTTTGGTGCCGGCACCTTTGGTGTGGGAGGAATCCCTGGACGTTCGGAATTGCTGAGCTGGCTCCGGCTCAGCAGCCCAGGCAGATAGTATTGGACTTTGGGAGAGTCCAGAAAGAGACAGCCCCAGCGTTTGTGGGGCAGTGAATGCGGTTGCCTGGATACTGGAAGAGCAGCAAGAGCTTTTGGTGCCGGCACCTTTGGTGTGGGAGGAATCCCTGGACGTTCGGAATTGGTAGAAGCTAGAGCCGGCTCAGCAGCCCAGGCAGATAGTATTGGACTTTGGGAGAGTCCAGAAAGAGACAGCCCCAGCGTTTGTGGGGCAGTGAATGCGGTTGCCTGGATACTGGAAGAGCAGCAAGAGCTTTTGGTGCCGGCACCTTTGGTGTGGGAGGAATCCCTGGACGTTCGGAATTGCTGAGCTGGCTCCGGCTCAGCAGCCCAGGCAGATAGTATTGGACTTTGGGAGAGTCCAGAAAGAGACAGCCCCAGCGTTTGTGGGGCAGTGAATGCGGTTGCCTGGATACTGGAAGAGCAGCAAGAGCTTTTGGTGCCGGCACCTTTGGTGTGGGAGGAATCCCTGGACGTTCGGAATTGCTGAGCTGGCTCCGGCTCAGCAGCCCAGGCAGATAGTATTGGACTTTGGGAGAGTCCAGAAAGAGACAGCCCCAGCGTTTGTGGGGCAGTGAATGCGGTTGCCTGGATACTGGAAGAGCAGCAAGAGCTTTTGGTGCCGGCACCTTTGGTGTGGGAGGAATCCCTGGACGTTCGGAATTGGTAGAAGCTAGAGCCGGCTCAGCAGCCCAGGCAGATAGTATTGGACTTTGGGAGAGTCCAGAAAGAGACAGCCCCAGCGTTTGTGGGGCAGTGAATGCGGTTGCCTGGATACTGGAAGAGCAGCAAGAGCTTTTGGTGCCGGCACCTTTGGTGTGGGAGGAATCCCTGGACGTTCGGAATTGCTGAGCTGGCTCCGGCTCAGCAGCCCAGGCAGATAGTATTGGACTTTGGGAGAGTCCAGAAAGAGACAGCCCCAGCGTTTGTGGGGCAGTGAATGCGGTTGCCTGGATACTGGAAGAGCAGCAAGAGCTTTTGGTGCCGGCACCTTTGGTGTGGGAGGAATCCCTGGACGTTCGGAATTGCTGAGCTGGCTCCGGCTCAGCAGCCCAGGCAGATAGTATTGGACTTTGGGAGAGTCCAGAAAGAGACAGCCCCAGCGTTTGTGGGGCAGTGAATGCGGTTGCCTGGATACTGGAAGAGCAGCAAGAGCTTTTGGTGCCGGCACCTTTGGTGTGGGAGGAATCCCTGGACGTTCGGAATTGCTGAGCTGGCTCCGGCTCAGCAGCCCAGGCAGATAGTATTGGACTTTGGGAGAGTCCAGAAAGAGACAGCCCCAGCGTTTGTGGGGCAGTGAATGCGGTTGCCTGGATACTGGAAGAGCAGCAAGAGCTTTTGGTGCCGGCACCTTTGGTGTGGGAGGAATCCCTGGACGTTCGGAATTGCTGAGCTGGCTCCGGCTCAGCAGCCCAGGCAGATAGTATTGGACTTTGGGAGAGTCCAGAAAGAGACAGCCCCAGCGTTTGTGGGGCAGTGAATGCGGTTGCCTGGATACTGGAAGAGCAGCAAGAGCTTTTGGTGCCGGCACCTTTGGTGTGGGAGGAATCCCTGGACGTTCGGAATTGGTAGAAGCTAGAGCCGGCTCAGCAGCCCAGGCAGATAGTATTGGACTTTGGGAGAGTCCAGAAAGAGACAGCCCCAGCGTTTGTGGGGCAGTGAATGCGGTTGCCTGGATACTGGAAGAGCAGCAAGAGCTTTTGGTGCCGGCACCTTTGGTGTGGGAGGAATCCCTGGACGTTCGGAATTGCTGAGCTGGCTCCGGCTCAGCAGCCCAGGCAGATAGTATTGGACTTTGGGAGAGTCCAGAAAGAGACAGCCCCAGCGTTTGTGGGGCAGTGAATGCGGTTGCCTGGATACTGGAAGAGCAGCAAGAGCTTTTGGTGCCGGCACCTTTGGTGTGGGAGGAATCCCTGGACGTTCGGAATTGCTGAGCTGGCTCCGGCTCAGCAGCCCAGGCAGATAGTATTGGACTTTGGGAGAGTCCAGAAAGAGACAGCCCCAGCGTTTGTGGGGCAGTGAATGCGGTTGCCTGGATACTGGAAGAGCAGCAAGAGCTTTTGGTGCCGGCACCTTTGGTGTGGGAGGAATCCCTGGACGTTCGGAATTGGTGAGCTGGCTCCGGCTCAGCAGCCCAGGCAGATAGTATTGGACTTTGGGAGAGTCCAGAAAGAGACAGCCCCAGCGTTTGTGGGGCAGTGAATGCGGTTGCCTGGATACTGGAAGAGCAGCAAGAGCTTTTGGTGCCGGCACCTTTGGTGTGGGAGGAATCCCTGGACGTTCGGAATTGGTGAGCTGGCTCCGGCTCAGCAGCCCAGGCAGATAGTATTGGACTTTGGGAGAGTCCAGAAAGAGACAGCCCCAGCGTTTGTGGGGCAGTGAATGCGGTTGCCTGGATACTGGAAGAGCAGCAAGAGCTTTTGGTGCCGGCACCTTTGGTGTGGGAGGAATCCCTGGACGTTCGGAATTGCTGAGCTGGCTCCGGCTCAGCAGCCCAGGCAGATAGTATTGGACTTTGGGAGAGTCCAGAAAGAGACAGCCCCAGCGTTTGTGGGGCAGTGAATGCGGTTGCCTGGATACTGGAAGAGCAGCAAGAGCTTTTGGTGCCGGCACCTTTGGTGTGGGAGGAATCCCTGGACGTTCGGAATTGCTGAGCTGGCTCCGGCTCAGCAGCCCAGGCAGATAGTATTGGACTTTGGGAGAGTCCAGAAAGAGACAGCCCCAGCGTTTGTGGGGCAGTGAATGCGGTTGCCTGGATACTGGAAGAGCAGCAAGAGCTTTTGGTGCCGGCACCTTTGGTGTGGGAGGAATCCCTGGACGTTCGGAATTGCTGAGCTGGCTCCGGCTCAGCAGCCCAGGCAGATAGTATTGGACTTTGGGAGAGTCCAGAAAGAGACAGCCCCAGCGTTTGTGGGGCAGTGAATGCGGTTGCCTGGATACTGGAAGAGCAGCAAGAGCTTTTGGTGCCGGCACCTTTGGTGTGGGAGGAATCCCTGGACGTTCGGAATTGGTGAGCTGGCTCCGGCTCAGCAGCCCAGGCAGATAGTATTGGACTTTGGGAGAGTCCAGAAAGAGACAGCCCCAGCGTTTGTGGGGCAGTGAATGCGGTTGCCTGGATACTGGAAGAGCAGCAAGAGCTTTTGGTGCCGGCACCTTTGGTGTGGGAGGAATCCCTGGACGTTCGGAATTGCTGAGCTGGCTCCGGCTCAGCAGCCCAGGCAGATAGTATTGGACTTTGGGAGAGTCCAGAAAGAGACAGCCCCAGCGTTTGTGGGGCAGTGAATGCGGTTGCCTGGATACTGGAAGAGCAGCAAGAGCTTTTGGTGCCGGCACCTTTGGTGTGGGAGGAATCCCTGGACGTTCGGAATTGCTGAGCTGGCTCCGGCTCAGCAGCCCAGGCAGATAGTATTGGACTTTGGGAGAGTCCAGAAAGAGACAGCCCCAGCGTTTGTGGGGCAGTGAATGCGGTTGCCTGGATACTGGAAGAGCAGCAAGAGCTTTTGGTGCCGGCACCTTTGGTGTGGGAGGAATCCCTGGACGTTCGGAATTGCTGAGCTGGCTCCGGCTCAGCAGCCCAGGCAGATAGTATTGGACTTTGGGAGAGTCCAGAAAGAGACAGCCCCAGCGTTTGTGGGGCAGTGAATGCGGTTGCCTGGATACTGGAAGAGCAGCAAGAGCTTTTGGTGCCGGCACCTTTGGTGTGGGAGGAATCCCTGGACGTTCGGAATTGCTGAGCTGGCTCCGGCTCAGCAGCCCAGGCAGATAGTATTGGACTTTGGGAGAGTCCAGAAAGAGACAGCCCCAGCGTTTGTGGGGCAGTGAATGCGGTTGCCTGGATACTGGAAGAGCAGCAAGAGCTTTTGGTGCCGGCACCTTTGGTGTGGGAGGAATCCCTGGACGTTCGGAATTGCTGAGCTGGCTCCGGCTCAGCAGCCCAGGCAGATAGTATTGGACTTTGGGAGAGTCCAGAAAGAGACAGCCCCAGCGTTTGTGGGGCAGTGAATGCGGTTGCCTGGATACTGGAAGAGCAGCAAGAGCTTTTGGTGCCGGCACCTTTGGTGTGGGAGGAATCCCTGGACGTTCGGAATTGGTAGAAGCTAGAGCCGGCTCAGCAGCCCAGGCAGATAGTATTGGACTTTGGGAGAGTCCAGAAAGAGACAGCCCCAGCGTTTGTGGGGCAGTGAATGCGGTTGCCTGGATACTGGAAGAGCAGCAAGAGCTTTTGGTGCCGGCACCTTTGGTGTGGGAGGAATCCCTGGACGTTCGGAATTGCTGAGCTGGCTCCGGCTCAGCAGCCCAGGCAGATAGTATTGGACTTTGGGAGAGTCCAGAAAGAGACAGCCCCAGCGTTTGTGGGGCAGTGAATGCGGTTGCCTGGATACTGGAAGAGCAGCAAGAGCTTTTGGTGCCGGCACCTTTGGTGTGGGAGGAATCCCTGGACGTTCGGAATTGCTGAGCTGGCTCCGGCTCAGCAGCCCAGGCAGATAGTATTGGACTTTGGGAGAGTCCAGAAAGAGACAGCCCCAGCGTTTGTGGGGCAGTGAATGCGGTTGCCTGGATACTGGAAGAGCAGCAAGAGCTTTTGGTGCCGGCACCTTTGGTGTGGGAGGAATCCCTGGACGTTCGGAATTGGTGAGCTGGCTCCGGCTCAGCAGCCCAGGCAGATAGTATTGGACTTTGGGAGAGTCCAGAAAGAGACAGCCCCAGCGTTTGTGGGGCAGTGAATGCGGTTGCCTGGATACTGGAAGAGCAGCAAGAGCTTTTGGTGCCGGCACCTTTGGTGTGGGAGGAATCCCTGGACGTTCGGAATTGGTGAGCTGGCTCCGGCTCAGCAGCCCAGGCAGATAGTATTGGACTTTGGGAGAGTCCAGAAAGAGACAGCCCCAGCGTTTGTGGGGCAGTGAATGCGGTTGCCTGGATACTGGAAGAGCAGCAAGAGCTTTTGGTGCCGGCACCTTTGGTGTGGGAGGAATCCCTGGACGTTCGGAATTGCTGAGCTGGCTCCGGCTCAGCAGCCCAGGCAGATAGTATTGGACTTTGGGAGAGTCCAGAAAGAGACAGCCCCAGCGTTTGTGGGGCAGTGAATGCGGTTGCCTGGATACTGGAAGAGCAGCAAGAGCTTTTGGTGCCGGCACCTTTGGTGTGGGAGGAATCCCTGGACGTTCGGAATTGCTGAGCTGGCTCCGGCTCAGCAGCCCAGGCAGATAGTATTGGACTTTGGGAGAGTCCAGAAAGAGACAGCCCCAGCGTTTGTGGGGCAGTGAATGCGGTTGCCTGGATACTGGAAGAGCAGCAAGAGCTTTTGGTGCCGGCACCTTTGGTGTGGGAGGAATCCCTGGACGTTCGGAATTGCTGAGCTGGCTCCGGCTCAGCAGCCCAGGCAGATAGTATTGGACTTTGGGAGAGTCCAGAAAGAGACAGCCCCAGCGTTTGTGGGGCAGTGAATGCGGTTGCCTGGATACTGGAAGAGCAGCAAGAGCTTTTGGTGCCGGCACCTTTGGTGTGGGAGGAATCCCTGGACGTTCGGAATTGCTGAGCTGGCTCCGGCTCAGCAGCCCAGGCAGATAGTATTGGACTTTGGGAGAGTCCAGAAAGAGACAGCCCCAGCGTTTGTGGGGCAGTGAATGCGGTTGCCTGGATACTGGAAGAGCAGCAAGAGCTTTTGGTGCCGGCACCTTTGGTGTGGGAGGAATCCCTGGACGTTCGGAATTGGTGAGCTGGCTCCGGCTCAGCAGCCCAGGCAGATAGTATTGGACTTTGGGAGAGTCCAGAAAGAGACAGCCCCAGCGTTTGTGGGGCAGTGAATGCGGTTGCCTGGATACTGGAAGAGCAGCAAGAGCTTTTGGTGCCGGCACCTTTGGTGTGGGAGGAATCCCTGGACGTTCGGAATTGGTGAGCTGGCTCCGGCTCAGCAGCCCAGGCAGATAGTATTGGACTTTGGGAGAGTCCAGAAAGAGACAGCCCCAGCGTTTGTGGGGCAGTGAATGCGGTTGCCTGGATACTGGAAGAGCAGCAAGAGCTTTTGGTGCCGGCACCTTTGGTGTGGGAGGAATCCCTGGACGTTCGGAATTGCTGAGCTGGCTCCGGCTCAGCAGCCCAGGCAGATAGTATTGGACTTTGGGAGAGTCCAGAAAGAGACAGCCCCAGCGTTTGTGGGGCAGTGAATGCGGTTGCCTGGATACTGGAAGAGCAGCAAGAGCTTTTGGTGCCGGCACCTTTGGTGTGGGAGGAATCCCTGGACGTTCGGAATTGCTAGAGCTGGCTCCGGCTCAGCAGCCCAGGCAGATAGTATTGGACTTTGGGAGAGTCCAGAAAGAGACAGCCCCAGCGTTTGTGGGGCAGTGAATGCGGTTGCCTGGATACTGGAAGAGCAGCAAGAGCTTTTGGTGCCGGCACCTTTGGTGTGGGAGGAATCCCTGGACGTTCGGAATTGGTAAGCTGGCTCCGGCTCAGCAGCCCAGGCAGATAGTAGTGGACTTTGGGAGAGTCCAGAAAGAGACAGCCCCAGCGTTTGTGGGGCAGTGAATGCGGTTGCCTGGATACTGGAAGAGCAGCAAGAGCTTTTGGTGCCGGCACCTTTGGTGTGGGAGGAATCCCTGGACGTTCGGAATTGGTGAGCTGGCTCCGGCTCAGCAGCCCAGGCAGATAGTATTGGACTTTGGGAGAGTCCAGAAAGAGACAGCCCCAGCGTTTGTGGGGCAGTGAATGCGGTTGCCTGGATACTGGAAGAGCAGCAAGAGCTTTTGGTGCCGGCACCTTTGGTGTGGGAGGAATCCCTGGACGTTCGGAATTGCTGAGCTGGCTCCGGCTCAGCAGCCCAGGCAGATAGTATTGGACTTTGGGAGAGTCCAGAAAGAGACAGCCCCAGCGTTTGTGGGGCAGTGAATGCGGTTGCCTGGATACTGGAAGAGCAGCAAGAGCTTTTGGTGCCGGCACCTTTGGTGTGGGAGGAATCCCTGGACGTTCGGAATTGGTGAGCTGGCTCCGGCTCAGCAGCCCAGGCAGATAGTATTGGAGTTTGGGAGAGTCCAGAAAGAGACAGCCCCAGCGTTTGTGGGGCAGTGAATGCGGTTGCCTGGATACTGGAAGAGCAGCAAGAGCTTTTGGTGCCGGCACCTTTGGTGTGGGAGGAATCCCTGGACGTTCGGAATTGCTGAGCTGGCTCCGGCTCAGCAGCCCAGGCAGATAGTATTGGAGTTTGGGAGAGTCCAGAAAGAGACAGCCCCAGCGTTTGTGGGGCAGTGAATGCGGTTGCCTGGATACTGGAAGAGCAGCAAGAGCTTTTGGTGCCGGCACCTTTGGTGTGGGAGGAATCCCTGGACGTTCGGAATTGCTAGAGCTGGCTCCGGCTCAGCAGCCCAGGCAGATAGTATTGGACTTTGGGAGAGTCCAGAAAGAGACAGCCCCAGCGTTTGTGGGGCAGTGAATGCGGTTGCCTGGATACTGGAAGAGCAGCAAGAGCTTTTGGTGCCGGCACCTTTGGTGTGGGAGGAATCCCTGGACGTTCGGAATTGCTGAGCTGGCTCCGGCTCAGCAGCCCAGGCAGATAGTATTGGAGTTTGGGAGAGTCCAGAAAGAGACAGCCCCAGCGTTTGTGGGGCAGTGAATGCGGTTGCCTGGAT